>NC_064620.1:29915000-30261666 GCF_023898315.1 Schistocerca nitens | reverse complement strand
GAAGAGGCGAACTGTGTGAACATGGTGGACCTTGTCACCATGGAAGACAGCATCTCCACTGGGGAACAAACACTGTACCTTGAAGTGGAGCTAATAACACTCCTGTCTGCTGTTATTACTGCACCATAACCCCAATGCCAGAAACAGGTTGTAACATAAAACTATTTTGTAAAAGCAATTATGGTACAAAGCAGCAGAGCAGTGTTACCCTCTGGGAGGAATTTTGTTAAGTTGACCGTGTTGTACCTAACGGAAGTGGCTTATCGGAAATGAAAGTCAGAATTACGTAAATATTTGAACAATACTAAACAAAATTTTGCCTATCTGCACTGTTCAACGGATAAAGAAAACGGCCGCCAGCCTAACTAGGCAAGAGAATGATTAACATTCTCGTTTAAGAAAGTAGGTATAAGTAACTATAACAGACAAACACAACCTAGACTTGGCCACACGCGAGTGCAATGAACTCTGACACACATATGTTTTAAGATTGAAGCTAACAACTGGAGCAGCGCAAAAACTATTTGCAAAATTATAACATGTACAAAAAAACACTATCACTTTCAGGGCTTACACAAACTGAGTGGTCTTTATACTGTTAATATGCACACAAGAGAGACAAACACTTAGTAATCATAAGCATATAATTTCCTACTATGCAGTTTTCTACTTTTACTACCGTGAGACATAAAATTAACATTAATGTAAGATACTGACCCACTTTCTGAGATTAACAACAGGCAGTAATGTGATCATTTACTAAGCAAAACTCTATAAGCCTCAGTTTTGAGAGATTTTAATTAGAAGTTGGCAACAACACATTAATAAGCAGTTTTACTAGGAAAACTATTTCAGCAAGCATCGTTAACTCTAACTCACTCTCTTGCCACATTAACTTCAACTTTCACTTTACTATGTTCAAGGGGCAGTAATTAGAAAACTGGATTTTTAACGTACTTTCAGTAAGGACACTCGGTAATCACTTTAGTTCAAACGGAGAGGACACTGAGAGGTGTTATGATGAGGAGAAAAGTCAAGGTAGGTACATAAATTCAGATATAAATTACCTTATATTTCAGCACAATAACAATCCATTAAGCTGATCCTTCACTGTACATCATTATAGTATTACGTTACAGTGATTGCGCAATGTGGTGGCAACTGCATGTTGGTAGGTGGGATTGCAGGCAGAATTGTTGGACTCTGTCATTTCTTGGTGGCGATGATAGATACAAATTCTAGAATAGTTCCAGCTATTTATCCATCCATCCGAGGCCTTAGAAAGTAGCAGAAAAAACCTCTCTCGGAACCAGCACCATATGCGTCTTTTACATGGCTGTGCCCGGACTCGTAGCTCATCTCCGACTGATGGCTCGTCCCCGACTGACTATCAGTTCCACCTTTTCCACCTAGGCCAACCACAATTTGCGCGCGCTACACAGTTCCGTTCCCGAGGGGAACCACTACACCTTTTACATACAGAATAACTAAGAGCCCTATGTGAAGGTCAGCAGTTTACATAATAGCAAACAAACACATTAAATAAAACAGAACATTTTCACATATTGACACTTCTACAAAAAAATTATTCACACAGAATTACAATTATATACAGTAAGTTTTGTTCCCTCCAAATGGGACAAAGTATTTACAGTACAGATACACTACTTTGCATTGAAACAAACTACGACATCAAAGTTTTAACAAAGAAAAGAGTATACAATTTTGTGTTATCTATTCATAACACCTAAGTGGTGTTGGCTGCAAACAAAAAAAATTTTCATCCAACTTCAGTTGGGAGAGAAAAAAAAGAACACACATTACAAATGTACAGTATATACACTAAGAAATGCATAGATTTCTTCCAAAAACATCCTCAAAGTAAAGCATTTATAGTAATTTTCATTTTCACCCTGCTTCAAGGATTCTTATTTTCATCATTACACAGGATACCTTTAAGCATGTTCATTTCACACACATACAGTTCAAATAAAAGACAAAACAGTACACAAAATAAGCTTCATGTTAGTAGAATAGGTATATCCTTAAATAAAATTAATAATAACAAACACATAAACAACAGCACAGAACATTTTAGCTCAACAAAGCAGAAATTTGTCTGTCAATATTTTTAAAGGAATGTAAATTTTCAGACACACAAGCATGTTAATGATCATAATACTTTTCACAGGGTTCAGTAGTTAATGTAATGTTCAAAATTTCATTTTGCATCCACATATGTACTAATATTTGCACAAAACAGCTATGAGAAATTTTTCCAACTGATTCCTTAAACACAAAATTAACTTTTCAAGGTTCTCTAAAAACAATTAACTTTAAAGCTGCTCTTCATTAATAGCAGTCCAAAATGTTTGTTGCACATAAACACATTAACCTATTCAGAACCTATCTTTAATCATTACTGCTGTGTTTTAAAACAGACAGTCCAAAACTTTAAGTTATTCCAAAAAAGCTAGCATCAAAACATCTACATCCATTTGAATGAGAATGCATATATATTTTTTGATAAATTTTCATTGACTTCAGAAAGAATAGTCAGTTCATAACACATTGACCAATAAATCTAACTAAGTTCACTGCTTGCCTCAGCACTAGCAGTCCATGTTACACATTCTGCCCATTATTGTTTTGCCAGTTTTTGTCTATAAATATTTAGGCACAAAAACACAATTTAGATTAAGAACACTAAAACAAACATTTTTCAATTAGTACACTGCCCCATCCTCTAGGTTTGGCAGTTCGTAACCACTTATAAACTTTTTGCCCCACAATGGCAAGTCCTTTGGCTACTGTTCACACAGCATATTTGGGTAGCCCTCAGCTTTAGGAACACTGCATTTTTATTCCTTTGTTTTGTTTTGCTGCTCAAAACCATATCATTGAGCAGTTTATTGTCATTATCTCCAGGTTTATTCATCTTTATGTCACATCTTTGGTAAAATTTGCTTTAATGGTACAAAACATATAACCTGCAACTTTGAAACAGTAATTAGACACTGGCAACAAAACCATTTCTTTTCAAATGACAACATCAGGAAACATATACATTAATCAAGAAAATTTTAAATGACATTTTTGGTATAATGACAATGTTCAGAGGTTATTTGAGAGTCCCAGATTTGTGGTTTTTTCTCCCCACTTTCTTACTCAATAACATTTCTTTCAAAGTCAGTATTTAGTTTAATTATTTTTCCACACATTTAGGTCATCAGATATGTCAAGATCAGAACAATAATTTTACATCCTACTACAAGTGATTTCTGTCAACCCTTTGTGGCACTAGACACACACATCCCTCTCACATCTATCTTATACACATTAGTCAGGTTCATCTCCTTAGTTTTTGACACACACAGTTTTTCAACATCATAATTATCCCTATTTTCAAAAACGTTTACATTTAGTCATAATATGGCACTCATTTACCTTTTATTTTTAGTGACCTTTTCTTTTCTCATCTATACTTTTCCCTTTACTTTTTCATTACATTTTCCCTTTACAATACCCACTATGCTTCCATTATTCTTGGTCATTTTCTAGAGTACCCAATTTAATTATTCATTTACTTGTCCACAAACAATACACAGTATCTTACATTATTTCCACAATTCTCAGTTTATTCAGATACAGAAGAAGGAAAGAAGATAGTAAAAGTTCTGAATGATGAAGAGGAAGGTTGCCAACACGAAAAGAAACGGAAGTAGTGCTGGCAACGACTCGGGTTCCTGGTGCTCGTCAGGCACCTGACAATGCAAAGAGTGCATGTCCTCTGAGGCTTTACAACCCTCATCAGAGGACATGTACCTTTAAACATACAACATGGTGCAAAAATAAGCCCTTTCTGATCTTTAAGTATAGTAGAAATAAATTATTATCTTGTGGAGTTCTTTGCACTTTCATAAAGTAACCATAATCATCATTATTCACAAAGTTCTCAGGTTTGCTACACTACATGCCCTTATCCTCATAATTAGGCTGGCAACAATAAGTATTCAATTGAAAATAAACAGCTCCTAAGCTAAGTCAAACAGTACACTACAATAAATAAACAACCTGCCCCAGGCCTCAAGGTCAACAAAACAATAATTAACTTTCAGGTAACACTCAGATACAATAATAATAAAGTCATGCATTATACTAATATATATATATATATATATATATATATATATATATATATATATATATATATATATATATATATATACACACACAGCATCCTGCCACCAGTCTCTTTATTAACAATGCAGTCTTTTAGGGTTCATAAAACAGTTACTTAAGCCTGGTGGCTTTTTAAGCCTCCTATCTTCTACATCTTTCACTATGCTATTCAGATCTTGCCAACGTTTTGATTCATCAGGTGGATTTTTAAGTTTTGTTTCAGTTACACATTCCGGATTCTGTTTCGAAAAGATGTCATTAATTTTTTCGTAACCTCTTTCTGTAAAGGTACAAGTAGATTTGTCTACCTCCGAAAACTCATCTGTATCTGAATCTGTCGTCTCTCCTTCGTCTGAGCTATCACTGATTTCATTTTCGTCATCCGATTCGAGCAGGAAAGCAACCTTTAAACAGTGGAGCAGCTCAACATTCGATGTTTCAGCAACTTCGTTTTTCGAACCGTTTTCTGAACAAGGCACATCATTTGGACAGTCAGGCACTTCTGTTATATCACTTTGAACGATTTCGGCCTTAATTTCATATTTAGTATAATCGTCATGTACTTCGATAACTTTCATTCCATTTTCCCCTTTGTTATCATTCTCAGGTAATCGTGCGAAATACATACTAGACCCTTCTGCATTAGAATCATAAAACACCTTTCCATCAACAACAATTTTGTCTGCGCTGTTTATAATGCAATGTTCATTAACGTCCTCCTTTACACCATTTTCACCTATTTTTAATTGTGCACACGTCTTTTGCGTGGCATATTCTACCTCCCTTTTCTCTTTATTCATCATAGCCTTCCCCACATTTACGTCTTTTATCTCATACACATCATTAACAGTGCCAATATTTCCCTTTTCACTCGCCTTTTCTGTCTCCCTTTCATTCTTTAATAAAGTCTTTTCTCACGATTCCGATACTGAGTTACCCTTATCATATGACATATTAACTTTATTTCCATTTTTATATTCATTTACTACTGAAACCGGCCATCGGAAGTGTCCGATCCCGCCTCTTCTGTCTCTCTCTACGGCAGCCATCTTGTTCTGACGTCTGCCATTTGTGCGTGCTGCCAAGTGCAATGTACGCTGCTCCGGCAACCGCTGGCCCGAGCCTGCCCGAGCGCAAACGGTCACGTGACTTCGCACTGGGAACGCCACTATGTATCACTCCGCGCCTGTCTGCTATAGGCGCGTCCTTAACCTTCCTGCCCCATAGTTTACATCTTTCCTTTTCGAATCTAATATTTGACATCTTTTCTTTGGGCCCAAAACCGGTTTCCGCGTGAATCCGGCCCGTAACACAAGCGGTTTTCAGTTTTCCATTTCTTCCCTATTTTGGAAATTCCGCGTCATGTATCCTCTACCGCGCGTAGTATAATTTCCCCTGCCTCTCGCACGACCTCTTTGAATCGTGTTTACACGATATCTATCGTTTTCAGGTCGTTCGTTTTGGTCATTGCTTTCGCGCGAATAATTGTTGTTATAATGGGGACGGGACTCGCGATTTCTTCGCCAGTGATCTTCATCCTCTACTCTTTCCATAAACGCAGAAAAACTTCTGTGTGTACTCCCAACATATCGTTTAGAATGCTCAGGCAGTTTCTGCCAAAGAACCCAAACGATCTCAGCTCCAGTCCTTCTAGCCTTCAAATGTATCAGTTTTCTGTACCATGATTCGCAGAATTCTTTCATGGTTTGCCTACCTCTGACACCATACAGTCTGGCCATTAGAAATTCACGCCACAACTGGTCTTGTTTTTGTTCTGAGCAGTATTCGTCAATAAATTTTTGTTTAAAGGTCTCAAAAGACATCTGGTTATTATCCAGATTCAACCCCCATCTTTTTGCTTCTCCCGTTAGTGCACTAATTACGACATAAATTTTTTCCTGGTCGGACAAATATTCAGGAAAATTTCTTTCGCAATTCTTTATAAAGTCTAAGGGGTGCCATCCGTTATGCCTCTTTGCAGGGTCGAATTTCTCTTCGCCCTCTAATATTTTACTGAGAGGCATTCTTTCAGTAATATGTGTAAGTCCGGTTTGTATTTTTCTTTCCAAGTCATACATTTTGCCTTGGATTTGTGAAGTGTTATGTTCACACTTCTTTTCGCAAGTAAGAATCTGTTTGGTTAGAGCTCTGCTTGTTTCTGTTACAGACTGTTTGATCTGTGCAAATTCCTCGTTACATTTGGTTTGTATTTCGGATTTAATACCGAATCCCTTTTCATCCACTTTAGTACAGACTAAGGGTTCTACTTGATCTTGGATTTTAATTACTTCAGTGTCAAATCTTTCGTTAATGTCATCAATTTGTCCCTGTATGTTGGCAATATTGCCATTGATGACAGTAATTTCGCTTTTGAGGTTTTTAATATCATTACTCACAATGTCTACTTTTACATCAACCTTCTCAATCTGTTTACTAATATCACTACCCTGTGTTGCAATTAGCTGTCTTTGTTCTACATTTTGTTGCCCCAGTGCTGCAATTTGTGCAGACAACATTTTTAACAATTCTAACATATCTGGATTCTTTTCACTTTTGGTTTCAACTGCATTTTCGTGTTCAGATTCTACACCCCTCTCAGTTTCTGGTGATTCGAACATATCCCACGATTCATTAACATAGCCACTGTGTTCCACAACATCGCTCATATTGACTTGCATAGTACGAGCGACATTCATAGCTTCTACCTGTTTATTGACATCGGCATGGTATCGTACGTAATTTAACTTGCGCGTAATGCCATCTGTTGGTGTGATGCCTGAACTGCTCTCGGTTGCATTCTACTCTCGCGTATCTAGATTCATTTCTAGTTTCCTGTCCATTTTAATTACTGTTAAGTATCGATACCTTTTATTTTCAATTTAAGCTGGACTTTCATTACCTGTTCTGTCAAATAAATTACAGGTTCGTGCCGCTAGACGTTTTGTGTTCACTCTATTTTTGTAAAATGCTAACTACTTATAATTTTTTCCGTTTGTAGGTGCAAATTGAACAACGTCCTGTCACGCGGCGCCACGTATAACACTCCTGTCCGCTGTTACTACTGCACCCTGACCTCAATGCTAGAAACAGGTTGTGACATAAAACTATTTTGTAAAAGCAATTATGGTACAAAGCAGCAGAGCAGTGTTACCCTCTGGGAGGAATTTTGTTAAGTTGACCGTGTTGTACCTAACGGAAGTGGCTTATCGGAAATGAAAGTCAGAATTACGTAAATATTTGAACAATACTAAACAAAATTTTGCCTATCTGCACTGTTCAACGGATAAAGAAAACGGCCGCCAGCCTAACTAGGCAAGAGAATGATTAACATTCTCGTTTAAGAAAGTAGGTATAAGTAACTATAACGGACAAACACAACCTAGACTTGGCCACACGCGAGTGCAATGAACTCTGACACACATATGTTTTAAGATTGAAGCTAACAACTGGAGCAGCACAAAAACTATTTGCAAAATTATAACATGTACAGAAAAACACTATCACTTTCAGGGCTTACACAAACTGAGTGGTCTTTATACTGTTAATATGCACACAAGAGAGACAAACACTTAGTAATCATAAGCATATAATTTCCTACTATGCAGTTTTCTACTTTTACTACCGTGAGACATAAAATTAACATTAATGTAAGATACTGACCCACTTTCTGAGATTAACAACAGGCAGTAATGTGATCATTTACTAAGCAAAACTCTATAAGCCTCAGTTTTGAGAGATTTTAATTAGAAGTTGGCAACAACACATTAATAAGCAGTTTTACTAGGAAAACTATTTCAGCAAGCATCGTTAACTCTAACTCACTCTCTTGCCACATTAACTTCAACTTTCACTTTACTATGTTCAAGGGGCAGTAATTAGAAAACTGGATTTTTAACGTACTTTCAGTAAGGACACTCGGTAATCACTTTAGTTCAAACGGAGAGGACACTGAGAGGTGTTATGATGAGGAGAAAAGTCAAGGTAGGTACATAAATTCAGATATAAATTACCTTATATTTCAGCACAATAACAATCCATTAAGCTGATCCTTCACTGTACATCATTATAGTATTACGTTACAGTGATTGCGCAATGTGGTGGCAACTGCATGTTGGTAGGTGGAATTGCAGGCAGAATTGTTGGACTCTGTCATTTCTTGGTGGCGATGATAGATACAAATTCCAGAATAGTTCCAGCTATTTATCCATCCATCCGAGGCCTTAGAAAGTAGCAGAAAAAACCTCTCTCGGAACCAGCACCACATGCGTCTTTTACACGGCAGTGCCCGGACTCGTAGCTCATCTCCGACTGCTGGCTCGTCCCCGACTGACTATCAGTTCCACCTTTTCCACCTAGGCCAACCACAATTTGCGCGCGCTACACAGTTCCGTTCCCGAGGGGAACCACTACACCTTTTACATACAGAATAACTAAGAGCCCTAAGTGAAGGTCAGCAGTTTACATAATAGCAAACAAACACATTAAATAAAACAGAACATTTTCACATATTGACACTTCTACAGTAAAATTATTCACACAGAATTACAATTATATATAGTAAGTTTTGTTCCCTCCAAATGGGACAAAGTATTTACAGTACAGATACACTACTTTGCATTGAAACAAACTACGACATTAAAGTTTTAACAAAGAAAAGAGTATACAATTTTGTGTTATCTATTCAATCAAAAACACTTACAGGTTCTTAACGATGTAATATTAAATGAAAAAAAAAGCAAAATAGATGAGTAGAGCATTAGAGCTATGGTGTTACAAGCTGACCAGCCAAAATGTTTACGTAAGCCTTGGCAGTAATGCAGTCTTGCAGAGTAACCTTAAGGCTCCTAAAGTACCAAGATATAGCTTCTCAAATCATCACCGAACCGTAACGATATTTTATTCTTGGGATATAAACCCGGCTAGAAATCGGAAAAAGAGTGAAACAAGACTTAGTGACATTCTTCCGTTGCTCCATAGTATAGGATTTACGGATTAGGCAGCACGTTTTCCTGTTATGGGTTTTTGCATCGCTGATGAGTGGTTTTCGAATTCGAGCTCGCCCTGCAATTACCTGAAACCGGAGCTCCCTACGCGTTGTTGTGACAGCACTCGCCAATGCGAAGTTCATTTTACAGCTGTCATCCTCTTATTTTTCGTCACAATCCTCTTCCATGACCATCTGTCACTCCATACACATTTTCGTCCTATATATAACTTAGCGGCTGATGTTTCCCCGCTTTCACTGTATGCCGTATAAATCTTCGATACGGTGCTTCCTGAAACGCGGAACACTTCGGTAACCTTGGTGAAGGAAGAACCCACCAAATGAGCACCGTCCATCGGCCCACGTTCAAATGTACTTAGGTCCGACATAATGCACTCAGAATTACACGGAGCACTTCTAATCGCGACTGACACCAGTTGCAACCTGAGTACATTGAACAGTTGCAGATCGTGGTCAGATACAACTGCATAGCCTGTAGGCTTAGGTAGCATCTGCCTTTATTTTCGCGCATGTGTTTCTCGTGTTGTTTCCACATTTCCGTTCAACATCTCTGTATGTACTTCCTTTCTCTGCTACCAACTCTATTGCAAAGGATCCTACTCATTATTTCACGTGTTTACTTGCCGTTCCATTCGTTTACGGAGCGCGGAAAGAATGTTTAAATGCTGTGTGCTAGCTGTAATAACCTTCTTTTAGAGGACCCTTGGAGAACGTCGTAAGTCTACACTTCTGAGCATTTATTAAAGCAAGGAATAAGTATTTGCGTGACTTTGAAATGGACAAGCATATGTTTCAAATTCTAAGCATTGCAACCACCAACGTGTTGTAAGTGTACTGTCATATCGCTGGTTTAGTTGTGGAGTATCTTTGCGGGTAGCCGCGTCTAGAGAGTCGAGCACGGGACACGAAAATGTTGTGTTGCGTAGTGTGTAGCTCTGCATGTAAGAAGCATTGTTAGTGATCAGGTTGAAGTGTTGCTACAAGTGCTATTACAGTAAAGTGATTAAATTTGGAAGTTTTCAGAAGAAAGTGCATCAAGACGGAATTAAAAATGAGCAGTGCCGCCGATAACTTATTTTCTGTATCCTCTCGTTGTGTGTCGCACAGTATCGATCATCTGCGCTGTGTTCGGTCTCCCAGAATGAACTGATGTGAATCAGCAAAAATTAGTTACCATAAAAGAGTGCAGTCAAGTGCCAGTGTCTTGTAGCGAGCGTGAGGACGTGCGTTCGATTATTGCGTTTCCGCATTATCAACAATCAGCCGCGCCGCGACGGTTACGCGCACGCTCGTACAAGTGAGAACTGAGAACTGAAAAATTAACTTTACGAACAGTGTTATATCATTATTATTGACAAGGAGGACTATTACTAGATATCTGTATGTGTGACGAGCGTAAGAACTTTCGTTCGATCATTCGGCTTCCGCGTCATCAACAATCAGCCGCGTCGTGTCGGTTACGCGTACGCTCGTCCGAATGATATTTTGGACTGTTAATCATCAAGATTGTTAATTGGGATAAACATTTACGATTTAGAGCGTAAACAGTGCAACCTGTGGTTTCCATATCGTCTCAGAATATAGATGTTCATACCAGACATAGGACAGTGTTGTGTTTTAACGTTGAGTGGCTCCCCTATAACCTCTTGCATATTTCGATAGATAATTTCAGGCAAGCCAACAGCAGTGTGGAGCAGAACAGCACGACCGCCCCGGGATTACCAGGTAAGTGGTTTGGACAGGGCGCACGGTCACGAAACGAGAAGTCGAGGTACCCCACCCATTCGTACTTATGGACGTAGTACAGTGTGGCTGATCCAAGATACGGCCGAGCGCTAACTGAAGAAAATTGTGACCGGTACGCGACGTGTAGCTCTAACCTTAATCAGCGTCCCTGATACCGCAGTCATACAATCATTCACTTTGTAATTGCAGCACAGAACATTCTGTAAAATGTATTGAGTGACAGCTGATGCTTCCGGTTGTAATGCAGAAAAAAGTATAAATTGCTGTTAATAAACATTTACTTGCACTTCTTGTCTAGACAGATTGTTCTCCCTTGCTGCCTCCAGGGGGTGTCCTCCCGCCTCAGTCACTCGTCAGCCGTTAGAGCTGTTATACTACGACTGAAATTACTTTTTGATTGACAGACTGCTGTGGCGGGCCGGAGATGCTGGCGTAAAGCCAGCCATGCTTCACAAAGCACTGCACGGACCTACAAAACAGGCTACATAGCGAACACGTGGCGTAGGAGAAACAACTGCGACTGGCTGGCAGCTGTCTCCTAACACACGACTCACTAAAACGTCGATCACAAATAGGAGTGTAAACGCGAGAACCAGTCTTATCTGAGCATCCTACACAAAGCTATCTGAGCGATGTTTAATGACAACAACAGTGCACCTTCTTTAACGAATTCAATATACACTCCTGGAAATTGAAATAAGAACACCGTGAATTCATTGTCCCGGTGCATGGGGGCTTATTTATAATGTAATGAAAATAATTTTAATTTTCAGTTTTAGTAGCTGTCTGTCCGATTACGAAGTCTCGTAAACGGTTGGCCCTGACTCGTATTATTACGCAATCTGACTGCATTGAACAATAACAAAGAATGAAATGGAAATTTTCATTAACACAATTAATTAATTAAGCCCCCAGCAACTATAAAACCTACGAAACCAAAGCACAAGTGTAACTGTTCTGTGTGTGGAAGTATGACTCAACGTACACATCTGGCACGGTTCTTCTTCAAAAGACAAGAATTTCAAATACCATTTATACTGAATTAATTAAAGAAAATACAAATACCATAATTACTCAAGAGAACCACAATTACACTCTAATCCAAGAACACAAGCCAGATGCTTTGTTGACTGAACCTGTAATGACACATTATTTAAAACATGGAAATAATGAAAAATAAATCAAGTTTCGTTACCTTCATATATTGACCAAAATCACTCTCATAATTACAATATATCTCCACACCGACTCGCTATTACCACATCTCAACAAGAACTTTTCAGTATCACATCTCAGCAAGCACTCCTTACTAGCACATCTCAACACGAACTGACTACTACGAGTCCTGGACAAGCACTGACCTCTAGCACATCTCAATAATGACTGCCCGTGGGGGCGGCGGAACAATGCTCTCTAGCGATCTCTGGCGCTGTGGCTCAGTGTAGCCACCTTTCATATGCCCTTCCTCCACGGCTAGAATTTGATGGTATTTTTGCCAGCATTGGTGGTGAAAATACCACCAAATTCGTCAAAAAAATACAGACAAAAATAAAAGATAATATTAATACGTAAATATCATATAACTAGATAAAATTTTGGCTTTGCACTGACCTTTCAATAACCTATTATATAGAATACAGTAAGCAATACAAATTCTTTCATACATGTGACTTTACATAATAGTTTACACAAGTATTACGTGGTTAAACAATTCAATCAATAGCGTCAGCAATGACGAATATGTGCAGGTAAGAGTCTCATAACTTTTCACAACCAGTAATACACAAAAAATCAGTTTATACAAATATTCACATAAACGCTTTCCATAGCCCAAGAAACAAGTAGTTGACAGTTCCAGCAGTAGCACCCAGCAATGGTCAACAGGTGCAAAAACCAACAAGTGAAATTTTTTCAGTAGAAAGAGTCCATCAGTGGCACCCAGTAATGTTGAATAGGTGCAGACACCAACAAGTAACACCATTTCAGTAGAAGCAGTCCATTAGTAGCACCAGCAATGTTGATCAGGTGCACACAGCAACAGGTGACTTCATTTCAGTAGAAGCAATCCATCAGTGCTTGCTCTCTAGCGATCTCTGGCGTTGTGGCTCAGTGTAGCCACCTTTCATATGCCCTTCCTCCACGGGCTAGAATTTGATGGTATTTTTGCCAGCATTGGTGGTGAAAATACTACCAAATTCGTCAAAAAAAATACAGACAAAAATAAAAGATAATATTAATACGTAAATATCATATAACTAGATAAAATTTTGGCTTTGCACTGACCTTTCAATAACCTATTATATAGAATACAGTAAGCAATACAAATTCTTTCATACATGTGACTTTACATAACAGTTTACACAAGTATTATGTGGCTAAACAGTTCAATCAATAGCGTCAGCAATGACGAATATGTGCAGGTAAGAGTCTCATAACTTTTCACAAACAGTAATACACAAAAAATCAGTTTATAAAAATATTCACATAAACGCTTTCCATAGCCCAAGAATAAGCAGTTGACAGTTCCAGCAGTAGCACCCAGCAATGGTCAACAGGTGCAAATACCAATAAGTAACATTTTTTCAATAGAAGCAGTCCATCAGTGGCACCCGCAATGTTGAGCAGGTGCAGACACCAACAAGTAACACCATTTCAGTAGAAGCAGTCCATTAGTGGCACCAGAAATGTTGATCTGGTGCACACAGCAACAGGTGACTTCATTTCAGTAGAAGCAATCCATCAGTGGCACCCAGCAATGTTGAGTAGGTGCAGACCCCAACAAGTAACACCATTTCAGTAGAAGCAGTCCATTAGTGGCACCAGCAATATTGATCAGGTGCACACAGCAACAGGTGACTTCATTTCAGTGGAAGCAATCCATCAGTGGCACCCAGCAATGTTGAGCAGGTGCAGACAGCAACAAGTAACACCATTTCAGTAGAAGCAGTCCATTTGTGGCACCAGCAATGTTGATCAGGTGCACACAGCAACAGGTGACTTCATTTCAGTGGAAGCAATCCATCAGTGGCACCCAGCAATGTTGAGCAGGTGCAGACATCAACAGGTGACATCTTTTCAGTAGAAGCAGTCCATCAGTGGCACCCAGTAATGTTGAGAAGGTGCAGACACCAACAAGTAACACCTTTTCAGTAGGAGCAGTCCATCCGTGGCACCCGCAATGTTGATCAGGTGCACACAGCAACAGGTGACTTCATTTCTCAGCAGAAGCAGTTCCATAAAATACACTGTCACTGATCACACTGTTCATCAGAGTTTATAAGCAGAAATTAAACATGTCCTAGTGGCACCAATATTGTAGAAAAGGTACAAGTAACGGTCCATAATTTTTACAATCACTGATCACACAGTTCATCAGCAGAAATTAAACATGTCCTTGTGGCACCAATCATGTAGAAAAAGTGCAAGTAACAGTCCATACTATTCATCATAACTACTGAGACAGTTCAGTCATGAACAATAGTTTGAATGCACATACAATTTCTTTAACAAATTATTATCAATGCTCTTACACTAAACATACAAATCATAATAAACACACAAATGATATCAGGTAATTGTCACATTAACTATTACAGTACACAATAACAGTTAACCTATAATATTTATGGGTGTCAGTGCAAGCCACAACAAACAAGTGAAATAATATTTAGGAGATAGGTTGGGATCACTTCTCTGGGATTATAAAAGGAAAACACACAAAACACACTCACTCATCTTTCATCCACATTAGTGCTACTGTGTAATTGAATAGTGTTAACTGTGTAAATGCAATTCTGTCGAAATTTTATGTTCATTATGTGTATCAAGTAGTAGTGGCAGCAATGTATAACAGTCAATAATAGTTAGTCAACGTCATAGTCATCATGTCTAGACCAATGTTTGCCAAGCCAGATCAAATTGTACTGTTGCTGAACAACTGTCAGTGAGCCAAGATATGCAAATACTTCCTCTCTTCAAAAAAAAGTGTATACTGCTTAGTGATTTGACAAAGTGTGTGTGTAGACAATCTTCCTTCTACTTGAGTGTTCTAGTCTGCCATCTTTATCCTCCTTGTTCCATATGGACCAACAAAAAAAAAAATATGCTCCTCATTTACTTTACCTCTTATCCACCAAAACTCCAATAATCATCAACATAATCTCAATACTTCACTAATACCTTTTCAATACGTCGATCATCAATATCATTTATCTTACCTTTTGTCCACGAAAACTCCAATAATCATCTACTTCACCTAATCTCAATACCTCAATAATACGTCGATACATATAAACCTCAGCACCAATATCATTTCACTTCCATAACAACTCTTTCCTCTAGTCAGTCTCCTCGAACAAGTACAGACAAAATCCTAGTGCAACTTCAATTCATCATCCCATACAATCCGAAGACACAGTGTCCACACACAACCTCTGTGTAATCCATCTGACCCAAATTTTCTACTCATTATAAATTATAAGATACATTTTGGTTCCTTGTCCATCATTAAATAAAAGAAATGCATACATGACCTCTAACAGACTTAGTTCGAATAACTCTCAGTAATTAAGTACGATTATGGAATGTGAATGATCATAATATTTCACAGTGTGTACACCACTTCAAGAATCATAGCAGAAGCAAACATGTGGAGTATTTTTTGTGTCAAGTGTCACTTCCTATTTCAATTGCTCACCAAAATGCAGTGTAATACTGTCAATGGTCTAAACCTAGTTTTGGTCTGTCATGTCGTTAGCTTCCTTCCTATTAGCATAAATTTATACAGCTTCCATAAAACCTCAGCTCATGTGACTTCTATGACTTTCTTGTACTAATGTCGTTCGTCGAATTACTGCAGTTCATTTTCTTATCTTAAAAATATAAGGCACTGAGCGTAAGCAAAACATGCAATAGCGAGTAAATATACCAGTAGAGAACAGAATGTCAACAAGTGGACGCAGCACAATCCCTATAACGAGGCTCTGCCAAGCGAACAATCTACAATTAATACCATAGTGTAACCTAGTCTCTATGTTTGTACACAGTATATCAGCATTTCTATACACTAAATTGAAGAGTAGTTATGACAACAAAACAGAAATGTGTAAATATGCAATCCATAAGCAAGGCAGCAAATATGTTATCTATCATAATAAACAGGTCATTAGCATCATATCAGCATAAGCAAATAAATGTTTATATGTAATCTTAATAAGTAAACATGAAGGCGCAAGCAGATAAATCACAAAGTATAACTTACATATCTAACCACATCAGCACAATTAATCAGGTGACAATTATAATTTAAATAAATAAGCACAGCAGGCACATAATAGAAAAATATGACATCAGTGAAAAAGCATAGCAGCCAAGCGATGCATAATATATACAAATAACAACCCTGTTCATTAATTAATCATTGTCAAAATCAGTTAATATGCGTAAGCACGTCGCTTCACTAGTAAATTCATAGAACATGAAATTAGCACAAAGTATGAATCACGTAATCGCAAGCAGCAAATTACGTCTGAAGTACGTACCTAAGTGGAATTATGTTACCTGAAAAATAAACTCAATTAATCATTACCTTTTTAGTTTATTAGTTTCATCTTAGAAATTAAATTCTTCCTGAAATTTTCTCCAAAGCAAGTCGTCTTAACGTCGGACACGCACAGCATTTACCTGAAGGTCTTAAATATTTTACACAACCGTATCCTGAAAAATACTGAACGTTAATAACATAATTTATAAAGTCACCATAGCTTTATACAGAATTTAGTCGGAGAAATTAGACTGTGTATTTGTTTACGGCTGTCAGTGCATTCACACTGTGCGCTCGATCAGCTGTAGGCGCGTGACGTATGAAGTAATTGTTTGCGGTCAACGACTGCCTTGTGCGGCGCGCAGACTGACTGTTGCTTTGAGTATGTGCCGCCGCCAAAACACAGCGCGGTACTCTTGCATTCTCCGCATGTTTACGTAGCTGTTAGTTTCTCTAAAGTATGTCATTCTACAAAAATTTTTACGTTCGATATATGATGTATTCCCTTAGAGCGCCGAGATTTAAGAGTTTCTACTTCAACAGTGTTATCATGAATAATTTTGCGAACTCTATACGGACCGTTATAAAGCAGAAAAAATTTGCGACATAAGCCTTTTCCTTTATGAGATAAACGGTGGGACTTAATTAACACCTTCTGGCCAACTGACAAGATTTTTAAACGACCAGGACGCTTAGCTGATTTCTCTCTTCTAGCAGCCGCCGATGCAATATTTTGTAGAGCCAGGTTGACAACTTCAGAATGCCGCAGTTTCCGTGAAGGCGGAAAAGGAACGATTTCAGAAATGCGATTTGTTGGTACTTTATTTTTTAATATCAATAGAGGCGGTAAAGAAGTTGAGTCATTAGGAAGTTCATTCAGAATGTTTTGAAAAATATGAAGATACTGATCCCAAGTTCTGTGATTCTGATGACAATAAAGACGGCACAATTTATTGATTTCCTTCATCCATCTCTCTGAAGCATTAGATTGAGGGTGAAAAAGTGAAATGAAAATTGGTTTAATCTTCCGACGCCGTAGAGTACGAAGCCAAATTTTAGAGCGAAACTGTGATCCATTATCTGATATAACCTTATCAGCATGACCAACTTCTTTAAGAAAATGTTTGATGAAAGCGTTAGATACTGAACGAGCTGTTGCTTTGCGTAACGGTGTAAAACACACATATTTTGATGTCAGTTCCACTGCTACGAAAATGTACGCAAAACCATTAGTAGAACGAACCACTGGACCGAACAAATCGACTGCAGCCATCTCCTTTAATTTCGCTGCAATGATAGGAAACAACGGTGCTCTGTGAGAAACAGTTGGCGGCTTAGCCATTTGACATAATTTGCATTTGGCAAGAACAGATCGAATACGTTTTTCCATATTACTGAAGTAGCAATTTTCTCGTAATTTATGAAAGCATTTTCTGGGACCAAAATGCGCATAACTAAAGTGTGTGTACCAAATCAATTTATTGACCCACTCATCAGGAATACAAACTAACCAAACAGAGTTGTCGACCGATTTCCGTTTAAAAAGAATGTCATTGCGAACTAAATAATGCTGTCTAATCGCTACGCTTTCCTTTCTCCTCCACTTCTCCTTAATGTCCTTCCAGATTGGATCCTTATTTTGCTCCTTAGCGATGTCCTGGAGCGAAGACGAAATAAAGTTCTCAAACGCAACACCTTGAATGTACATCAAACAATAATGGTTTTCTTTGCAGTCCTCTTCAGCACTTTGTTTCAAACCCATAGGTGCACGTGATAAAGCATCAGCAACAATATTTGAAGATCCCTGTATGTAAACAATACTAAAATCAAATTCCTGTAGGTACAACGCCCATCGTGACAATCTGCCATGAGTTAATTTTGTTGACATAAGAAATTCCAGAGCTCGATGATCGGTGTAAACCTTAGTATGTCTGCCAAACAAAAATGTGCGAAATTTTGTGAAAGCCCATACAACAGCCAAAGCTTCAAGTTCCGTAATCGAATAATTCTTCTCTGATTTAGAGAGAACACGGCTTCCAAAGGCAACAGTTTTCTGTACTACAACGCCGTCATCTTCTATCTCTTGGAATAAATGTGCACCTAGGCCTTTGTGTGATGAGTCCGTCGCCAAACAAAAATCTTTAGATAAATCCGGATGTGAAAGAAGTGGAGCAGCAACTAAAGCATCACGAAGTTGATTGAGCTTCCTCATCCCAACACCAATTAGAATTTTTTCCAGATAATTCACATAAACGAGGTGTGGCCAAATTGTCCAATCTAACAAAGCGTCTAAGAAAATTACAGACACCAAGGAAACTACGAACATCACGTTTTGTGGTTGGAACAGCATAATTACGAATAGCGTCTAGTTTCTCTGGATCAGGGAGAATACCTTCTGTAGAAATAATGTGACCGAGAAATTTCACCTGAGAACGACCAAATTCTGATTTTTCCAAGTTCACTGTCATGCCAACTCGTGCAAAAATACGTAATAATGAATCCAAAATTTTGTTGTGCTCACTCCAAGAACGTTTAGCAATAAGAATGTCGTCAACATAAGAAGTAATATTGTCACGAAGATAAACAGGTAAAATTTCATTTAAACTACGAATGAATGCTGCTGAAGATACAGTAAGTCCAAACGGTAATTTCCGAAACTGGTAACAGTTACCAAAGGCTAAAAAGGCAGTATATTTTCTACAATCAGGGTGGAGTTCTATTTGCCAAAAACTTGCGCGCATATCAATCGTGGATAAAACTTTAATTCCATGGAAATGTTGAAGAAGTTCATCTAAATTTTGTGGACGGTCAGTTTCAGGAATAATAATATTATTTATCTGTCTGGAATCCAGAACCAAACGAATTGATCCATCCTTTTTAAGAACAACGTGTAATGGGCTGGTATAAGGGCTGACTGCTGGCTCAATAATGCACTGATCTAACATGTATTGAAGTTCATTCTTAACCTTGTCTCTGTAAGCCAAAGGAATAGCGTACGTTTTTCCTCGAAATGGTGTGTGTTCTTGAACTTTAAATAAATATTGTAAGCCTTGTATAGTTCCTGTGTGATGACTAAACACTGTAGCATGTGAAGTCAAAATATGGTGCAGCTCTTCTCTTGCAACGTCATCTGGCACTTCAGCTTTTTTAACCTTTTCATTAATTAATTCTTCGCTACTAATTATATCCTCCATCGCGTCTCTGTATCTATTGTCATTGTCATGAATAAACACACTGTCGTCATAATGCTCAACGAAAGCATCAGAAGTAAGAAACCTTAAACATTTTGTATCTGATTCAGATCTTGCTAAACACTCGAAAAATTTCAAACATTTCGGCATTCCGGCAACAGTCAAATTCACACTTCCTTCTTTAAAGTTCAAAATTGCCTTATGTGCGTTAAGAAACTCCATACCTAATATAATCTGTGTACTGAGTAATGGAACAATAATAAAATTAGCAGACAATTCGTATCCTTGACAAATGAAATTTAGGTTGGTCTGTTGTTTAACTTCCACGCCTTTTCCGGAAATCGCTCCTCGAATTGTAGTTTTAGAAATAGGTAACACAGGACAGGCAATAGTTCTTTCACATATACGAAAAACTGATTCACTAATGACGTTCAATGGGCTCCCAGAATCTAAAACTGCAGTGAACTTATTCTTACCCACACATACTTCAATAACAGGATGTAAAAATGCGTCTACATTATTTTCCTTTTCATCTAGCAAAATGTCTCTCATGTCTTCCAGGCGTACGTAGTGTAAAGTCGTAGTGTCATTACTTTCTGAACCGTCTATATTGCTGCCAGAAGCCGAAGCTGCTAGTCATTGTCGATTGTCTGCGTCACGTCTTTGATTATTCCCGACATTTCGCGGATCAATTTCTACTATTTCCACTTGTCTCTCTGAATTTCTGTCACGCGGAGGATGCCAATTAGGTCCTTCCTGTCTGTTAGATGCAAATTCTTGGTTGTGTCTGTTATTAAAATTTCTGGTTTCCTGTCTGTCTGCATAACTACTTCTTGTATAATTTCGACTGTCACTTCTGAAATTATTGTTAGACCTACTACCCTGGTTATTTCTGTAGTAAGAGTTTCTATTATTGTATGAATAATATCTGTCTTGATGATACCGATTACTGTTTCCGTATGATTGATCATTCCGGTAAGAATTACCGTTATAATTGTCTGTGTAATCTCTGTTAGAACGTCTGTTATTGTCATAAGGCTGGTATCTATTGTCCTGTCTGTTACGTCTGTCATTCTCAAAGTTACCCAAATAACGTCCGTTCCGATCACTATCCCTTTTCTCTGAAAATGTATTGTAATTACTGCTACTGAAAAAATTACAAGAAGTCCCGTCGTCGTTGTCATACTCAAGTTCTTGTAGCAAAGTCTTAAAAGTCTCAATGTCGTCTTTACATCTTCCGGCTAAAGCAATTTGTCTTATGGATTGTGGCAGCTTAGTTAAACAAATGCGAATTAATTCAGTCGGGCTGTAAGGGTTGGAAAGGAACTGATTCTTTCGAATCATGTCTTCAAAATATTCTGCTGGCGTGCGGAATTCAGACTGTTTGAAATTACGCTGCATAATTGTGTTTGACTCTGTCTTGCGTGTTTTCGGACCAATATGCCGATAGAAATGCATGATAAAAATCATTCAGATTATTACAATCTCTAATGAGTGCGCGCATCCGCGTCGCCGGTTCGTTTTCTAAATATCCACACATAAACTCCAGTTTGTGACTTAGTGGCCAATTTGGTGGGAGTGCGTACATAAATTGATCTAACCATGCACATGGATGTATGTCATTCTTAGAATTGCGGAAGATCTTAAATTTCCGAACAGTCAAAAAGTGTTTATAGTCAAAGTTTTCGCCTCGTGGCGACAAAGACCTACCGCGTCTGTCCCAGTCCCAATGTCGATTATTGTCAAGTTCGCGCGCCTGGCGCTCTCTTGTTGCATCCCGTAAATGAAACAAATTACTTTCTTCAAACCCCTGTGCTACCTGTGATTCTAAATTTCTTCTGCGGTCTTTTCCTACAATTTCACCTTCGATTTGTTTGACTTGCTTTCGTAATGCCTCTACTTCCCTTTTAACGCGTTCATTAAACTTTCCCTGATTTTCAACATGCTTATTTATGTTCTGGTACTCTTCGGTTTCTGCAAATGGTAATGGAGCTGTATCATCTGAATCTCTATCCCCATTTAAACTAAGACTTGTCAATTTATCTGAAATCTCCTCAACTCTTTCCGATAAATCACCTATTTTTTCTTTCTGTTTATTTACGTCTTCCGTAAGTGTCGCGACTCGGGTTTCAGTATTGTCACATTTAGTAGTTAACTGTTCACACTGTTGCGTTAAGTTATTTATTCTGTCATTTGGAACGGATTCCTCGATTCTCTCAAATATTTCTTCCTTATCGTGTGCACGTTGTAAATTTAACTCTGAAAATTTTTGTACTATCACGCGATCTCTTTCTTCCTGTTCTCTATCCTGTTCCCTTTGTCTAATCTCTACTACAATTAATCTATTATTGTGAGCATTCAAAATCGGTTGTACTTCCTCTCTAATCTCTTTCTTTAATTCATCCTTCATGTTTTTGAAACATGTCCCTATTCGTGAGTCTAACCGTGTTTCCATTGTTCCTATCTCAGTTTTTAATTCAGATCCTAACTGTGATCCCAGTGAGTCAAACCGTGTTTCCATTGTTTCCATCTCTGTTTTAATTGTTGCTATTTGTGATCCCAACTGTGATCCCAGTGAGCTTAACCGTGATCCCATTGTTTCCATTTGTGAGTCTCACCGAGATCCCATTGTTTCCCTATCTGTTTTTAATTCAGATCGTAACTGTGATCCCAAATTTAATATTGCACTCATCAACTGCTCCATAATAGCCGGTTCGAAATTCTTTTCGCCCCTAACATTTCCCGCAAAACCAGTTTCCTTCGTCATACCTGTAAAGCTATCTGTGTTCGATACTACTCCAGAATCTTCTGTCGTTAATCTCGGATTCTGTGAATTTTCTGATTGAGAAAAATTTTGAAATGTTTCCGGACTATTTTCTCGACTTATTACATTGTTTTCCACTTCATTGTCCATCATACTGTTTTCCTCTGTTGGCGAGTTCGCCATGTTAACAATTTCGTCATTCTCACTATCCATCATTTTTGCCTTTTTCATCGATCGCGTAATCATTTACAAAATATACAAAACTCGTCACTATATGAAAATTACACACAATGACACTTTATCATCAACAATATCATTCACACGAAATGCTTCCCTCAAACACGATTAACGAACAATAGAAGAATGACAATTACCAAATCTACTCATGCAATATAGAGTACAATTACTAAACTACAAATTACAACAATACTACTGTCTACTATTTTTACAATCAGAAGATTTCCAAGGGACGATCCGAAGCAGCGGTCGCCACGTGCATGGGGGCTTAACGTGCATGGGGGCTTATTTATAATGTAATGAAAATAATTTTAATTTTCAGTTTTAGTAGCTGTCTGTCCGATTACGAAGTCTCGTAAACGGTTGGCCCTGACTCGTATTATTACGCAATCTGACTGCATTGAACAATAACAAAGAATGAAATGGAAATTTTCATTAACACAATTAATTAATTAAGCCCCCAGCAACTATAAAACCTACGAAACCAAAGCACAAGTGTAACTGTTCTGTGTGTGGAAGTATGACTCAACGTACACATCTGGCACGGTTCTTCTTCAAAAGACAAGAATTTCAAATACCATTTATACTGAATTAATTAAAGAAAATACAAATACCATAATTACTCAAGAGAACCACAATTACACTCTAATCCAAGAACACAAGCCAGATGCTTTGTTGACTGAACCTGTAATGACACATTATTTAAAACATGGAAATAATGAAAAATAAATCAAGTTTCGTTACCTTCATATATTGACCAAAATCACTCTCATAATTACAATATATCTCCACACCGACTCGCTATTACCACATCTCAACAAGAACTTTTCAGTATCACATCTCAGCAAGCACTCCTTACTAGCACATCTCAACACGAACTGACTACTACGAGTCCTGGACAAGCACTGACCTCTAGCACATCTCAATAATGACTGTGCCAGTGGAGGCGGCGGAACAATGCTCTCTAGCGATCTCTGGCGCTGTGGCTCAGTGTAGCCACCTTTCATATGCCCTTCCTCCACGGCTAGAATTTGATGGTATTTTTGCCAGCATTGGTGGTGAAAATAACACCAAATTCGTCAAAAAAATATAGACAAAAGTAAAAGATAATATTAATACGTAAATATCATATAACTAAATAAAATTTTGGCTTTGCACTGACCTTTCAATAACCTATTATATAGAATACAGTAAGCAATACAAATTCTGTCATACATGTGACTTTACATAACAGTTTACACAAGTATTATGTGGTTAAACAGTTCAATCAATAGCGTCAGCAATGACGAATATGTGCAGGTAAGAGTCTCATAACTTTCCACAAACAGTAATACACAAAAAAATCAGTTTATACAAATATTCACATAAACACTATCCATAGCCCATGAATAAGCAGTTGACAGTTCCAGCAATAGCACCCAGCAATGGTCAACAGGTGCAAAAACCAATAAGTAACATTTTTTCAATAGAAGCAGTCCATCAGTGGCACCCACAATGTTGATCAGGTGCACACAGCAACAGGTGACTTCATTTCATTAGAAGCAGTCCATCAGTGGCACCCAGCAATGTTGAGTAGGTGCAGACACCAACAAGTAACACCATTTCAGTAGAAGCAGTCCATTAGTGGCACCCAGCAATGTTGAGTAGGTACACACAGCAACAGGTGACTTCATTTCAGTAGAAGCAATCCATCAGTGGCACCCAGCAATGTTGAGCAGGTGCAGACATCAACAGGTGACATCTTTTCAGTAGAAGCAGTCCATCAGTGGCACCCAGCAATGTTGAGTAGGTGCAGACATCAACAGGTGACATCATTTCGGTAGAAGCAGTCCATCAGTGGCACCCACAATGTTGAGTAGGTGCAGACACCAACAAGTAACACCATTTCAGTAGAAGCAGTCCATGAGTGGCACCAGCAAAGCTGAGCAGGTACACACAGCAACAAGTCACATTTCTCAGCAGAAGCAGTTCCATAAAATACGCTGTCACTGATCACACTGTTCTTCAGAGTTTATAAGCAGAAATTAAACATGTCCTAGTGGCACCAATATTGTAGAAAAGGTACAAGTAACAGTCCATAATTTTTTTACAATCACTGATCACACAGTTCATCAGCAGAAATTAAACATGTCCTTGTGGCACCAATCATGTAGAAAAAATGCAAGTAACAGTCCATACTATTCACCATAACTACTGAGACAGTTCAGTCATGAACAATAGTTTGAATGCACATACAATTTCTTTAACAAAATATAATCAATGCTCTTACACTAAACATACAAATCATAATAAACACACAAATGATATCAGTTAATTGTCACATTAACTATTACAGTACACAATAACAGTTAACCTATAATATTTATGGGTGTCAGTGCAAGCCACTACCAACAAATAAAATAATATTTAGGAGATAGGTGGGTAGGATTAGGAAAGGAAAACGCACAAAACACATCCACTCATCTTTCATCCTCATTAAGTGCTACTGTGTAATTGAATAGTGTTAACTGTGTAAATGTAACTCTGTCCAAGATTTGATGTTCATCATGTGTACCAAGTAGTAGTGGCAGCAATGTATAACAGTCAATAATAGTTAAGTCAACGTCATAGTCATCATGTGAAGACCAATGTTTGCCAAGCCAGATCAAAATGTACTGTTGCTGAACAACTGTCAGTGAGCCAAGATGTGCAAATACTTCCTCTCTCCCAAAAAAAATATGTACTGCTTAGTGATTTAACAAAGTGTGTGTATAGACAATCTTCCTTCCACTTTAGTGTTCTAGTCTGCCATCTTCATCCTCCTTGTTCCATATAAACCAACAAAAACAATATGCTCCTCATTTACTTTACCTCTTATCCACCAAAACTCCAATAATCATCAACTTCACCTAATCTCAATACCTCAATAATACGTCGATACATATAAACCTCAGCACCAATATCATTTCAATATCATTTACCTTACCTTTTGTCCACGAAAACTCCAATAATCATCACTTAATCTTATCTCAATACTTCACTAATACCTCTTCAACTTCACATAATCTCAATAATACCTCAATAATAAATCTTCAATACGTCGATACCTATAAACCTTATTGCCAATATCATTTCACTTCCATAACAACTCTTTCCTCTAGTCAGTCTCCTCGAACAAGTACAGACAAAATCCTAGTGCAACTTCAATTCAGCATCCCATACAATCCGAAGACACAGTGTCCACACACAACCTCTGTGTAATCCATCTGACCCAAATTTTCTACTCATTATAAATTATAAGATACATTTTGGTTCGTTGTCCATCATTAAATAAAAGAAATGCATACATGACCTCTAACAGACTTAGTTCGAATAACTCTCAGTAATTAAGTACGATTACGGAGTGTGAATAATCATAATATTTCACAGTGTGTACACCACTTCAAGAATCATGGCAGAAGCAAACATGTGGAGTATTTTTTGTGTCAAGTGTCACTTCCTATTTCAATTGCTCACGAAGAAGGCAGTGTAATAACTGTCAAAGGTCTAAACCTAGTTTTGGTATGTCATGTCATTAGCTTCCTTCCTATTAGCATAAATTTATACAGCTTCCATAAAACCTCCAGCTCATGTGACTTCTATGAAGTTTCTCGTATTAATGTCGTTCGTCGAATTATAGCAGTTCATTTTCTTATCTTAAAAATATAAGGCACTGAGCGTAAGTAAAACATGCAATAGCGAGTAAATATACCAGTAGAGAACAGAATGTCAACAAGTGGATGCAGCACAATCCCTACAACGAGGCTCTGCCAAGTGAACAATCTATAATTAATACCACAGTGTAACCTAAACTCTATGTTCGTACACAGTATATCAGCATTTCTATATTCTAAATTGAAGAGTAGTTATGACAACAAAACAGAAATGTGTAAATATGCAATCCATACGCACAGCAGCAAACATGCCTTACACAATAAACAGGTCATTAGAATCACATCGACATAAGCAAATAAATGTTCATCTGTAATCTTAATAAGTAAACATGAAGGCGCAAGCAGATAAATCACAAAGTATAACTTACATATCTAACCACATCAGCACAATTAATCAGGTGACAATTATAATTTAAATTAATAAGCACAGCAGGCACATAATAAAAAAATATGACATCAGTGAAAAAGCATAGCAGCCAAGCGATGCCTAATATACACAAATAACAACCCTGTTCATTAGTCAATCACTGTCAAAATCAGTTAATGTGCGCAAGCACGTCGCTTCACAAGTAAATTCATAGAACATGAAATTAGCACAAAGTATGAGTCACGTAATCGCGAGCAGCAAATTACGTCTAAAGTATGTACCTAAGTGGAATTATGTTACCTGAAAAATAAACTCAATTAATCGTTACCTTTTTTTTGCTTATTACTTTCTTCTTCGAAATGACCTTCTTCCTGAAAATTTTCTCCAAAGCAAGTCGTCTTAACGTCGGACACGCACAGAATTTACCTGAAGGTCTTAAATACTTTATACAACCGTATCCTGAAAAATACTGAACGTTAATAACATAATTTATGAAGTCCTTATAGCTTTATACAGAATTTATTCGGAGAAATTAAACTGTGTATTTATTTACGTCTGTCAGTGCATTCGCACTGAGCGCTCGATCAGCTGTAGGCGCGTGACGTAGAAAGTGATTGTTTGCGGTTAACGACTGCCTTGTGTGGCGCGCAGACTGACTGTTGCTTTGAGTATGTGCCGCCGCCAAAACACAGCGCGGTATCCTTGTACTCTCTCCATGTTTACGTAAACTGTTGGTTTCTCACAAGTAGGTCATTCCACAAAAATTTTTACGTTTGATATATGATGTATTCCTTTAGAGCGTCGTGATTTAAGAGTTTCTACTTCAACAGTGTTATCATGAATAATTTTGCGAACTCTAAATGGACCGTTATAAAGCAGAAAAAATTTGCGACACAATCCCTTTCCTTTGTGAGACAAACGATGAGACTTAATTAATACCTTCTGACCAACTGACAAAGTTTTTAAACGACCAGGACGTTTAGCTGATTTCTCTCTTCTTGCAGCCGCAGACGCAATATTTCGTAGGGCCAGGTTCACAACTTCAGAATGCCGCAGTTTTCGTGAAGGCGGAAAAGGAACGATTTCAGAAATGCGATTTGTCGGTGCTTTATTTTTTAATATCAGTGTAGGCGGTAAAGAAGTTGAATCATTAGGGAGTTCATTCAGAATATTTTGAAAAATATGAAGATACTGATCCCACGTTCTGTGATTCTGATGACAATAAAGACGACACAATTTATTGATTTCCTTCATCCATCTCTCTGAAGCGTTAGATTGAGGGTGAAAAAGTGAAATGAAAATTGGTTTAATCTTCCGACGCCGTAGAGTACGAAGCCAAATTTTGGAGCGAAACTGTGATCCATTATCTGATATAACCTTATCAACATGACCAACTTCTTTAAGAAAATGTTTGATGAAAGCATTAGATACTGAACGAGCTGTTGCTTTTCGTAAAGGTGTAAAACACACATATTTTGATGTTAATTCCACTGCTACGAAAATATACGCAAAACCATTAGTAGAACGAACCACTGGACCGAACAAATCGACTGCAGCCATCTCCTTTAATTTCGCTGCAATGATAGGAAACAACGGTGCTCTGTGAGAAACTGTTGGCGGCTTAGCCTTTTGACATAATTTGCATTTGGCAAGAACAGATCGAATACGTTTTTCCATATTACTGAAGTAGCAATTTTCTCGTAATTTATGAAAGCATTTTCTGGGACCAAAATGCGCATAACTGAAATGTGTGTACCAAATCAATTTATTGACCCACTCATCAGGAATACAAACTAACCAAACAGAGTTGTCGACCGATTTCCGTTTAAAAAGAATGTCATTGCGAACTAAATAATGCTGTCTAATCGCTACGCTTTCCTTTCTCCTCCACTTCTCCTTAATGTCCTTCCAGATTGGATCCTTATTTTGCTCCTTAGCGATGTCCTGGAGCGAAGACGAAATAAAGTTCTCAAACGCAACACCTTGAATGTACATCAAACAATAATGGTTTTCCTTGCAGTCCTCTTCAGCACTTTGTTTCAAACCCATAGGTGCACGTGATAAAGCATCAGCAACAACATTTGAAGATCCCTGTATGTAAACAATACTAATATCAAATTCCTGTAGGTACAACGCCCATCGTGACAATCTTCCATGAGTTAATTTTGTTGACGTAAGAAATTCCAGAGCTCGATGATCGGTGTAAACCTTAGTATGTCTGCCAAACAAAAATGTGCGAAATTTTGTGAAAGCCCAAACAACAGCCAAAGCTTCAAGTTCCGTAATCGAATAATTCTTCTCTGATTTAGAGAGAACACGACTTCCAAATGCAATAGTCTTCTGTACTACAACGCCGTCTTCTTCTACCTCTTGAAATAAATGTGCACCTAGGCCTTTGTATGATGAGTCCGTCGCCAAACAAAAATCTTTAGATAAATCCGGATGTGAAAGAAGTGGAGCAGCAACTAAAGCATCACAAAGTTGTTCAAATTCTGACTGAGCTTCCTCATCCCAACACCAATTAGAATTTTTTCCAGATAGTTCACATAAACGAGGTGTGGCCAAATTGTCCAATCTAACAAAGCGTCTAAGAAAATTACAGACACCAAGGAAACTACGAACATCACGTTTTGTGGTAGGAACAGCATAATTACGAATAGCGTCTAATTTTTCTGGATCAGGAAGAATACCTTCTGTAGAAATAATGTGACCGAGAAATTTCACCTGAGAACGACCAAATTCAGATTTTTCTAAGTTCACTGTCATGCCAACTCGTGCAAAAATACGTAATAATGAATCCAAAATTTTGTTGTGCTCACTCCAAGAACGTTTAGCAATAAGAATGTCGTCAACATAAGAAGTAATATTGTCACGAAGATAAACAGGTAAAATTTCATTTAAACTACGAATGAATGCTGCTGAAGATACAGTAAGTCCAAACGGTAATTTCCGAAACTGGTAACAGTTACCAAAGGCTAAAAAAGCAGTATATTTTCTACAATCAGGGTGGAGTTCTATTTGCCAAAAACTTGCGCGCATATCAATCGTGGATAAAACTTTAATTCCATGGAAATGTTGAAGAAGTTCATCTAATTTTTGTGGACGGTCAGTTTCAGGAATGATGATATTATTTATCTGTCTGGAATCCAGAACCAAACGAATTGACCCATCCCTTTTAAGAACAACGTGTAATGGGCTGGTATAAGGGCTGACTGCTGGCTCAATAATGCCCTGATCTAACATATATTGAAGTTCATTCTTAACCTTGTCTCTGTAAGCCAAAGGAATAGCGTACGTTTTCCCGCGAAATGGTGTGTGTTCTTTTACTTTAAATAAATATTGTAAGCCTTGTATAGTTCCTGTGTGATGACTAAAGACTGTAGCATGTGAAGTCAAAATATGGTGCAGCTCTTCTTTTGCAACGTCATCTGGCACTTCAGCTTTCTTAACCTTTTCATTAATTAATTCTTCGCTATTAATTACATCATCCATCGCGTCTCTGTATTTATTGTCATTGTCATGAATAAACACATTGTCGTCATAATGCTCAACGAAAACATCAGAAGTAAGAAACCTTAAACATTTTGTATCTGATTCTGATCTTGCTAAACACTCGAAAAATTTCAAACATTTCGGCATTCCGGCAACAGTCAAATTCACACTTCCTTCTTTAAAGTTCAAAATTGCCTTATGTGCGTTAAGAAACTCCATACCTAATATAATCTGTGTACTGAGTAATGGAACAATAATAAAATTAGCAGAAAATTCGTATCCTTGACAAATGAAATTTAGGTTGGTCTGTTGTTTAACTTCTACACCTTTTCCAGAAATCGCTCCTCGAATTGTAGTTTTAGAAATAGGTAACACAGGACAGGCAATTGTTCTTTCACATATACGAAAAACTGATTCACTAATGACGTTCAATGGGCTCCCAGAATCTAAAACTGCAGTGAACTTATTCTTACCCACACATACTTCAATAACAGGATGTAAAAATGCGTCTACATTATTTTCCTTTTCATCTAGCAACATGTCTCTCATGTCTTCCAGGCGTACGTAGTGTAAAGTCGTAGTGTCATTACTTTCTGAACCGTCTATATTGCTGCCAGAAGCCGAAGCTGCTAATCATTGTCGATTGTTTGCGTCACGTCTTTGATTATTCCCGACATTTCGCGGATCAATTTCTACGATTTCCACTTGTCTCTCTGAATTTCTGTCACGCGGAGGATGCCAATTAGGTCCTTCCTGTCTGTTGGATGCAAATTCTTGGTTGTGGCTGTTATTAAAATTTCTGTTTTCCTGTCTGTCTGCATAACTACTTCTTGTATAATTTCGACTGTCACTTCTGAAATTATTGTTAGACCTACTACCCTGGTTATTTCTGTAGTAAGAGTTTCTATTACTATATGGATAATTTCTGTCTTGATGATACCGATTACTGTTTCCGTATGAATGATCATTCCTGTACGAATTACCGTTATTATAATTGTCTGTGTAATTTCTGTTAGAACGTCTGTTATTGTCATAAGGCTGGTATCTATTGTCCTGTCTGTTACGTCTGTCATTCTCAAAATTACCCATATATTGCCCGTTCCGATCACTATCCCTTTTCTCTGAAAATCTATCGTAATTACTGTTACCGAAAAAGTTACAAGAAGTCCCGTCGTCGTTGTCATACTCAAGTTCTTGTAGCAAAGTCTTAAAAGTCTCAATGTCGTCTTTACATCTTCCAGCTAAAGCAATTTGTCTTATGGATTGTGGCAGCTTAGTTAAACAAATGCGAATTAATTCAGTCGGGCTGTAAGGGTTGGAAAGGAACTGATTCTTTCGAATCATGTCTTCAAAATATTCTGCTGGCGTGCGGAATTCAGACTGTTTGAAATTACGCTGCATTATAAGACTATGTTTGACTCTGTCTTGCGTGTTTTCGGACCAATATGTCGATAGAAATGCATGATAAAAATCATTCAGATTATTACACTCTCTAATGAGTGCGCGCATCCGCGTCGCCGGTTCGTTTTCTAAATATCCACACATAAATTCCAGTTTGTGACTTAGTGGCCAATTTGGTGGGAGTGCATACATAAATTGATCTAACCATGCACATGGATGTATGTCGTTCTTAGAATTGCGGAAGATCTTAAATTTCCGAACAGTCAAAAAGTGTTTATAGTCAAAGTTTTCGCCTCGTGGCGACAAAGACCTACCGCGTCTGTCCCAGTTTGAATGTCGATTATTGTTAAGTTCGCGCGCCTGGCGCTCTCTTGTTGCATCCCGTAAATGAAACAAATTATCTTCTTCAAAGCCTTCTGCTATCTGTGATTCTAAATTTCTTCTGCTGTCTTTTCCTACGATTTCGCCTTCAATTTGTTTGACTTGCTTTCGTAATGCCTCAACTTCCCTTTTAACGCGTTCATTAAATTTTCCCTGATTTTCAACATGCTTATTTATGTTCTGGTACTCTTCGGTTTCTGCAAATGGTAATGGAGCTGTATCATCTGAATCTCTATCCCCATTTAAACTAAGACTTGTCAATTTATCTGAAATCTCCTCAACTCTTTCCGATAAATCACCTATTTTTTCTTTCTGTTTACTTACGTCTTCCGTAAGTGTCGCGACTCGGGTTTCAGTGTTGACACATTTGGTAGTTAACTGTTCATATTGTTGTGTTAGATTATTTATTCTGTCATTTGGTACGGATTCCTCGATTCTCTCAAATATCTCTTCCTTATCGTGTGCACATTGTAAATTTAACTCTGAAAATTTCTGTACTATCACGCGATCTCTCTCCTCCTGTTCTCTATCCTGTTCCCTTTGTCTAATCTCTATTGCAATTAATCTATTATTGTGAGAATTCAAAATCGGTTGTACTTCTTCTCTGATTTCTTTCTTTAATTCATCTTTCATATTTTTGAAACATGTCCCTATTCGTGAGTCTAATCGTGTTTCCATTGTTCCTATCTCAGTTTTTAATTCAGAACCTAACTGTGATCCCAGTGAGTCAAACCGTGTTTCCATTGTTTCCATCTCTGTTTTAATTGTTCCTATTTGTGAGTCTAACCGAGATCCCATTGTTTCCATCCGTGTTTCCATTTGTGAGTCTAACCGTGTTTCCATTTTTAATATAGCACTCATCAACTGCTCCATAGTAACTGATTCGAAACTCCTTTCGCCCCTAACATTTCCCGCAAAACCAGTTTCCTTCGTCATAGCTGTAAAGCTATCTGTGTTCGATACTATTTCAGAATCTTCTATCGTTAATCTCGTATTCTGTGAATTTTCTGATTGAGAAAAATTTTGAAATGGTTCCGGGCTATTTTCCAGACTTATTACATTGTTTTCCACTTCATTATTCATCACACTGTTTTCCTCTGTTGGCGAGTTCGCCATGTTAACAATTTCGTCTTTCTCACTATTCATCATTTTTGTCTTTTTCATTGATCGCGTAATCATTTACAAAATATACAAAACTCGTCACTGTACGAAAATTATACACAATAAGACTTTATCACCAACAATATCATTCACATGAAATGCTTCCCTCAAACACGATTAACGAACAATTGAAATAATTGCACTAAATTATCAGACCCGTAGACAAGACAACAAAAAATAAATAAATTTTGCAAAATACCATTAGAAGAATGTCAATTACCAAATCTACACATGCAATATAGACTACAATTACTAAACTACAAATTACTACAACAATACTACTGTCTACTATTTTTACAATCAGAAGAATTCCAAGGGACGATCCGAAGCAGTGGTCGCCACGTGCATGGGGGCTTATTTATAATGTAATGAAAATAATTTTAATTTTCAGTTTTAGTAGCTGTCTGTCCGATTACGAAGTCTCGTAAACGGTTGGCCCTGACTCGTATTATTACGCAATCTGACTGCATTGAACAATAACAAAGAATGAAATGGAAATTTTCATTAACACAATTAATTAATTAAGCCCCCAGCAACTATAAAACCTACGAAACCAAAGCACAAGTGTAACTGTTCTGTGTGTGGAAGTATGACTCAACGTACACATCTGGCATGGTTCTTCTTCAAAAGACAAGAATTTCAAATACCATTTATACTGAATTAATTAAAGAAAATACAAATACCATAATTACTCAAGAGAACCACAATTACACTCTAATCCAAGAACACAAGCCAGATGCTTTGTTGACTGAACCTGTAATGACACATTATTTAAAACATGGAAATAATGAAAAATAAATCAAGTTTCGTTACCTTCATATATTGACCAAAATCACTCTCATAATTACAATATATCTCCACACCGACTCGCTATTACCACATCTCAACAAGAACTTTTCAGTATCACATCTCAGCAAGCACTCCTTACTAGCACATCTCAACACGAACTGACTACTACGAGTCCTGGACAAGCACTGACCTCTAGCACATCTCAATAATGACTGCCCGTGGAGGCGGCGGAACAATGCTCTCTAGCGATCTCTGGCGCTGTGGCTCAGTGTAGCCACCTTTCACCGGGAAGGGGAAACTTTATTGACACATTCCTGGGGTCAGATACATCACATGATCACACTGACAGAACCACAGGCACATAGACACAGGCAACAGAGCATGCACAATGTCGGCACTAGTACAGTGTATATCCACCTTTCGCAGCAATGCAGGCTGCTATTCTCCCATGGAGACGATCGTAGAGATGCTGGATGTAGTCCTGTGGAACGGCTTGCCATGCCATTTCCACCTGGCGCCTCAGTTGGACCAGTGTTCGTGCTGGACGTGCAGACCGCGTGAGACGACGCTTCATCCAGTCCCAAACATGCTCAATGGGGGACAGATCCGGAGATCTTGCTGGCCAGGGTAGTTGACTTACACCTTCTAGAGCACGTTGGGTGGCACGGGATACATGCGGACGTGCATTGTCTTGTTGGAACAGCAAGTTCCCTTGACGGGCTAGGAATGGTAGAACGATGGGTTCGATGACGGTTTGGATGTACCGTGCACTATTCAGTGTCCCCTCGACGATCACCAGTGGTGTACGGCCAGTGTAGGAGATCGCTCCCCACACCATGATGCCGGGTGTTGGCCCTGTGTGCCTCGGTCGTATGCAGCCCTGATTGTGGCGCTCACCTGCACGGCGCCAAACACGCATACGACCATCATTGGCACCAAGGCAGAAGCGACTCTCATCGCTGAAGACGACACGTCTCCATTCGTCCCTCCATTCACGCCTGTCGCGACACCACTGGAGGCGGGCTGCACGATGTTGGGGCGTGAGCGGAAGACGGCCTAACGATGTGCGGGACCGTAGCCCAGCTTCATGGAGACGGTTGCGAATGGTCCTCGCCGATACCCCAGGAGCAACAGTGTCCCTAATTTGCTGGGAAGTGGCGGTGCGGTCCCCTACGGCACTGCGTAGGATCCTACGGTCTTGGCGTGCATCCGTGCGTCGCTGCGGTCCGGTCCCAGGTCGACGGGCACGTGCACCTTCCGCCGACCACTGACGACAACATCGATGTACTGTGGAGACCTCACTCCCCACGTGTTGAGCAATTCGGCGGTACGTCCACCCGGCCTCCCGCATGCCCACTATACGCCCTCGCTCAAAGTCCGTCAACTGCACATACGGTTCACGTCCACGCTGTCGCGGCATGCTACCAGTGTTAAAGACTGCGATGGAGCTCCGTATGCCACGGCAAACTGGCTGACACTGACGGCGGCGGTGCACAAATGCTGAGCAGCTAGCGCCATTCGACGGCCAACACCGCGGTTCCTGGTGTGTCCGCTGTGCCGTGCGTGTGATCATTGCTTGTACAGCCCTCTCGCAGTGTCCGGAGCAAGTATGGTGGGTCTGACACACCGGTGTCAATGTGTTCTTTTTTCCATTTCCAGGAGTGTAGAATTAAATGACCGGTAGGACCGGAAACGTCATAGGCTCTTAACATTTTTTTCATTATTCCTGTCTTTTTGGGGAGTTTTGTATGCTCTTGTAGCTGGTGTCTACCTACCGGTATTACAAGGGACCTAAAATGAGTTAGACATGTAATTAATCAGTAATAATGATCAATTTATGAGATGCAAGATTCAACCCAGCTGGCCCATTTCGTGCTGTCAGGACACTGACATCTCTCCTCGTCATTGTCACTAATACTACACCTTACAAGCATTACAGCCTAGAGTGGTAGCAGCCACAAAAGCAGGCGGACAAATGAAAGCCCTGCGGTTTATCAGATTAATCCAGTGGTGACGCCTCAAATGTTAGGATCAAAGCCAGTTAGATTCACATTTACCAACGATATTTACACTTCAATTTACCATTGTTTTTAAAAATCCACTGCAAACTCTTTCTCTAAACGTTTACAGAAACAGAATGTTGAACTGCTTAACGATGCATTATTATAATGTATTGCAGTTATAAAACTGGCGTGTTATTACATGATTTCTACTCACCTACTCTTGTGTAGTATTTATGTTTAAAGAAATTCTTGGCTTGGAGATCTACAAATATTTACTTTATTACTAACTGCTTAGCTCATTCACAATCATCGCAATATATCCATAAACAAACAAGAATTAATTTACAAAAATTCACTTCTATGTGCTTTATTTACACTGACTATAGTGCAAATATTGTCTATTCGGTCTCTAGTTCACAACAAAAAAATTTAATCATTATGCACCCTAAAAATGGTAGAAAAAAAATGAAATGGAATAGAAAACACATGATAACAACGGCGACTGGGAAGACGTTGTGAAAAATTACTTGCATCATAAAATTATGCCACATACTTACAAAGAGCCACACTCCTGTTACAGTAAAATGAATACATGTCAGAATGGCTAAAGGTGAACAGCAAACACAAACTAAATATTTTTTACAACATTTACTACAAAGTTGTAACAAACACGCCATCATTAAATATGTCATCACCAGTGCAGGCTGTAATGGAGCTAAGATTCTGTATTTAGACATAAAATTTCAGTTTGTAGCATATTCATGATGGTTAACATAAATATTGTCATTAATACTGAAGTCATAAGTTTGCAATCTCTTAGTACTGTAATCCACTTTACAATTTCACTTCAGTGTATTCTCCTTTATTTACACAAATTTTTTATCTAGGAACAAATTATGCTTATATGACATTCTACTTTGATATGATTATAATAATTCTTCTGTATACAATGCGTTTATATGAAATGTTTAGAGCTTTTAATGTGCATTTCAAATCTCAAAAGTAACATATCATAATTAGTATTTTTTCTGTTTCCATATATTTAACATATCAATTCCGAAAGTTCATTGAGACATGGGACGCACGTTCAAGGATACTTCCACTCTATAAAGACAAGTCAATAACTACCAATCGAACACAAACTCCGAATTGTGATTTCCAACAGATTTTAGATAACAATTGCGTGACAGCAGCAAACTGCTGTTACCCCAGAATAAGACACATAATTGCCCTATAATTTGAAACATTACTAAACAAACACAAGCCCACCCCAGACAATAACTTTAAAAACCTGTTTGCATAAATTTTAAGAACTATACAAACAAATGGTTTACTGAGAAAACTCTCACAGAGGCAGCACACCATTTAAGATATAACAGAAGCAACAACTCACAATTTCTCTTTCTGAATAAGATATTAAAAACCCAGTACAATGAAAGGCATCTTTCAGGCAGTACAAAATTTCAGTGACAACTAATGGCACATCAAAGGCGCGTGGAAACTATAACTCAGATCGGCCTGAATGATAGCTGAAAGGAATGGTGAAGAAGGAAAGACGGACGCCTGGGCGTCACCAGAAACAGATAATAAATACTCAACTTAAATCCTCCGAAGAACTGGAGTCTACTGATAAACACAGCGACCGCGCTATCGGTTACAAATGAAACTGGCGCCGCTAAGGCGTCGTCCCCCCACTTCAACGACCAGCTACAACGGACGACGCGCACGGCTGATTATACCACTGTTAACAACACACAAAACCACACAGCAGTCCGCAGCTCGTGGTCATCCGGTAGCATTCTCGCTTCCCGCGCCCGGGTTCCCGGGTTCGATTCCCGTCGGGGTCAGGGATTTTCTCTGCCTCGTGATGACTGGGTGTTGTGTGGTGTCCTTAGGTTAGTTAGGTTTAAGTAGTTCTAAGTTCTAGGGGACTGATGGCCATAGATGTTAAGTCCCATAGTGCTCAGAGCCATTTGAACCACACACCAACTAGGCAGTATCCAGATTGTGTATGTATTTCCATAAACGCACACTGAATAATTATATGAGAGGACTCTAGCACAAAATAAATTTTTCTTCATTAAGCCTCTGCTTCTTTACCTCACAACACATAACCTAAATACCAGGAGACACCCAGAAAATCGAACCTGTGGTTATTTCGGAGTGCACAGACACGCACTAGCCCATAACTCAAGTGCGTCCAAAACGGGCAAACCTCGTGCACACAGGTTGAAACTACTTCTTTAATACTTTTTTTTTATTAATCACTGACCTACAGAAGTTTCCTTGACAAAGACAACTCAGACTTAACGTGTTCATTTATTACTCACAAGATACAAGCCCAACGCACTCTGACTGCTAAACATTGACGACGTGACCTACAATAATTAACACAAAAGAATGGCCCTGAACTGCAAGAAATCCTAACAATAATACAAATCCAAAAAATAGGAAATTAAAGAAACATGAAACTACTTCCAACTCTGTTAACTGCCAAAACTCATTTCAGTCACGAATCCCAACAGTGCAAACCCCATTCGTTTTCATAAGTCACTTACCTCACAGACAATCTACACAACACGCGCTACAACAATTACAGCAAGTAGAAACTACAGCTAGTTAAATAAAAAGATTCTAACCACTGTAGATTAACTTCTAGAAGGCATATGGTAAGCGAAAGAAAGATTATGTTGAAGAGCAAACAATGTATATAGAAAATTTTACGTTATTCATGTGACAGCCATTCTAAAAATTATGTAGTTCCACCGCCCAAACGTTATCAACCGAACGTCTATCATCATACATTACCTTGCGTATTTTCTTATAAACGCATCATTTCATCTCACTTTATGAAGCATATCATACCAACACAGAGTCTACAGGAAGAATGTTGTTGTTGTTGTGGTCTTCAGTCCTGAGACTGGTTTGATGCAGCTCTCCATGCTACTCTATCCTGGGCAAGCTTCTTCATCTCCCAGTACCTACTGCAACCTACAGCCTTCTGAATCTGCTTAGTGTATTCATCTCTTGGTCTCCCTCTACGATTTTTACCCTCCACGCTGCCCTCCAATGCTAAATTTGTGATCCCTTGATGCCTCAAAACATGTCCTACCAACCGATCCCTTCTTCTGGTCAAGTTGTGCCACAAACTTCTCTTCTCCCCAATCCTATTCAATACCTCCTCATTAGTTACGTGATCTACCCACCTTATCTTCAGCATTCTTCTGTAGCACCACATTTCGAAAGCTTCTATTCTCTTCTTGTCCAAACTGGTTATCGTCCATGTTTCACTTCCATACATGGCTACACTCCATACAAATACTTTCAGAAACGACTTCCTGACACTTAAATCTATACTCGATGTTAACAAATTTCTCTTCTTCAGAAACGCTTTCCTTGCCATTGCCAGTCTACATTTTATATCCTCTCTACTTCGACCATCATCAGTTATTTTACTCCCTAAATAGCAAAACTCCTTTACTACTTCAAGTGTCTCATTTCCTAATCTAATCCCCTCAGCATCACCCGATTTAATTTGACTACATTCCATAATCCTCGTTTTGCTTTTGTTGATGTTCATCTTATATCCTCCTTTCAAGACACTGTCCATTCCGTTCAACTGCTCTTCCAAGTCCTTTGCTGTCTCTGACAGAATTACAATGTCATCGGCGAACCTCAAAGTTTCTATTGCTTCTCCATGAATTTTAATACCTACTCCGAATTTTTCTTTTGTTTCCTTTACTGCTTGCTCAATATACAGATTGAATAACATCGGGGAGAGGCTACAACCCTGTCTCACTCCTTTCCCAACCACTGCTTCCCTTTCATGCCCCTCGACTCTTATAACTGCCATCTGGTTTCTGTACAAATTGTAAATAGCCTTTCGCTCCCTGTATTTTACCCCTGCCACCTTCAGAATTTGAAAGAGAGTATTCCAGTTAACGTAGTCAAAAGCTTTCTCTAAGTCTACAAATGCTAGAAACGTAGGTTTGCCTTTTCTTAATCTTTCTTCTAAGATAAGTCGTAAGGTTAGTATTGCCTCACGTGTTCCAGGAAGAATATCATGTCCATACACTTCCCTATCCACTCACTAACTGCTAGTCCGTCCAACCACAGAGACTCTTGCCGAGGGCGCTGCCAACATACAAACAGGTTAATTACAAGGTAACCACTGTTAAGTAAGTTGTGCACCAGTGGTCACTACGAAACAGATAACGTGGGGTCTAAACACTGAGAGAGCCGTCAACAGCAAACAGCACGAAATTCAGTATGCATATATACAGCGGGACTTTAAGAAACTGAATAATTCCCACCGTTTGATTCTGTAACGTATGCTGTTGCAGGCTGATACATTCCAAAGGCACTTTCACGTGTTCGCATCGTTTGGCAGCACAGACGAGACCATCGCCCTCTCACTAGACGCAGTACACTCTCGCCGAGCGCACGCACGTCTCCGTCCGCAGCCCCAATGCCCACATGACAGAAAGAGGCAGGGCATGCGCAAAGAGCGACCGTCGACAACCAGACTGTACACTGGAGCGCCAACCAACCGACCAAAACCAGCCCCCCCCCCCCCAAGCGTCGTGCGATTGAACAGCCGAAAAGTGACCAAAGAGGAAATCCGTGGCCACGCGATACAGAGTCGATCGCAGAGGTCTTAAATGAATACAGAGACGCGACTGGCGCCAACGGCGCCACGCTTCAGTCACATTATACAAAAATTCGTTCTGCAATATTTTCCCACTAAATTTTATAAACTTCCTACTTCGGTCATTGATTGGCAAACAGATTTATTATCATTAATTCTACTGCGCATCAAAAAATTTGATTAAGGTCTTACTAACTTCATTAGTTCCACTTAAAATATTGACATGTATCGAACAGAACATAAAAGAGAAAAACTGAACTGAGATTTAATTAATGTTAACAGCATCTGTTCAGAAGACGTAGATGTGTAACTGTAGACAACACTTCAGAAAGATACTTATTACCATGAAAAATTTATACTTGAAATTACGAAAGTGTAACACACTGAGTGAATGCCACCATTTAGGCTCATGATATTTGCAAATACGAAGTAGCATTTGGTTTCTAGGCTCTATGTGGTAATACACGTATAGCTTGTATTCTTGTTCGGTATTAATTTTTAGGTAATACCGAGGTTGACAGTAGCGTAATACTATATCAAAATAGAGGAACACTTTGAACACAAATAAGTCAAAAATGGAGTTCCTATGTCACATTTTGTAAGCGTGTCAGCAACGTATGTACAAATGGCGTTTGGTATTGACAACCAGAACCTTTACAGCATATAATTATACTACTACACAACGGTATTCTACACAAATTTGAGATAAATATGTTTTTATAAGATTAATTCGTGTGATTCTTCAGGCTTATTAAGATAACTAGCAGGACAGTGCTAAAATCACAACAGTTTGATGTGAAGAAGAGTTTCACGTGGCTGCAAGTACGATCATAAATCTATTTACAACTGTTATTATTATTATTGAGTGTATTGAAAGTGTTTACGAGGAGGAGGACTTGCCTGATAACGTAATAGAAGAAGAAAACGAAGTCAGTAAGGAAAACAAAGGGGGTACAGTAATTGAGTATATTGAAGGTGTGTACGAGAGGGAGGACTTGTCTGATAAAGTACTAGAAGAAGAAACAGAATTCAGTAAGGAAGACAAAGAGATCCAGCATTAGAGTCAGACAGAGCTTCGGATGATTTGAGATCAAATAATGCAGTTGGTGTACCCAAAATTCCTTTGCAATTTTTAAAATCATTGGATGAAGTGATAAAGAAAGGGCTATTGAAGTTGGTTTGTTGAACCTCTGATACTAGAGACGTACCATCAGACCTCAGGAAAAGTTTCATCCACACAATCACGAAGACAGTAATGGCACGTAAGTGCGAGAACCATCGCACAATCAGCTCAACAGCAAAGACACAAAGATGCTGACAAGAATAACATATAGAAGCGTGTAAAAAAAAAGAATAACATCGAGGATCTGATAGAAGACAATTTGGTTTAAGAAAGATAAAGCCACCAGAGAGGAATGTCCACAGGGTCTGTGGACGCAGAAAAAGAATTGGACAATGTGAAATGGAGCAGGATTTTCGAAATTCTGAGAAAAATAGTAGTGAGCTTTAGGGAAAGAAGGATAAAATATAAGGTCCCGCGTTCGACCCTCGGTCCGGCACACAGTTAACCAAGAGGGAACAACAACAATAGAAGATTAAGAAAGGAGTGTTCAGGTTAAGATAGACGTAAAACTATGATTCTATCTTTCATCCTTACTGTCGAAGAATCGATGAGGAAAACAAATGTTCAGGAGTGGGACTAAAATTCGGTGTGAAAGGATATGAACAATACGATTCACTGACGACGTTGCTAATCTGAGTGAAACTGAAGAAGAATTACAGAGTCTGTTGAACTGAATGAACATTCTAGTGAGTACAGAATATGGAGTGACAGTAAACTGAAAAAAGACGAAAGTTATGTGGAGTAACAGAAATGAGGTAAGCCATAAACTTAAGATCAAAATCGGGTACCACGAAGCAGCCAAAATTAAAGAATTCTGCTACTTTTGAAGAAAAATAACACGAAATAAAGAAGATATAGGAAGCTGGCCAGCATAGCGAAGCATCCATTCACTCCCAAGAGAAGTGTACTATCATCAAGCATCGGCCTTCATTTTAAGAAAAAGTTTCTAAGAATGTGTGACTGGAGCACAGCATGCATCGCTGAGGGAAAACCGTAAAAGAAGGGATTCGAAGCATTTGAGATGTTGTGCTATAGAAGGATGTTGAAAATTAATTGTGTTTATAACATTAGTGATTAGGTTCTCCGAGGAACAGGTGAAGGAAGAAAAATACGGAAACACAGACAGGGAGAAGCTGCAGGATGTTAAGACGTGTGTTAAGACATCAGGGGATAACCTCCATGTTACTACAGGGAGCTGTAGAGGGTAAAACTGTAGTCTGGAGTAGACTGGACTATGTTGTTGTTGTTGTGGTCTTCAGTCCAGAGACTGGTTTGATGCAGCTCTCCATGCTACTCTATCCTGTGCAAGCTTCTTCATCTCCCACTACCTACAGCAACCTACAGCCTCCTGAATCTATTAAGTGTATTCATCTCTTGGTCTTCCTCTACGATTTTTACTCTTCACGCTGATCTCTAATACTAAATTGGTGATCCGTTGATGCCTCAGAATATGACCCAACAACCGATCCCTTCTCCTAGTCAAGCTGTGCCACAAATTTCTCTTATCTCCAATTCTGTTCTATACCTCCTCATTAGTTATGTGATCTACCCATCTAATCTTCAGCATTCTTCTGTAGCACCACATTTCGAAAGTTTCTATTCTCTTCTTGTCCAAACTATTTATCGTCCACGTTTCACTTCCATACATGGGTACACTCCATACAAATACTTTAAGAAACGACTTCTTGACACTTAAATCTATACTCAATGTTAACAAATTCTCTTCTATAGAAACACTTTCCTAATTCGACTACATTCCATTATCCTTGTATTACTTCTGTTGATGTTCATCTTATATCCTCCTTTCAAGAGACTATCCATTCCGTTCAGCTGCTCGTCCTTTGCGGTCTCTGACAGAACTATGTCATCGGCGAACCTCAAAGTTTTTATTTCTTCTCCACGGATTTTAATTCCTACTCCGAATTTTTCTTTTGTTTCCTTTACTGCTTGCTCAATATACAGACTGAATAACATCGGGGAGATGCTACAACCCTGTCTCACTCCTTTTTCAACCACTGCTTCCCTTTCATGTCCATCGACTCTTATAATTGCCATCTGGTTTCTGTACAAATTGTAAATAGCCTTTCGCTCCCTGTATTGTACCACTGCCGCCTTTATAATTTGAAAGAGAGTATTCCAGTCAACATTGTCAAAACCTTTCTATAAGTCTATAAATGCTAAAAACGTAGGTTTACCTTTCCTTAACCTAGCTTCTAAGATACGTCGTAGGGTCAGTATTGCCTCACATGTTCCAACATTTCTACTGAATCCAAAGTGAACTTTCCCGAGTTCGGCTTCTACCAGTTTTTCCATTTGTCTGTAGGGAATTCGTGTTAGTATTTTACAGCCATGGATTATTAAACGGACAATTCGGTAATTTTCACATCTGTCAACACCTGCTTTCTTTGGGTTCAAATGGTTCAAATGGCTCTGAGCACTATGGGACTTAACATCTGTGGTCATCAGTCCCCTTGAACTTAGAACTACTTGAACCTAACTAACCTAAGGACATCACACACATCCATGCCCGAGGCAGGATTCGAACCTGCGACCGTAGCGGTCACGTGGTTCCAGACTGAAGCGCCTAGAACCGCACGGCCACACCGGCCGGCACTTTCTTTGGGATTGGATTTATTATATTCTTCTTGAAGTGTGAGGCTATTTCGCCTGTCTCATACATCTTGCTCACCAGATGGAAGAGTTTTATCATAAGTGGCTCTTCCAAGGCTATCAGTACTTTTACTGGAATGTTGTCTACACCCAGGGCCTTGTTTTGACTTAGATTTTTCAGTGCTCTGTCAAATTCTTCACACAGTATCACATGTTCCATTTCATCTTCATCTACGTCCTCTTCCATTTCCACAATATTGCCCTCAAGTACATCACCACTGTATAGACCCTCTGTATACTCCTTCCACCTTTCTGCTTTCCCGTCTTTGCTCAGGATGGGTTTTCCATCTGAGCTCTTGATATTCGCACAGGTGGTTGTCTTTTGTCCAAAGGTCTGTTTAATTTTCGTGTAGGCAGTATGTAACCTCCCTCTCACTTATCGACCTTAATGACAGTGAAAAATTAAACCGCGTGTACCATATGGAAATTTGGGAAAAGCAATCGGCACCGAAGTTAATCTGTTGGTAAAGAGGGAGGAAAGGGTTACATCTAAATGAAAGGAAAAATGAGAATGAAACTGGTGGAAATTAATTTTGAAAAGGGGTAAAGTTAATAAAGAAAGTAAATGTGCGGCCATTACGTTAACGATTAACTAGCGGTAAATAGATATTTGAGATTTGGGGGAAATTACGGTCGCCAGTCCCGTGGACAATTACTATAGTAACTGAAAAAGAAAGGCTATTACACATATAATTAGCACTAGAAGCGTGGCAACTGAAGGTTGACACGTGTAGTGTGAAAACTGAAAGTTTGTCAGAAGTAATAAATTTCGCTACTCTCTGACTTAATTTAGCGAAAGAATGAATAAAGCCAGAAAATTGAAAGTTAATTTAGTGACTGAAATTAATAGTGAAGCACATCGAAATTCAGTAAAATACGTTTAGTCTTGGGCTACCTCAACAATCATTTCAAAAGCTACTTGAATCTACGCAATTTAGAAATAAGAGATTTAACTTTGAACTTGAATTAAATGATTCTGACCAATTAACAATAGTAAAATTTAGTACGTACCAAGCTGAGCTGCAGTCACAGGTAAGCTAAAGTATGCTAACAAAACTCGCACCCTTAATTTGTGCTTGTGTAATCTAAATATTGTAGCCAGCTATGAATACCTTAACTGAACTTTGAAATTAAATCAGTGAAATGTGTAACATGCCCTTTTATTTATTTTATTGTTCCCGCTCGTTCGGGATCTGAATAGCAGCCCAAAATTAGATAATTAATTAATGTGACCGTGTACCTAATGGGCTGGCAATTGGATTGGACTGCTCAGGGGATGTTACATTCCGTATTGTCCTTCGCAAATACTGTAATACGTACTGTTTGGTGACAAGAAGGACACAACACAGTTTCACAAACAAGATCTATATTCTCAGCAAAAGCACAAAATAAGGAGACAGCCACTGCCTTCGTCAATACACTGTTAATGATGGCTAATCTCAGCACAGGTTTCTCTAGTTACTCTTAATCGTCACACGCAACATCCAATCACTGTAATCCAAGTAATGCCGGCGCGGTAGACGCGGAAGTTCAATATCGGCACTTAATATCACTGAAATCACTCTATAATTAAACTTCCTCACTTTCCCATATAATACTAACACAAAGGGGTTAAACCACGGCGATGGCCACTCCCTTTTGCCGGTAATTTGCTTTAATTCAACTGCTGGCTTCTGCACAGCTCTGCCCGCCTCGCGGGAACCTACCACACCCTGACTTCAGCACTCTCCACACTACTGCTCTCCGCCCAGTTCTTCCCGCTTCGCGGGAATCTACCCAAGCAACACTCGGCACTCCGGTGAACCCCCTTTCGCGCTCGCAACCTGACACACACTCATCGATAGTTGCCCTGTCGACCTGTGTGAGCGCAAACTTAGTAGTAAGGGCCTGCGGATCCCTTACAAATGGAATGATATTACTTTAATGCTGGCGTCTGAATTTCAATGACACTCGAGTTCATTTCGGAAAAGGAAGGAACCCTGCTTGGTAATGCAATTTGGACAATGAGCAACAAAGGTTCATGCTATGTTGTTGTAATTTTAGTTACGAAAATGGAACAGATTGAAAAGCTGAGGTCTGCCATACAGTTCTAAAACTTTACGTGCTTCCAGTCTTCCTTGTTGGTTGATTGAAGGTTTGAAGCCGTCGATCGAGGAGGTGGCGACAGTCACTCATTGTCGGACGTCGCTGTTGCAGAAGCTGGATGTTGGCGCGCCTTCTTCTCGACACGGTCATCAGGCGAAACGGGCTCTTGATGTACGCCAGCTAATGCTTCCCGTCCGCGACACCGTGTCAGAAACTATCATAGCAAGTCGAGCGCAATTACATGCTGCCCAACCCCGAATGCGCGGCAACTCGCGGGAGCGTCACACAACACACCTGCTCCAATGCACTACCCCAGCCAGACTCCCTCTGCCCGCGCTCCACGCGGCAGAGTTCACACTACCAAAGATCATACACACTTCGATTCTTCACACGACCTATCGATGTAATCGTTCGATAGCATAGTTTTCCCTAGGCAAGACCCAGTGTAAAAATACAAATAATATTTACAAAACAGACCAATTACACACCGACATAAATGCATAAATATATATATACAAACAGTAAAACAATTACAATACATAAAGAGACAGAAATGTCATATCTTCAGGTGACAAAATAAGGAAAAAATGTATAGTACAATAGATGGAAATAGGAGGATATGCATTTCCGGCGTTACAAGTATTTATCTTACCCCTAGTGATATGCGCCTCTACATCCTTACATTTGTCCTCTAGCCATCCCTGCTTAGCCATTTTGCACTTCCTGTCGATCTCTTTTTTGAGACGTTGGTATTCCGTTGTGCCTGCTTTATTTACTGCATTTTTATGCTTTCTCCTTTCATCAATAAATTCAATATCTCTTCTGTTGCCCAAAGATTTCTACTAGCCCTCGTCTTTTTACCTACTTGGTCCTCTGCTACCTTCGGTATTTCATCTGTCAAAGCTACCCATTCTTCTTGTACCATATTTATTTCCCCATATTCTTGTCAACAGTTCGCTAATGCTCTCCCTGAAGCTCTCTGCAACCTCTGGTTCTTTCAGTTTACCCAGGTCCCATCTCCTTAAATTCCCAACTTTTTGCAGTTTCTTCAGTTTTAATCTACAGTTCATAACCAATAGATTGTGGTCAGAGTCCACATCTGCCCCTGGAAATGTCTTACAATTTAAAACCTGGTTCCTAACTCTCTGTCTTACCATTATATAATCTATCTGAAACCTGTCAGTATCTCCAGGCTTCTTCCATGTATACAACCTTCTTTTATGATTCTTGAAGCAAGTATTAGCTATGATTAAGTTATGCTCTGCGCAAAATTCTACCAGGCGGCTTCCTCTTTCATTTGTTACCTCCAATCCATATTCACCTACTACGTTTCCTTCTCTTCCTTTTCCTACTATCGAATTCCAGTCACCCATGACTATTAAATTTTCGTCTCCCTTCATTATCTGAATAATTTTTTTTATCTCATCATACATTTCTTCAATTTCTTCGTCATCTGAATAGTTGGCATATAAACTTGTGCTACTGTCGTAGGCGTGGGCTTCGTGTCTATCTTGGCCACAATAATGCCTTCACTGTGCTGTTTGTAGTAGCTTACCCGCATTCCTATTGTTTTATTCATTATTAAACCTACTCCTGCATTACCCCTACTTGATTTTGTATTTATAACCCTGTATTCACCTGACCAAAAGTCTTGTTCCTCCTGCCACCGAACATCACTAATTCCCACTATATCCAGCTTTAACCTATCCATTTCCCTATTTAAATTTTCTAACCTACCTTCCCGATTAAGGGATCTGACATTCCACGCTCCGATCCGTAGAACGCCAGGTTTCTTTCTCCTGATAACGACATCCTCTCGAGTAGTCCCCGCCCGGAGATCCGAATGGGGGACTATTTTACCTCCGGAATATTTTAACTAAGAGGACGCCATCATCATTTAACCATACAGTAAAGCTGCATGCCACCGGGAAAAATTACAGCTGTAGTTTCCCCTGGCTTTCAGCCGTTCGCAGTACCAGCACAGCAAGGCCGTTTTGGTTAGTGCTACAAGGCCAGATCAGTCAATCATCCAGACTGTTGCCCCTGCAACTACTGAAAAGGCTGCTGCCCCTCTTCAGGAACCACACGTTTGTCTGGCCTCTCAACAGATACCCCTCCGTTGTGGTTGCACCTACGGTACGGCAGTCTGTATGGCTGAGGCACACAAGCCTTCCCACCAACGGCAAGGTCCATGGTTCATGGCGGGGGAGGGGGGGGGGTGGAGTATATATAAGTGCGTTGGGTGGAAGTGCTACTCTGGAATGAAGAAGTTAGAAGTTGGCACAAGAGAGGAACTCCTGGCGTATCACATCAGGGCAGTAAGAATGCCATTGAAAAAAAAAAACTTTAAGCAACCTGTTATACCACTGAAGCTGTGTTCAGAGACTGCTGCTGACCTTCCTTCCCTTGTTACAGGCGGTGTGGGACTGGCCTACGCCAGTCGCCGCTGCGGCGTTCCTCCTGGAACTCGAGGCGCGCTCCAGTGGAGTGCAGAGGAGCTGCGGGGGTTCCGGGCTTCCGCACACCGGGGCCGTGAAATGCGACCGCCGGCTCCCCGTGCAGCGGCGGCTGGTACCCCGGCGCTGTGAGCCAGCCGGGCAGCCAGGCAGCTGGCTGTGTTAGCGGGCTGCCCCAGAGGTAAGGGGCGCCTGCCCTGCACGTCGCCCTGTGGATAGCGGCTGTGCCGGCGGAGAGGCGCAGCGCGTGCCTGGATTTACGGACCGTTCCAGGAACTGTTTCCGGCCTTTACGAGAACCTGGAATTTATACGAACGACGTCGTGGTTGTTCTGTTATCAACTACGCTGTACGCGGCGGATTGCCAAGTGAAGCGGTCCGGATTTGACTGCCGCCGGGTGAGGATATTTTCTCCGCACGGGCGATGGGTGTTGTGCAGTTCTTGTGTACGTTCGTATTGTCATCATTGAGATTACACTAATGAGACGGCTGAATGGTCACTTCCCGAAAGTCACTACATAAAGAAAAAAAAAAAAAAAACGCTCCAGTTCCTGAAAGTTGCAGCGTTTGATTTGTTTTGTTTAGGGCGCAAAAGCAACTCAGATTGCGCTTGTCAGAACCTTAGAAAACTAATATGAAAAAGAAGTTAAAAACGACTTACATCCTATACCCACAGTGTTAAATCTGCAGTATTAATGACCCACTATCTCAGAATCTTTGAGAGACAGAGATCTGAAATTTTGGGAACTATAGTTTCACTACTTTTCCGATTGATGAACAACAATCATAGTATACATGTAACTAGTTAGTTGTTGCTGTTGTGGTCTTCAGTCCTGAGACTGGTTTGATGCCGCTCTCCATGTTACCCTATCCTGTGCAAGCTTCTTCATCTCCCAGTACCTACTGCAGCCTACATCCTTCCGAATCTGGTTAGTGCATTAATCTCTCTGTCTCCCTGTACGATTTTTACCTTCCGCGCTGCCCTCCAATACTAAATTTGTGATCCCTTGATGCCTCAGAATGTGTCCTACCAATCGATCCCTTCTTCTAGTCAGGTTGTACCACAAATTTCTATTCAATACCTCCTGATTAGTGATGTGATCTACCCATCTAATCTTCAGCATTCTTCTGTAGCACCACATTTCGAAAGCTTACATGGCTACATTCCATCCAAATACTCTCAGAAACGACTTCCTGGCACTTAAATCTATACTCGATGTCAACAAATTTTTCTTCCTCAGAAACGCTTTCCTTGCCATTCCCAGTCTACATTTTATATCCTCTCTACTTCGACCATCATTAGTTATTTTGCTCTCCAAACAGCAACACTCATTTACTACTTTAAGCGTCTTATTTCCTACTCTAATTCCCTCAGCATCACCCGATTTAATTCGACTACATTCCATTATCGTCATTTTGCTTTTGTTGATGCTCATCTAATATCTTCCTTTCAAGACACTGTCCATTCCGTTCAGGTGCTCTTCCAGGTCCTTTGCTGTCTCTGACAGAACTACAATGTCATCGGCGAACCTCAAGGTTTTAATTTCTTCTCCATGGATTTTAATTCCTACTCCGACTTTTTCCTTAGTTTCCTTTACTGCTTGCTCTATATACAGATTGAATATGACTTTTTTTTTAAAAATATGTTCATTTCTTTTCAAATCCATTTTTGCTTCTGTAAGTAAAAAACTATTATAGCTATAAATATTTGGTGGTTCAGCAGTGCGCAGGCCCGTGTGGCCACGTGGTTCTAGGCGCTTCAGTCTGGAACCGCGCGACCGCTACGGTCACAGGTTCTAATCCTGCCTCAGGCATAGATATGTGCGATGTCCTTAGCTTAGTTAGGTTTAAGTAGTTCTAGGTTCTAGATGACTCATGACCTCAGATGTAAAGTCCCTTAGTGCTGAGAGGCATTTGAACCATTTATTCAGCAGCAGCGGTATACTAAGAGGTAAGATAGTGTAAAATTAGATACATTTACATGTAATAGTTAATGAGATAGTGCAGTAATTACTTAAAAAAATCATTTTCAGGAACTGAAGTTGGAATGTTTCATCTGATGTTAACTCACATGTGGAGGCATGCCAGCTCCTAGAAACAGCCAGGCCCATAATAAGCATTACTTGGACCCACTTCGTGATCATCCTGCAATCCTAAAAGCTCTTTTATTTTCCTGCCTATTTCTTCTTTAGGCATTTGCTCTGCTGCAACCCTAAAAGCTGCTGTATGGAGATGGTATCTGTTCTTTCGGACACATCCGAAAGAACAGATAGCATCAGTGACCATGCAGCTCGTTAGAATGAAATACCGCTAGCTGCATACATGCGTTGATATAACTCAACGGGGACAGTGGAGAACGTGTACCCCGACTGGGACTCAATCCCGGGATTTCCTGCTTACATGGCAGACGCTCTATCCATCTGAGCCACCGAGGACACAGAGGATACTTACTGCGACTACTGGGACTTATCTGGCTGGGACTGCTGGCACGCCTCCCGTGAGACCCACATTCCCCAACGTATTGTCCCGCACTATATTCATAGTGCCCCTGCCCATTATACTCATTACTCGCGGCTTTTTGCCGATTCCCGTAAAAGTTCGGGCACTGTTTGTGCATCCGCACACAAGAAGATGGTCAAATGGCCGGTGAGCCTTCGCTATATACACTCCTGGAAATGGAAAAAAGAACACATTGACACCGGTGTGTCAGACCCACCATACTTGCTCCGGACACTGCGAGAGGGCTGTACAAGCAATGATCACACGCACGGCACAGCGGACACACCAGGAACCGCGGTGTTGGCCGTCGAATGGCGCTAGCTGCGCAGCATTTGTGCACCGCCGCCGTCAGTGTCAGCCAGTTTGCCGTGGCATACGGAGCTCCATCGCAGTCTTTAACACTGGTAGCATGCCACGACAGCGTGGACGTGAACCGTATGTGCAGTTGACGGACTTTGAGCGAGGGCGTATAGTGGCGCATGCGGGAGGCCGGGTGGACGTACCGCCGAATTGCTCAACACGTGGGGCGTGAGGTCTCCACAGTACATCGATGTTGTCGCCAGTGGTCGGAGGAAGGTGCACATGCCCGTCGACCTGGGACCGGACCGCAGCGACGCACGGATGCACGCCAAGACCGTAGGATCCTACGCAGTGCCGTAGGGGACCGCACCGCCACTTTCCAGCAAATTAGGGACACTGTTGCTCCTGGGGTATCGGCGAGGACCATTCGCAACCGTCTCCATGAAGCTGGGCTACGGTCCCGCACACCGTTAGTCCGTCTTCCGCTCACGCCCCAACATCGTGCAGCCCGCCTCCAGTGGTGTCGCGACAGGCGTGAATGGAGGGACGAATGGAGACGTGTCGTCTTCAGCGATGAGAGTCGCTTCTGCCTTGGTGCCAATGATGGTCGTATGCGTGTTTGGCGCCGTGCAGGTGAGCGCCACAATCAGGACTGCATACGACCGAGGCACACAGGGCCAACACCCGGCATCATGGTGTGGGGAGCGATCTCCTACACTGGCCGTACACCACTGGTGATCGTCGAGGGGACACTGAATAGTGCACGGTACATTCAAACCGTCATCGACCCCATCGTTCTACCATTCCTAGACCGGCAAGGGAACTTGCTGTTCCAACAGGACAATGCACGTCCGCATGTATCCCGTGCCACCCAACGTGCTCTAGAAGGTGTAAGTCAACTACCCTGGCCAGCAAGATCTCCGGATCCGTCCCCCATTGAGCATGTTTGGGACTGGATGAAGCGTCGTCTCACGCGGTCTGCACGTCCAGCACGAACGCTGGTCCAACTGAGGCGCCAGGTGGAAATGGCATGGCAAGCCGTTCCACAGGACTACATCCAGCATCTCTACGATCGTCTCCATGGGAGAAGAGCAGCCTGCATTGCTGCGAAAGGTGGATATACACTGTACTAGTGCCGACATTGTGCATGCTCTGTTGCCTGTGTCTATGTGCCTGTGGTTCTGTCAGTGTGATCATGTGATGTATCTGACCCCAGGAATGTGTCAATAAAGTTTCCCCTTCCTGGGACAATGAATTCACGGTGTTCTTATTTCAATTTCCAGGAGTGTATGTATATGAAGATGGTATCTGTTCTTTCGGACATTCGTTGGAAGACTTGTAGAGTGTTGGCTCCTTGAGTGATACCAAGTTGCTCTAGTACCCTAATTCTTCGAGTATCACCACCATTAAACGTTATCGCAGCGTCACAAGCACCCAGACACAGAGTTTCCATTCCTACGAAGATATTTTTTGGTTTGAGGGTCCAAATGACATTACTGAAAGACTCATTTGGGTTTTGCTTTCTACCGTGGAGACGTTTGGAAAGAGGGTAAGGCTCACCTACCTCTCCACATATTGGTTTAACAGCTTCCATCACTGGATATGGTTTGCTATTTTTGTGCCTAAATTATTTATCTCCACCCCCTGCCTGAGATTTGCGGTACTTCCACTGTGAATCAGCACCAGGTGAGCAAAGCCCATGTATACGTGTACAACCTGTGGATAATTTGTGGAAAACGTAGCTGATACTGCTCTCTTCATCCTAGTAGATCACGTGCATTGTTTCTTATTGCCATTCCGTAATATTGCTGGAGTTCATCAATGTTTTTGTCTGTAAGTCTTCATTTACCATTTAGAGTCCCCACGAAACTCATGTGCAGCACCACCATTTCTGTATACACACTGCATCCAACTTATTTATACGAACATTAACATGAATTCGAGGAATAAACAGCTGAAAACCACAGCCTTCTACACTGAATAGTTCCAGTGATAGGTAATTAACGAAGTCAGTGTAGGATGACTGGACTTTCTTACACTTGCACTATTAATTTTGAAATAATAGAAACTACATTTCCAATTGTAATTAATTGGAAAATGATCCATCAAATTAATCAGGATAGAGGAAATATTATTAAGAGATAATAGTCGGAAAATGTCACAATTTTTCTGAGCCATGGCTGGCTTATGTTATGCTTTGCTTTAAACCGTGTTGCTATTCTGTGATAAGTCCTGCGGTTATCGCGATTATGCTGTCACCCTCTCTCTCCACGAGTTGCAGCTGCAGAGTCTATGGATATTCGCACCCGTGTACTATCTTTGGCCTCGTCCTTATAGTTTACAGCTGTGCGGTGTGGGGCCAGTCGGTCGGTTGGCGTGGAGCAGCGAGGAAGTCTCCGTGGCTCGTGACTGGCCGGGCCTGCTGCCGGCGTCCCCGCACGGTCGGAGTGTGAGAGGCTGTTCCCATTTCTATGAGGTCCATGGCTCACTGATCCCGGACACAAAAGTTGAGTCTTTACTTAATCTACCAGCCAGCCCCAACTGTTCACATTGTGTCGTTTGAATTTCGTTGTGGGCTGATGAGACACTTCTGCGAGCAGCAACGTGTGTTTTCAAGTTGGCGAAATTCTAGCTGCCCTCCTATGGAGTTTACCTTAACTTGATTATTTTGAATTTAAGTGCACCAACGCAATCTTCTGCCTTGTTCCATTGAGCTCCCTGTTGTATGCTGGTCGGGTGGAGCGGATGTTACCTTGTCGCTTGGTCCGTTGACTGTCTGTCGGTTGGGTTGCCGTCAGATGGAGAATTTGTTGGCCCGACTGCCTGTCTCACCTGGGCGAGCGTTAGTGTTTGAATTCCAGGCCGACTCCTGGAAACTTCTGAGCGCCGTTTGATGTGCTGCCTTTTCTTATTTGTCGTTGTTGTTTGTTTATGTATGGATTCTAGCCGATTTTAAATTAAAGTGGTTTTGACCTTAAGGCGTGAGATTGTTTGGGCCTTCAGCCCGATTTAAAGAAATTTTAGGATAAGGTCTCCTGACTTTTAAAATTCAGATTCGTGTTTTGAGCCTTAAGTTATTGGCCTTCAGTCAATTTTAAGTTAAAGTTGTTTTGCCCTGAGGGCGTTGGGCCGTCAGCCTAATTTAGAGAAATGTTTTAAGATGAGGCCTTCTGCCTTTTAAAATTCAAATTCTTGTTTTTGAGTCTTAAGTGATTGGCCTTCAGCCGGTTTTAAATCAAAGTCGTTTTGCCCTTGAGGCTTGAGATTGAATGGCGCATTTAGCCGGGAATTAAGTTCTAAGATTAATGTTTGGCTTGCCCTGTTTTTAATGTTTTGTTTATTCTTGTAATGTTTGTCAAATGAATAAAGTAGTATGTTCGAGTCCAACTGACAGACTGACAGCCACTCATTTTGGACCCTTTCCACAAATTAAACTATCTGTCCTGTCCTGCGGGTATAGCAGGGGATCGCATTGTCTAATTTTAACATACGTAACACCCTTAAGCCCAGTCGAGGGAAGGAAATAAGGCTAAGAACAAGGACTTCCACTTGGAGAAATGTTCACAGAATACGCCATAGAGGCAACAGAGGTTCCGAACTAAAGATTAAATGTCCTTCGCCATACTGCTACGATGGATAAAGAGTAAAAATCAGTCGATAGACCGCGTGTCGTTCCCTACACCAGCCAATAACTCAGACGGCAAACAGAAACTAGAACGTAAGACGTTAAAGAAAGGCATTCAGTCAGGAGATGGCGAACCGTATAAGGTTGACGACAATGAGCACATAGAGGTGGGGAGTCACCACCTTGCAAATGGCGATAGTTAAGATGACAGTGCCCAATTCGCAACCTAGGCTAAAACGATCTCCTCGCGGCGAGAGGGCATGGAAGAGGTCGGCCACGCTGCTGCGGGAGGTTTAGTTCCCTGGAGCTTGTTACCGTGAAGGGAAGACCAGTGGTGACGCCAGAGTGACGCCACCTGCCAACAGACGGCAGAATGAGGATCATCAGGAGGAATGTAAGAGCTGGCTGGCCGAGGTAGCAGGACTGCAGCCTTGGCAGCAGCCTCGTTTCCCGTCAGACCGACGTGACCGGGAACCCACATATACGAGGTGCATTCAAGTTGTAAGGCCTCCGATTTTTTTTCTAATTAACTACTCACCCGAAATCGATGAAACTGGCGTTACTTCGCGACGAAATCGCCCTGCAGACGTACACATTTTGCACAACGCTGACGCCATGATTCCATGGCAGCGGCGAAGGCTTCTTTAGGAGTCTGTTTTGACCACTGGAAAATCGCTGAGGCAATAGCAGCACGGGTGGTGAATGTGCGGCCACGGAGAGTGTCTTTCATTGTTGGAAAAAGCCAAAAGTCACTAGGAGCCAGGTCAGGTGCGTAGGGAGCATGAGGAATCACTTCAAAGTTGTTATCACGAAGAAACTGTTGCGTAACGTTAGCTCGATGTGCGGGTGCGTTGTCTTGGTGAAACAGCACACGCGCAGCCCTTCCCGGACGTTTTTGTTGCAGTGCAGGAAGTAATTTGTTCTTCAAAACATTTTCGTAGGATGCACCTGTTACCGTAGTGCCCTTTGGAACGCAATGGGTAAGGATTACGCCCTCGCTGTCCCAGAACATGGACACCATCATTTTTTCAGCACTGGCGGTTACCCGAAACTTTTTTGGTGGCGGTGAATCTGTGTGCTTCCATTTAGCTGACTGGCGCTTTGTTTCTGGATTGAAAAATGGCATCCACGTCTCATCCATTGTCACAACCGACGAAAAGAAAGTCCCATTCATGCTGTCGTTGCGCGTCAACATTGCTTGGCAACATGCCACACGGGCAGCCGTGTGGTCGTCTGTCAGCATTCGTGGCACCCACCTGGATGACACTTTTCGCATTTTCAGGTCGTCATGCAGGATTGTGTGCACAGAACCCACAGAAATGCCAACTCTGGAGGCGATCTGTTCAATAGTTATTCGGCGACCCCCCAAAACAATTCTCTCTAAATTCTCGATCATGTCGTCAGACCGGCTTGTGAGAGCCCGAGGTTGTTTCGGTTTCCTGTCACATGATGTTCTGCCTTCATTAAACTGTCGCACACAAGAACGCACTTTCGACACATCCATAACTCCATCACAACGTGTCTCCTTCAACTGTCGATGAATTTCAATTGGTTTCACACCACGCAAATTCAGAAAACGAATGATTGCACGCTGTTCAAGTAAGGGAAACGTCGCGATTTTAAGTATTTAAAACAGTTCTCATTCTCGCCGCTGGCGGTAAAATTCCATCTGCCGTACAGTGCTGCCATCTCTGGGACGTATTGACAATGAACGCGTCCTCATTTTAAAACAATGCGCATGTTTCAATATGTTTCCAGTCCGGAGAAAAAAAATCGGAGGCCTTAGAACTTGAATGCACCTAGTACACTACTGGCCATTAACATTGCTACACCAAGAAGAAATGCAGATGATAAATGGGTATTCATTGGACAAATATATTATACTAGAACTGACATGTGATTACATTTTTACGCAATTTGGGTGCATAGATCCTGAGAAATCAGTACGCAGAACAACCACCTCTGGCCGGAATAATAACGGCCTTGATACGCCTGGCCATTGAGTCAAACAGAGCTTGGATGGCGTATAAAGGTACAGCTGCCCATGCTGCGTCAAAACGATACCACAGTTCATCGAGAGTAGTGACTGGCGTATTGTGAGGAGCCAGTTGCTTGGCCACCATTGACCAGACGTTCTCAATTGGTGAGAGATCTGGAGCATGTGTTGACCAGGTCAGCAGTCGAACATTTTCTGTATCCAGAAAGGCCCGAAAGGGACCTGCAACATGCGGTCGTGCATTATCCTGCTGAAATATAGGGTATCGCAGGGATTGAATAAGGGTAGAGCCACGGGTCGTAACACGTCTGAATGTAACGTCCACTGTTCAATGTGCCGTCAATAGGAACAAGAGGTGACCGAGACGTGTTACCAATGGCACCCCATACCATCACGCCGGGTGATACGCCAGTATGGCGATGACGAATACACGCTTCCAATGTCCGTTCACGGCGATGTCGTCAAACACGGATGCGACCATCATGATTTTGTAAACAGAACCTGGATTCATCCGAAAAAAAATGACGTTTTGCCATTCGTGCACCCAGGTTCGTCGTTGAGTACACCATTGCAGGCGCTTCTGTCTGTGATGCAACGTCAAGGGTAACCGCAGCCATGGTCTCCGAGCTGATAGTGCATGCAGCTGCAAACGTCGTCGAACTGTTCGTGCAGATGGTTGTTGTCTTGCAAGCGTTCCCATCTGTTGACGCAGGGATTAAGATGTGGCTGCACGATCCGTTACAGCCATGCGGATAAGATGCCTGTCATTTCGTCTGCTAGTCATAAGAGGTAGTTGGGGTCCAGCACGGCTTTCCGTATTACCCTCCTGAACCCACCGATTCCATATTCTGCTAACAGTCATTGGATCCCGACCAACGCGAGCAGCAATGTCGCTATACGATAACCCGCAATCGCGATAGGCTACAATCCGACCTTTATCAAAGTCGGAAACGTGATGGTACACATTTCTCCTCCTTACACGAGGTATCACAACAACGTTTCACCAGGCAACACCGATCAACTGCTGTTTGTGTATGAGAAATCGGTTGGAAACTCTCCTCATGTCAGCACGTTGTAGGTGTCGCCACCGGCACCAGCCTTGTGTGAATGCTCTGAAAAGCTAATCATTTGCATATCACAGCATCTTCTTCCTGTCGGTTAAATTTCGCGTCTGTAGCACGTCATCTTTGTTGTATAGCATTTTTAATGGCCAGTGGTGTAGTTACAGCGTAGTGTGACGTTATGTCTGGCTGCACACGATTTGGTTTTGCTGTTTATGATAGTGCTCGGAGCAGTAATGCCTACAATTTCTTGGGGCCATGTAACATTGTAATTTGTAATGTTAAAAGCCAAGATCGCTTAATGTGGAGCAGTTTATTTCATGACCGGTGCCGGCGGTAACTAGCTGCTATCTTCAAATTCTCAGATCAACAACGAACGGACAGAATATCGGTAGTCTAGAAATCTGCATGATCGAACAACAATTACACACAAGGAACCATGTTATCCGAATAATAAAAATCACATATGTTCCAGAAATGGAGCTACACATCAGTCTCGCCGAGATACTGAGAACATGCTCTAATTACAACAATTATATTTCATAAACCGTGAGCTGTATTATTATGATTGAGGCATTTTCTCAGACTGACTGAGAGACTGATGTGTAGTTACATTTCTGGGAGGTATGTAATTTGTGTTATTCAGATTATATGGCTCCTTACGTGTAATTGTTGTATGATCATGCATATTACTTCCTTAACCTTATTCTGTCCGTAGATTGTAGATCTGAGAATCTGAAGACAACAGTTAGTTTCTGTCGAAACTGGTCATGAAATAAACTATTTCACATCAAGTGGTTTTGGCTTCTCATATTACAAATTTCCACAGGTACACAAGCCACAATGATTCTCATGTTTTAGAGTATGAAACAATTATTTTCTTTTTGCTGCAAGTTCGTTTATCGTCATTTGAGGAAGCCAACTTCTGTTAGTCTGCTGAATGTTTTGTCCATTCTCAAGGAATATTTTACAAAGGGCGTCCAGAAAGGTTTGCACAGTCGTCTCTAATTTTTGTATTTTGTGCACGAGGAGAGTGAAATTTTTTGTGAACATACTTGGAACATTTAGCTATACATTGAACCTACTCAGTGAAACCTCCATCAGCTGTGACGCATCTGGCCCAACGTTATTTCCATGACGTGCATGGACTTTGGTAAAATTCTGGGGATTGACTTTTCACCATTGCCTGGCGCAGGAAATAAGTTCTTTCTCACTATCAAATGTTTTCCCGCGCAGGTGGGCCTTCAGACGACCAAAGAGGTAAAAATCAGACGGAGCCAAGTCTGGGCTGTAGGGAGGATTAGGAACAATTTTCCAACCCATATTCCTGATTTTCTCCTGCGTCATAAGGGCTGTTGGGGTTTGGCATTGCCATGGTGTAGTTTGTTGAGCTGACCCTGAAATTGTGGTCTGTGGGTCTTGATGGCACGTCACAGCCTGTGGAATGACCAACAGTAATGGTCCCCCTTAATTGTGGAGCCAGGTCCCAAACATTCAATGAAAATGACACCATAGTGATTCCAGAAGAAGTAGACCATCACCTTTCGGCCTGCTGTTCGTGAAAGTCTTGGTTTCTTCTTCCGAGGGGCACCCGGATGACGCCACTCCATGAATTGGGTTTTGCTCTCAGGTTCGGACAAAAACAGCTATGTTTCATCCTGGGTAATGACGCTGTCAAAACACTATTTCCACTCTTCAGTAAAGGCCTTCATGAGACGCTCGCACACATTCTTGCTCATCGTTTTCATTTCTCTTGTCAATAATCTAGGCAGCCAACGTACACAGATTTTTCTATACCGTAGTGACTGTACCAGTGATAGTACACTACCCAATGACAAACGAGTCATTTCAGCAAGCTGTCGTGTCGTCACAAAATGGCTCTGAGCACTATGGGACTTAACTTCTGAGGTCATCAGTCCCCTAGAACTTAGAACTAGTTAAACCTAACTAACCTAAGGACATCACACACATCCATGCCCGAAGCAGGATTCGAACCTGCGACCGTAGCGGTCGCGCGGTTCCAGACTGTAGCGCCCAGAACCGCTCGGCCACCCCGGCCGGCCGTGTCGTCACACATCTTGTAAGTAGGCTGTTTAGGTTTTTTTATTGGCAACGCCACCTCTGTATGAAAATCACTGGCTGTGCTGTGTGCAGTCTGTGGCTGCTTTGCATTGTTGTAATACTCGCCATTGTAGTGTTAGGCAGCTGGCTGTGAACAGCGCGTAGCGTTGCGCAGTTGGAGGTGAGCCGCCAGCAGTGGTGGATGTAGGGAGAGAGATGGCGGAGTTTTGAAATTTGTCATGAACTGCTATATATATTATGACTATTAAGGTAAAAACATTGTTTGTTCTCTATTAAAATCTTTCATTTTGCTAACTATGCCTATCAGTAGTTAGTGCCTTCAGTAGTTTGAATCTTTTATTTAGCTGGCAGTAGTGGCGCTCTCTTTATTGCACTAGCTCGAGTAACCAAGATTTTTGTGAGGTAAGTGATTTGTGAAACGTATAGGTTAATGTTAGTCAGGGCCATTCTTTTGTATGGATTTTTGAAAGTCAGATTGCGTTGCGCTAAAAATATTGTGTTTCAGCTTAAGCACAGTCATGTATAATTGTTCTAAGGGGACGTTTCAATCTGTCATTTTGGATGATTTGATCAATCGTCTCATTCACATCACTCACTGCCGTCGATGGTCTACCGCACCGTACATTTTCCAGTAGAGAAATGACCTTCTTTAAACCTCTGCAACCACCTCTGGATACTGCTGCGATCCACTGTGTCCTCCCCATAAAAAGGAGCAACTTCCTGTGAATCGATGTGGCAGAGTCATCGCCGGTCTTGAAGAGGAACTCCATCACCGATCGTTGTCGCAGCCTGACATCTACTTCACGGTCCATTATGGCTCACCTGTGAATAAAAGAAAATACTTTTATGTATCAACTTATAGCTAAATGTTCCAAGTATGTTCACAAAAAATTTCACTCTCCTCCTGCAAAAAAATAAAAAGATTAGAGACGACTGTGCAAAACTTTTTGAAGGACCTTTGTATGTTCAGTTTATGGAGATATTAATTTTACTACCTTAAGCCCGTCGTAGATATTCACTTTTCGTCACTTTTCTTTTCGTTCAGTAATCGATATTAGCAACTAATGCTTCAAAAGTATTTTCATTTAATGTTTAAAATTATATAGGGTGTTCACAATACCTATAGCTGGCTACTACAGGTTAATAAGGAAACCACATCCTATAATGTACAGTTCGGATGTAAAATAAGTTTGGACACAGGATCACTTTCAAATCTCCAGCTCGACAGTACGGCACGCTATGGTCGAGCTGCACAATATATCGAGGAAGCTTCCAGTGTCGCCTCACTCCATCACGTTCGGAACTGTGAGGGTTGACTCTTGTGCCCCACGGCCACACACGAGGGTTTGTGAACCGAGTGTTTGAAAGCATGTGTTCAGACACACCTTGTGCAGCAAACTGGACAGTCGAAACGTGGAGCAACTTCTGTAGACCTGTTTGGTCAGAGCTCATTGTATCCGCCCGAGTTTTGGAAATTTATGGTAATGTTCAAATGTGTGTGAAGCCCTATGGGACCAAACTGCTGAGGGTCACCGGTCCCTAGACTTACACACTACTTAAACTAACTTATGCTAATAACAACACTGCTACGGTCGCAGGTTCGAATCCTGCCTCGGGCATGGATGTGTGTGATGTCCTTAGGTTAGTTAGGTTAAAGTCGTTCTAAGTTCTAGGGGACTGATGACCACAGCAGTTGAGTCCCATAGTGCTCAGAGCCATTTGAACCATTTGAATAACAACACAAACACCCATGCCCGAGGGAGGACTCTAAACTCCGGCGGGAGGGGCCGCGCAGTCCGTCCATGGCGCCTCAAACCGCTCGGCAATTCCGCGCGGCCACGGACTACAAGATCCACCTTAATTTTTAAGCAACTTTTTCAATAACCTTTTTTTACCATTTTTACTATTAGACTGCAAAGCCAGGCTTAAAAAATTTCTTGGTTATTAAAACAAAACTGATTTTTAAGCGCCCTAAAATCGTCACCTGAACTTTCTTCTTCTTGTTCTTCCTCTTCGTCGTCATCGTCCTCTTCAGGTATAAGGTGGTCTTCACTGCCATCGAGAGCGTTTCTTGAAAGACTTAACAATAACGTCTTCTCTCACTCTAGACCCTGACTGTTTTATCCACTGATACACTTCATCTACATCTACATCTACATACATACTCCGCAATCCACCTCGTACCACAACTAGCATCTTCTCTCCCTGTTCCACTCCCAAACAGAACGAGGGAAAAATGACTGCCTATATGCCTCTGTACGAGCCCTAATCTCTCTTATCTTATCTTTGTGGTCTTTCCGCGAAATATAAGTTGACGGCAGTAAAATTGTACTGCAGTCAGCCTCAAATGCTGGTTCTCTAAATTTCCTCAGTAGCGATTCACGAAAAGAACGCCTCCTTTCCTCTAGAGACTGCCACCCGTGTTCCTGAAGCATTTCCGTAACACTCGCGTGATGATCAAACCTACCAGTAACAAATCTAGCAGCCCGCCTCTGAATTGCTTCTATGTCCTCCCTCAATCCGATCTGATAGGGATCCCAAACGCTCGAGCAGTACTCAAGAATAGGTCTGATTAGTGTTTCATAAGCGGTCTCCTTTACAGATGAACCACATCTTCCCAAAATTCTACCAGTGAACCGAAGACGACTATCCGCATTCCCCACAACTGCCATTACATGCTTGTCCCACTTCATATCGCTCTGCAATGTTACGCCCAAATATTTAATTGATGTGACTGTGTCAAGCGCTTCACTACTAATGGAGTATTCAAACATTACGGGATTCTTTTTCCTATTAATCTGCATTAATTTACATATATCTATATTTAAAGTTAGCTGTCATTCTGTACACCAATCACAAATCTTGTCCAAGTCATGTTGTATCCTCCTACAGTCACTCAAGGACGACATCTTCCCGTACACCACAGTATCATCAGCAAACAGCCGCATATTGCTATCCACCCTATCCAAAAGATCATTTATGTAGATAGAAAGCAACAGCGGACGTACCACACTTCCCAGGGGCACTCCAGATGATACCCTCACCTCCGATGAACACTCACCATCGAGGACAACGTACTGGGTTCTATTACTTAAGAAGTCTTCGAGCCCCTCACATACTTGGGAACCAATCCCATATGCTCGTACCTTAGTTAGGTGTCTGCAGTGGGGCACCGAATCAAACGCCTTCCGGAATTCAAGGAATGTGGCATCCGTCTGATACGCTTCATCCATGGTTCGCAAGATATCATGTGAAAAATGGGCGAGTTGCGTTTCGCAGGAGCGATGCTTTCTAAAGCCGTGCTGATGCATGGACAGCAACTTCTCTGTCTCAAGGAAATTCATTATATTCGAACTGAGAATATGTTCGAGAATCCTGCAACAAACCGATGTTAAGGATATTGGTCCGTAATTTTGAGGATCCGTCCTTCTACCCTTCTTATATACAGGCGTCACCTGCGCTTTTTTCCAGTCGCTCGGGACTCTACGTTGGGCAAGAGATTCGCGACAAATGCAAGCTAAGTAAGGAGCCAATGCAGTAGAGTGTCACGGGTATGATACGAGAGTGGGGGAGGTAGTCATTGAAACAAAGGCGTTTTTCGTTGCTGCGAGACCTTTTCATGAGATTTCAACCTCGAACGTTCTCCTTCGAAAGTGAAAATATTTTGTTGGCACCCACCTACTTAGGGAGAAATGGTAATTGTGGTATCGATAGGTACGATGCCACTGCTTAGGTTGGCACTACGACAGACACCGACGACAGCGCCCTCTAGCCGGCGCTGGGGAGCTCTACGGGCACCGCTACAGCCTCGCCCCATTTCATCAGGTGCAGCCAGCCAGGACACTTCGCTTCAGCATCGCACCTACGTAAAAAGTTATGTAATATGTTTGCATATGTTACGAGGGCAGTTCAATAAGTAATGCAACACATTTTTTTTCTCGGCCAATTTTGGTTGAAAAAACCGGAAATTTCTTGTGGAATATTTTCAAACATTCCCGCTTCGTCTCGTATAGTTTCATTGACTTCCGACAGGTGGCAGCGCTGTACGGAGCTGTTAAAATGGCGTCTGTAACGGATGTGCGTTGCAAACAACGGGCAGTGATCGAGTTTCTTTTGGCGGAAAACCAGGGCATCTCAGATATTCATAGGCGCTTGCAGAATGTCTACGGTGATCTGGCAGTGGACAAAAGCACGGTGAGTCGTTGGGCAAAGCGTGTGTCATCATCGCCGCAAGGTCAAGCAAGACTGTCTGATCTCCCGCGTGCGGGCCGGCCGTGCACAGCTGTGACTCCTGCAATGGCAGAGCGTGCGAACACACTCGTTCGAGATGATCGACGGATCGCCATCAAACAACTCAGTGCTCAACTTGACATCTCTGTTGGTAGTGCTGTCACAATTGTTCACCAGTTGGGATATTCAAAGGTTTGTTCCCGCTGGGTCCCTCGTTGTCCAACCGAACACCATAAAGAGGAAAGGAGAACCATCTGTGCGGAATTGCTTGCTCGTCATGTGGGTGAGGGTGACAATTTCTTGTCAAAGATTGTTACAGGCGATGAAACATGGGTTCATCACTTCGAACCTGAAACAAAACGGCAATCCCCCGGAGTGGCGCCACACCCACTCCCCTACCAAGAAAAAGTTTAAAGCCATACCCTCAGCCGGTAAAGTCGTGGTTACAGTCTTCTGGGACGCTGAAGGGGTTATTCTGTTCGATGTCCTTCCCCATGGTCAAACGATCAACTCTGAAGTGTATTGCGCTACTCTTCAGAAATTGAAGAAACGACTTCAGCGTGTTCGTAGGCACAAAAATCAGAACGAACTTCTCCTTCTTCATGACAACACAAGACCTTACACAAGTCTTCGCACCCGAGAGGAGCTCACAAAACTTCAGTGGCCTGTTCTTCCCCATGCACCCTACAGCCCCGATCTCGCACCGTCGGATTTCCATATGTTTGGCCGAATGAAGGACGCAATCGCTGGGACGCACTACGCGGATGATGAAGAAGTTATTGATGCAGTACGACGTTGGCTCCGACATCGACCAGTGGAATGGTACCGTGCAGGCATACAGGCCCTCATTTCAAGGTGGCGTAAGGCCGTAGTATTGAATGGAGATTACGTTGAAAAATAGTGTTGTGTAGCTAAAAGATTGGGGAATAACCTGGTGTATTTCAATGCTGAATAAAACAACCCCTGTTTCAGAAAAAAAATGTGTTGCATTACTTATTGAACTGCCCTCGTATCCGCTAGTAAAGGTGCTTTAACTGTGTCTGCAGTACCGAGAGGTTAGTACCTTTTCCTGTTCCTACCCACGCGCCGTAGTAAGATAAGAGAAATCAGAGCTCTCATGGGAAGTTCGTTTTTCACGCGCTCTGCCAGAGAGTAGAACGATAACAAAGTAGTGTGAAAGTGGTTCGATGAATGTCGGGCAGTTAAATGTGAACAGCAGAGTAGGCTCGTAGATATAATTGCACTACAATGAACTGTTCTCGTTTACGATGGAGACAGAGGTCGGCAACAGAGAACGGCGGGATCTGCTGGCTGTTGCTTTTATTTGCGGCGGAGGCGGCTCAACAGCTTCGGCCGCTGCAAAGAAGTTTCTGCTGCCTGTATGTTGCGAAGCTCGACATGAAACAGAAAAAAGGCGAAGACACCTACAAAATATATGTTTCATATGATTTTGTAATACACTAATAAAATAATTTAGATACATAAAAAATCGATTTAACGTACGAGTGCGTGTTGATAAGTATTTGCCTCCGGACTTATTTATGTGAAAACTCTTTCAGCTGTTTAAATGAAACGAACGTTATCGACATTCTACATTCTTATTCTTCATATCGACGTATTTATTTCCCAACATATTCACCATGGCGGTTAACACATTTCTTCCAAAGAAAGGCCGGTACTTTGATGCAGTCACTGTAGAATGTTCGACTTTGTAGACAGAGCCATAACTTTACCTCTGTTTGCACCGCTTCGTCACTGAGAAAGTGAAGTCCTCGAAGGTGTGCTTTAAGTTTTGGAAACAGTCGTCACTGAACGGAGGATGATCGATGACAGTGAACAAAAGACGGTGGATTGTGGCAGATGTCGCAGCGCTCGTGTGTGGTCAGGCATTGTCAGGTTGAAAGTGTTGTGTATGAGGCGGAACTATGGGCCTCATGGAAAGAGGGTGAACCGGCTGAGTCACGCAATTTGCCTCTTCGTCTGATCACGAGATGTGGCCATTGCAAGCGTTGATCACGTAGGGTGACGTGAGGATCAATGAACTATACTTGACGGGATATATGTGGAACATCTTAGGCGATTATAAAGTTAGTAGACAGGAATACAAGTAAATAGTTAGCTTTAATTCAGCATCAGCGGTGGACGTCGATCTTGACTTTGTACAATAACATTTACAAGTGCAGTTACAGTCCGAACTGCGAATACTCCCTTACAATTCTGATTGCTTCACACATATAGATCAATTTGGTAATGCATAAACTGTATGTGGCGCCTGGCTAGGTCGTAGCTACTGAGTTTGCTGAAGGCTATGCTAACTATCGTCTCTGCAAATGAGATGTATGAAGCTATGACGAATGAACCATTCCTATTAAAGTCGGCTGTACAACTGGCCAGTGCGCCAGCTTATCACTTAAGACCAGCCGAGTGGCGGCGCTCGGTCTGCTAGCGTCGACAGTGGCGACTCGCGGGTCCGATGTGTACTGAGGGACCGCAGCCGCTTTGAAGCCTACAACCTAGCCACTGTGGTGCCTTGCGGTGACACCACAGAAAGAGAGGGTGCTCCATGCGTGGCCGAACTCTTCGAACGCGAAAGTCGATTTCAACTGGCCGTTTCTCAAGCACCGACATACACTCCTGGAAATTGAAATAAGAACAACGCGAATTCATTGTCCCAGGACGGGGAAACTTTATTGACACATTCCTGGGGTCAGATACATCACATGATCACACTGACAGAACCACAGGCAACAGAGCATTCACAATGTCGGCACTAGTACAGTGTATATCCACCTTTCGCAGCAATGCAGGCTGCTATTCTCCCATGGAGACGATCGTAGAGATGCTGGATGTAGTCCTGTGGAACGGCTTGCCATGCCATTTCCACCTGGCGCCTCAGTTGGACCAGCGTTCGTGCTGGACGTGCAGACCGCGTGAGACGACGCTTCATCCAGTCCCAAACATGCTCAATGGGGGACAGATCCGGAGATCTTGCTGGCCAGGGTAGTTGACTTACACCTTCTAGAGCACGTTGGGTGGCACGGGATACATGCGGACGTGCATTGTCCTGTTGGAACAGCAAGTTCCCTTGCCGGTCTAGGAATGGTAGAACGATGGGTTCGATGACGGTTTGGATGTACCGTGCACTATTCAGTGTCCCCTCGACGATCACCAGTGGTGTACGGCCAGTGTAGGAGATCGCTCCCCACACCATGATGCCAGGTGTTGGCCCTGTGTGCCTCGGTGATATGCAGTCCTGATTGTGGCGCTCACCTGCACGGCGCCAAACATGCATACTACCATCATTGGCACCAAGGCAGAAGCGACTCTCATCGCTGAAGACGACACGTCTCCATTCGTCCCTCCATTCACACCTGTCGCGACACCACTGGAGGCGGGCTGCACGATGTTGGGGCGTGAGCGGAAGACGGCCTAACGGTGTGCGGGACCGTAGCCCAGCTTCATGGAGACGGTTGCGAATGGTCCTCGCCGATACCCCAGGAGCAACAGTGTCCCTAATTTGCTGGGAAGTGGCGGTGCGGTCCCCTACGGCACTGCGTAGGATCCTACGGTCTTGGCGTGCATCCGTGCGTCGCTGCGGTCCGGTCCCAGGTCGACGGGCACGTGCACCTTCCGCCGACCACTGGCGACAACATCGATGTACTGTGGAGACCTCACGCCCCACGTGTTGAGCAATTCGGCGGTACGTCCACCCGGCCTCCCGCATGCCCACTATACGCCCTCGCTCAAAGTCCGTCAACTGCACATACGGTTCACGTCCACGCTGTCGCGGCATGCTACCAGTGTTAAAGACTGCAATGGAGCTCCGTATGCCACGGCAAACTGGCTGACACTGACGGCGGCGGTGCACAAATGCGGCGCAGCTAGCGCCATTCGACGGCCAACACCGCGGTTCCTGGTGTGTCCGCTGTGCCGTGCGTGTGATCATTGCTTGTACAGCCCTCTCGCAGTGTCCGGAGCAAGTATGGTGGGTCTGACACACCGGTGTCAATGTGTTCTTTTTTCCATTTCCAGGAGTGTAGTTACGTTACAACCACCACGTTAAACGCTGCAATTCGGAGCCCTCTAGGGGCAGAGGGCGGCAAATAAGTAGACATGAAGAATAAAGATGAAGAATCTTAACAACGTTTATTTTATTTAAAAAGCTGGAGTAGTTTTCACTCATATTCGGAGGCATTAGTTTTCAGCGCGACCTCGAAGGTTTCTGTGCTGTTGTCTTTCAAAAAGATAATCTAAGACTGCATGTTGCTCGTGCTATCCTGACCTAACCCGAAAAAAAAAGGTGTTCGATCGTTTCTTTGGCCATCTCGTTCTCCGGACCTACCATGGACTCAGTAAAGCCCCCATTGGTTGTTTCTATACTGTATTTCATCCAAGATCAGTTCAGATCACTACCTAGCAGCGTTGGAGCTCTTGTTTCTTCAGATGTGGTAGCTCTGTGTAGCAAATTTCACTTCCTCCCTATCCCCAGTTCACAATGAAATTTAAACATGTATTCTTCGCACTATACTGTAAACGCACAATAAGTAAAATTTATTTATTTTCTAATGTCTGCGTTACTGCATTTTTGCTGACCAGCAGTCTACTTTCTCCTCTTTTTAACATTTACAATAAAACAAGGATGTCAATTTTCCGCATACTGTGTCTCTTCTTTCATGGCCCTAGTTCAGGGTACCAAAGAGTATCATATTCTGTCCGAGAAGGTGTTCTGTTGCTCACTCAACCCTTTTACGCACCTTTCTTGTACGTCGCTCTTTGTAGGTAAGTGACTACTTGCAGAAGGGACTGTAGTTGGTCCAAGAAGATAGTAACTGGAAAGGCGATATCTGTAATGTACGGAACTGAATAATGGTCCCACGCCCGGTTTCCCGGGTTCGATTACCGGCGGGGTCAGGGATTTTCTCTGCCTCGTGATGGCTGGGTGTTGTGTGCTGTCCTTAGGTTAGTTAGGTTTAAGTAGTTCTAAGTTCTAGGGGACTGATGACCATAGATGTTAAGTCCCATTGTGCTCAGAGCCATTTTAGCCTGAATAATGGTTTCAGCAGCATTACCTGTAGCAACTGGTTGCGCTTTATCTCGAACAGGCACCTAAATTCACAACATCCGTTAATGTTTCGTACGAAATTTCCCGGCGATGCTCTCGCCCGACTGATGATTAGACAAAACCAGTCAGTGAGTTTCTCTGAAATAGCTCATCCTAATGGATCGGTCATCAGGCGTAATTTGCTTCGTATGTTCTTTCTGTTGACCTTGAGCTGGACAAAGATGTAGAAAAGTGCGTTCCGGAGTAACTGGAATGAACATACTGTGCGTCATTATATTCTCGTATTGTAATTATGTAATTACAAGGTACGTATGAGGGGCAGTCAAATGAAGTCTCTACAGCTGGACCATGGAATGGTTCCATTCGAATCACGTCATGTGTTAAGCTATTGATCTCACTGAGAGAAGAGAGAGTCAATTCGTCTCATGTAGGTCACGTTCGGTCGATGACCGATCCACAACCACACCCACTCTTTAAGTTCCTCATCTGACTGAGACAGACCTCCACGAATGGCTTTCTTCAATCACCAACGTTGTCAAAATCACACGGTGAACGATCTGGGCTGTACGGAGGATGTTGCAGTGTTTCCCAAACGAATCGCTGAAGCGTAACCTTCGTCCAGTTGGCAGTGAACGATTCGGGACGTACGGAGGATGTTGCAGTGTTTCCCAAATAAACGCAGAAGCATAGCCTTCGTCCAGTTGGCTGTGTGAGGGCGGGAGGTATCGTGCAACTTCGACTGCAGGGGTCCGCAGCTCGTCGAGTTCCTCTATCGTGGAACCACAATCGATGCGTAGGGCTATGAACTCACATTGCAGAGACTGCGACGCGCCATAAAGTGAAGACGCCCAGGAATGATGTCGGACGGAATAATCCTGTTGCACTATAACTGCTGCCCCGACAATGCAAATTGGATGAAGACCACATTCCAGCGATTGATTGGAAAATTCTGTGACTTTCAGTCCGACAAGGAAATGCAACAGTTTGAACCGAGCGTGGCTCGTGTTCGTGCCATCTCTTCAAAAATGATTCAAATGGCTCTGAGCACTATGGGACTTAACATCCATGGTCATCAGTCCCCTAGAACTTAGAACTACTTAAATCTAACTAACCTAAGGACAGCACACAACACCCAGTCATCACGAGGCAGAGAAAATCCCTGACCCCGCCGGGAATCGAACCCGGGAACCCTGGCGTGGGAAGCGAGAACGCTACCGCACGACCACGAGCTGCGGACGTGTGCCATCTCTTATTTAACACCCTGTTTTCACCGTAATGCCGCCTCGTTATGTTAATTTTCAATTAATGGTGTCACTGAGTTGCTGCCTTGCCTGCCCGTGAGTGGCAGCAGCAGCGCTTATCGATATACGCCCTGCCGTATTATCTTTGCTGGACTGCTATTACTTCCTGGTCGTCGTGTGTGGTCCAAGGAGTTGGAACGCGCCAGCAGTGGAGTTCGGACCTGGTAGTCGGACAGTTGGGACGTGGCAGAAGTTCGGTCGGGTTGGAGCGGCAGTGAGGTTCCGATAGCCATGACTCGTCCGACCGTTTCTGGCACATATGGCTGGGGACGGTCTTGGTTGATCGTCGGTTGGTCGTCTTACCGGACGACGTGTATTTGCTCGCCGATCGCTTATGGGATGGCGGTGTGTGTCTCAACTCGTGGTTCGTCCTGGTGGTTGCACCGTCACTGCTTTTAGCATTGGTCGCGTTCTTCGAACAAGTGTTTGTGAAATTTTGTGTAGCCTGTGATATTCACTGTGGTGTGCGTACTGTAAGACCTTCGGTACACACACCATCAGATTATTTGACTTGTCGCTCTTACGAAGTAGGCGAGTGTCAGCAGTATGTCTCGTGGTCTCATCGTGGCGTGTTTATCTTCTGCCGTTAGATCAGACGATAGAAATGCCACTTGCACGCTTATAGTAGCAGATTGACAGTGACCAACTTTAAACAGAACTTGATTAATTTTCACACACATTTATTAAAATAATAACAATCATAAACCTTACTTAACTTGATTCTGGATGCTATTTGCAATTGACAATCTGAAGTTCCTTTGGTCTCGGTACGTTAATCTTATTGTCACATAGCTCTGATACTTGACAAAGTGTTTACACATTTCTCTTCATGGCTATGTACAGGAATATGATAATCTTATTAGGCGCAGACTGAAACTTGACTATAGACCCATACAGACTGACTAATCGGAGGTCTGTACACTCGTTATAATACCTCGCGCGTTCAGATATTACTGCGCGAGTGTGATCCGTGAGGAGAAAAGGTTCTACGTTAGCAGCAATCTCATTGGCTGCCTTACATATTAATAAGCGGATCGGCGGAAGCAGAATCCTTGAGCGTCATGCACTCCGCCTCGCCTTCCGTATACGCCTCCCGTCCCCCACGCGGATCCTCTATGATCTCATTCCTTTCCCCCATCTGCTCCTATTCCTCGAAAATATCTGCATCCTCTACACCTCCCGCTGTCTTGAACCCCCTCACCCCCTGGTTGCTCCTCTCCTCTCCGATCCCCGCCCTCTGCCACGTCTTCACTGTTGTGTCCCCCCTACCCTCCATCTCTACACCCTACATCTCCTTTCCCAAGGTGGCTTCCATCAACTCCCCCTCCCAGATGATGCCCTCTCTCCCTCCATTTATCCCTCCTATCAACTCTGATCCTCACTCCCCCTCCTTTCCTCTGTCCTTTTCCCGGGCTCCCTCCCCCCCCCTTCCATTCTCTTTCTTCCACACCTCCCCTCTCTTTGCCCCCTTCTCTCCCCCGAGTCCTTTTACATTTCCCTCCTCTGCCTCCTCTCATTCCATCTCGCGTCTGCCCTTCTCCCCCTTTCTTAGTCCTCTCCCTCCTTGGTCCCCCCTTTTCCTTTTTCCTCTCCTCCCTCCTTGTTTTTCCCCCTACTCCAGGTCCCCCCCCCCCCATCTGCCTTGGATCGGGAGTGCCACCTTTGTGCCGCCTTTTTCGTGCAGTGTTTTACAGTGTGTTTTTCCAGTGAGTGCTCCGTGTTGTGTCTTTTGGGAAGTGTTGCGAACAGCCCTCATACTGTCGCTGGGTATGCATTTTTTTATCTCTTGCGAACAGAAACCAGACTGTCGCCATGTTTTTTTAATTGTGTGTCTACTATGTTACTTTTCTGATACCTGTGTATTTTATCAACATTGCCAACCCCTTTTGCTTTCTGTTTTACCTTTCCGCATTTTTACGCCATTTTTCACTTTAAATCACCATTTTATCGCTTGTTTTTCCTTGTTTCTTTTTCTTCCTTTTTTAAACAAAAGTCTGTAGGCTGTAGAGCAGCGTAGTAAGCTGCTGCCAGCCCGCCCCCTTCGGGGGGGAATTGAAAAAAAAAAAAAAAAGAAGCAGAATTTGGTCCGTCTCTAAGACTCTAAGGCAGCGCCATCTCGTAGTGCGGAGACGGACGAACGCTGCGCCTGCGCTGTTGTGCTTAGCGGGGCGCGCTCTAGTGGGAAAGTTGTGTACGCGCTGACTACGCGGAACTATGTACACAACATTCACCGCCCAGTTACACTCCTGGAAATTGAAATAAGAACACCGTGAATTCATTGTCCCAGGAAGGGGAAACTTTATTGACACATTCCTGGGGTCAGATACATCACATGATCACAGGCACAGGCACAGGCACATAGACACAGGCAACAGAGCATGCACAATGTCGGCACTAGTACAGTGTATATCCACCTTTCGCAGCAATGCAGGCTGCTATTCTCCCATGGAGACGATCGTAGAGATGCTGGATGTAGTCCTGTGGAACGGCTTGCCATGCCATTTCCACCTGGCGCCTCAGTTGGACCAGCGTTCGTGCTGGATGTGCAGACCGCGTGAGACGACGCTTCATCCAGTCCCAAACATGCTCAATGGGGGACAGATCCGGAGATCTTGCTAGCCAGGGTAGTTGACTTACACCTTCTAGAGCACGTTGGGTGGCACGGGATACATGCGGACGTGCATTGTCCTGTTGGAACAGCAAGTTCCCTTGCCGGTCTAGGAATGGTAGAACGATGGGTTCGATGACGGTTTGGATGTACCGTGCACTATTCAGTGTCCCCTCGACGATCACCAGTGGTGTACAGCCAGTGTAGGAGATCGCTCCTCACACCATGATGCCGGGTGTTGGCCCTGTGTGCCTCGGTCGTATGCAGTCCTGATTGTGGCGCTCACCTGCACGGCGCCAAACACGCATACGACCATCATTGGCACCAAGGCAGAAGCGACTCTCATCGCTGAAGACGACACGTCTCCATTCGTCCCTCCATTCACGCCTGTCGCGACACCACTGGAGGCGGGCTGCACGATGTTGGGGCGCGAGCGGAAGACGGCCTAACGGTGTGCGGGACCGTAGCCCAGCTTCATGGAGACGGTTGCGAATGGTCCTCGCCGATACCCCAGGAGCAACAGTGTCCCTAATTTACTGGGAAGTGGCGGTGCGGTCCCCTACGGCACTGCGTAGGATCCTACGGTCTTGGCGTGCATCCGTGCGTCGTTGCGGTCCGGTCCCAGGTCGACGGGCACGTGCACCTTCCGCCGACCACTGGCGACAACATCGATGTACTGTGGAGACCTCACGCCCCACGTGTTGAGCAATTCGGCGGTACGTCCACCCGGCCTCCCGCATGCCCACTATACGCCCTCGCTCAAAGTCCGTCAACTGCACATACGGTTCACGTCCACGCTGTCGCGGCATGCTACCAGTGTTAAAGACTGCGATGGAGCTCCGTATGCCACGGCAAACTGGCTGACACTGACGGCGGCGGTGCACAAATGCTGCGCAGCTAGCGCCATTCGACGGCCAACACCGCGGTTCCTGGTGTGTCCGCTGTGCCGTGCGTGTGATCATTGCTTGTACAGCCCTCTCGCAGTGTCCGGAGCAAGTATGGTGGGTCTGACACACCGGTGTCAATGTGTTCTTTTTTCCATTTCCAGGAGTGTATTTTAGTGCTGCCTCAGTGCTGATGTGTAGCAGTTGGTCGGTTGGCGCAGTCACGTCGTAGCACCAGTGGGGCATGCAGAGCCTGGGAGGTACGGATAGCCATCACTCGCCGACACACATGATTTGAGTGGGGACGACCATGATTGATCGTCGGTCGATCGTCTTGTCGGACGACGTCTATTTGGCCGGCGATCGCTTATGGGTTGGCTGTGTGTGCGCCAACTCGTGATTCGTTCTTGTTTTGCTCACAAGGGGAGGCCGCCAATTGTGAAATTCAGATTCGATTCATACTGCGCATAATAAAAGCTCATGGCCAGAGGTGTAATGTGGCAAAGCACCAAGATGCACTTCTCAGCCGTTGTGGAGAAAATCGACAGTTAAAAGAAACCGTTGCTGTGAAATACTCTCTACGATTCATAATTTTGTACAGCGTCGTGGCGCAGTGGTAAGCGCTCGGCTTCGTAATCCGAAGGTCGCCGGCTCGAAACCCGCGCCATGCAACATTTTTTTTTTATTATTAGTTGTTTGAAATTCAAATCCGGCGACCTTCGGATTAATTAATTGCTTATGCATGTTGGTGAAGGCGGATCGCTCTCCAATTGTACCAGCCTCCATTTTTCCGTTTGTTTAACAGGGTGTACCAAAGCTCTCCCGTCCGCACCGATTTTCGACGATGTTACAAGTTGCGCTGGGACCGCATCTACCTTCTTTCGAAGTTAGCCGGCAACTACGCTGTTATGCGGCGGCTCGTTTCGGCCCATTCAACATCTGTCCTTCAAGTGTAACGAGCGAGTAACGGAGTTTACATTTCATACCTGCCACAGCAAATTTGTGTTCGTGGGGTCTCTATTCTAATTCGAACGTTTGACTTACCCTATACGTATTCGTTTCGGAATATCGTTGCTACGTCTTCCGTTAACTATACGTGGTTAACATTATGAAGACAATTAATAACATTTGTGAAATACAACTTTGTTTGCGGAAAACATAATGATGTTCGAAGTCGCCAGTTTTTCCACGACAAACGACTTTCAACAACTTATTATATGCATAATTGTTGCAACTGATTGCCGGGAATTATATATATATATATATATATATATATATATATATATATATATATATATATATATATATATATATATATATATTTTACAAAAAACAAATACTAAAAAAAAAGTTGCATGGCCCGAGATTCGATCCGGCGACTTTCGGGTTACGAACCCGAGCGCTTACCGCTACACCACGACGCTGTAGAAAATTGTCAATCCTGGAGAGTATTTCACGGCAACGGTTTCTTTTAACTGTCGATTTTCTCGACAACGGCTGAGAAGTGCATCTTGGTGCTTTGCCACATTACACCTCTGGCCATGAGCTTTTATTATGCGCAGTATGAATCGGATCTGAATTTCACAATTGGCGGCCTCCCCTTGTCAGTCACTGTCGTTAGCATTGTCTAGTTCTTCGTGCAAGTGTTCGTGAAACTGTGTGGAGTTTATGTGGTTTGACTGACAAGTATTTAAAGGTTGTCGGCGTACTGGCTGTGAATTGGTTGGTTGGCGTGGGGTAGCGAGGAAGGACCGGATAGCCCTCACTCGTCCAACGATTGCTGACACACACATTTGAGTGGTAACGACCTTGCTTGGCCGTTTGGTCGGTCGTCTGATTGGACGACCTGTATTTGGGTCGCCCACAGGTTGTGGGTTGTCTGTGATCCCTTCTGGTTGTTGTTCCAGTCTCCACTGTTAGCATCGTTTGAGTTTTGGTGCAAGTGTGGTGTGGAACTTGTAACGTCTCCGCTCTTGCGTACGTTAACTCTTTAAAGCCTGTACTATAATAAGTTGACCGGCTTCACCTTCTCAGAAAGGATTTTATTAAATATGATGACCGCGTGTACCTAAATGGAAGCAAAATCGGACTTATACCCAGTCAGTAACAACAATGATACGTCAAGCGAGTATAAAGTGCAACTACACGTTAGTGCGGGCAAGAAATACATACAGCAGATGCTACCAATGGTTAATAATACGGTCGCCAGCCTAATTAGGCATTACGTGAGTTTTTCCCTTGTACAAGTGGATGCACGTACAAACATAACAACACGTAGTAATACTGCATTATATGGAAAATTTTAGAACCCGAAAAATCTACTGAACTAGTATTTTCCCTTTCTGTACTGATTTGGACAAGCTACAAATACACAACATTACACTACAATGATTACTACACACTGCATTTTGTCTATTGATCCAACTGAAATCGGGCATAGGTTGCCCTAGAAATAGCACTTTTGAAAAACACATACAATGTCAATCTTAATAAGGAAAAAACACTGATAAATTTAGGTTTTATATTGGCTTTCACTTTACAGATCAAATCAGTTCAGTGCACTTTAGCATTTAAATGAATAGAAATGAAAAGAATGAAAAGGGGGGGGGGGGACCCTGAAACTGTTATGGTTACTGTGTTGAAACTATTAACTATTGAAAACATGAAGCACTCGAGATTTACAAAATAGGAGTTACTATTCTTTTTGTCTTATTAATTCCTCATTTAACTAACATTATTTTCGTCTCTCTAATTAATTAAGCTTCATTACTAAACCACTTTCAACATTATCATCAAATTTTGTCAGGTCTATTATTTACCAAAATATTCATTAACAACAAAGTTCTTTAAACATCATTCTGATATAGATGGGTCTGCAGGTAATTCTCATTAACATGAACTTTATATCTTCATTTCGGGACACTCGGATTGCACAACATGCGGAAAGGACCCTGTCCAGGTTAGTGATTAGGATAATTAATTAATAGGGCAATTCTGGTAAAAGTCAAGTTATTATTGAACAGTTAGGAACAAGTTTAACACTGGTCCATACGGATACACTTGTAAAGATTTGACCTGTGCGAGTCGATGCGGCGGTTGGCGGGCAGCGAGATGGCGAGGCGCACAGCACACTTACAGTCACAGCTATGGCTCTTGCTGTATCGGCACTTTGCTTCTTCTTAGCGTTGTAATCCTTTCCAATTCAGTGCCTAATGGATATAGCCATGCTGTATAGTCGTCGGAAACGGCACATCCGAGGCTCAAATGAAACCACTTTTTCCAGGATAGCCTCCTCGATCCGGAACGTGTTCCTCAGACCGGTGTCCAACTCCGACTGACTTGCTGAGACCGTTATGCCGTACCGCGCCCGTGTGCATTTTCCCGCGCTCGCCTGCCATCCACCTTTTACCGCCCCCCTACAGATAGGGTATTCACCAAAGGTTTGACATTCCACATATCCTAATACATTGCCTACGTATGGACCAGGCGTACAATTACAACTTTCACATCTTACAATATTCCCAACATTATTTAAACTTCACTTCTATTATAACATTATTTGAAATTTAACATAAATATTAAAATTTACATCGAAATGTGTTTACAGTTTCTTTAACATATTGACATAACAAGAAAAGAAATGGATTCAGAATATTGATTACAGTAATTTATCGAAAATCAGAAGAAAAATTTTTATATGTGCAGTTGTTGTTGTTACAAACTGATCTTGATCATTGTTGACTGTCTGTCGGTTTTGTTCCCAGCGGATTGAAAATGGTTGGGCCGACTGCCTGTCTCACCTGGGAGAGCGTTAGCGTTTGAATTCCAGGCCGACCCCCGAACATCTGAGCACCCTTAGGTGTACTGCTCTATTTTTTCAATTTGTTCTTGTTGTTTGTACTTGTATGGCTTCTAGCCGATTTTGTTTTAAATTAGAGTTGTTTTAAAGACCTCCAGCCTAGTTTAAAGTACTGTTTCACGTTAGCTCTTTGGCGTTTTAAAAATTTTAATGTTGCTGAAATTTTAAGCCTTGGGCCTTTAGCTGATTTTGAGTTAGAGTTGTGCCCTTAAGACCTTCAGCCCAGTTCAAAGAACTGTGTCACGTAAGGCCTATGGCATTCCGAAAATTTTAATGTTGTTGAATTTTAAGTCTTGGGCCTTCAGCGGATTTTGAGATGGAGCTGTTTGTTCTTAAGGCCTTCAGCCCAAATTAAAGAACTGTTTCACGTAAGGCCTTTGGTATTTAAAAAAAAATTAATGTTATGGAGTTTTAAGTGTGAGGCTTTCAGCCGATTTGAATTTAACTTGTTTACTTCAGCCTAACTAAAGAACTTTTTTAAGATAAGGCTTGCCTTTTAAATTTCTGATTATGCTTGCGTTTAAAGTTATTGGCCTTCAGCAGTTTTTAAATTAAAGTGGCTTTCAGCCGGTAATTAAGTCCCAAAGATTAAAGATGTGTATTTAAAAAAATTTTTTTTGGGGCTCTTGTAATAAACTTGTATATTCGAGTGTAACTGACAGGTCCTTATTTTGGCCCCTTTCCACAATTTATACGACGTGTCTCGTCCTGCTGGATCAGCAGGGCGTATCAGTTGTGCCGTTGTGCAGCTGTCAGAAAACACGAGCTGATCGCCTCGTCTCCCAGTTTGATAAATGCCTTAACACGTGTGGCGATTACTTCTGAATGCAACCATCGCATGAGCCCGTTGTGACGGGTATTCAGTTTTCATTTAAACGCCCCTTACATGGTTGCTCATAACAGTATTACACCAGTGGCAGTGAGAATTGGCGTGATGCTACCCAGATTTATAGAAACTTCCAGATGACGGCCTTTTTGCACTTTTCTGCTGCTTAGAGAATTGTCGTGATCATGAAGGTTTAAATCTTGAACAGTTTCTGCAGAGAGACATTTCTGTATTGTTTCTTATGTGCAAAAACACCAAAAGTTTGGCATCACCTCGGTTCCGAGAGTTCCGGAACTTGCACAGAAAATTGGAATAGAGATGAACATAAACATCATTTCCGACCGTTTTACTGCTCATGAAGACCACACACTGTATGTTGTACGACCATACAGCGACACTTTCAGAGGTGGTGGTCCAGATGGCTGTACACACCAATACCTCTAATACCCAGTAGCACGTCCTCTTGCATTGATGCATGCCTGTATTCGTCGTGGCATTACTATCCACAAGTTCATCATGGAACTCTTGCTACAGATTGTCCCACTCCTCAACGGCAGTTCGGCTTAGATCCCAGAGTGATTGGTTAGTAACGTCGCCCATAAACAGTACTTTTCAATCTATCCCAGGCATGTTCGATAGGGTTCATGTCAAGGACATGTTGAACACTCTAGTCGAACGATGTCGTTATCCTGAAGGAAGTCATTCACAAGATATGTGCACGATAGGGGAGCGAATTGTCATCCACTAAGACCAATGCCTCGCCAATATTCTGCCGATATGGTTGTAGTATCGGTCGGAGGATCGCATTCACGTATCGTAGAGTCGTTACGGCGCCCTTCATGGCCAGCAGCGGCGCATGTCGGGCCCACATCATGCCACCCCAAAACAGGAGGGAACCTCCACCTTGCTGCACTCGCTGGACAGTGTTCCTAAGGCGTTCAGCCTGACCGGGTCTGATTGAAGCCACATGCGACACTCATCGGTGACGAGAACGTGATGCCAATCCTGAGCGGTCCGTTCGGCAGGTTATTGGGCAGACCTGTACTGTGCTGCTTGGTGTCGTGGTTGCAATGATGTACCTCGCCATGGACGTCGGTAGTGGAGTTGCGCATCATGTAGTCTATTGCGCACAGTTTGAGTCGTAACACGACGTCCTGTGCTGCACGAAAAGCATTATTCAACATGGTGGCGTTGCTGTCAGGGTCCGTCCGAGCCATAATCAGTAGATAGCGGTCATCCACTGCAGTAGTAGCCCTTGGGTGGACTGAGCGAGGCATGTCATTGACAGTTCCTTTCTCTGTGTGTCTCTTCCATATCCGAACAACACGCTTTGGTTCATTCCGAGACGCCTGGAGACTTCCACTATTGCGAGTCCTTCCTGGCACAAAGCAGCAATGCGGACGCCATCAAACCACGGTATTGACAGACTATGCGACAGACCTTGGAATTTCTTGAACGTTTCGATTCACGATGTGACCAAATTCACTGTCTGCCAAAAAACGTGAACCACCGTTAAGGGGAGGAGGAAACTACGCTTTGAGAGGGAATGTGGTTTTATTTGGTGTTTGTTTTGTGGTGTTAACAGCAGCCTACGCATGCAACGATAATTCCCTATTCCATCTGCTGCTAGACTCTGATTAATGACGCAGGGTGACACAGAGTGTCTTAGAGTCTATTACTTGTTTCAAAATGGCTGTCGCAGTTATAAAGGGGTTACGATGTGGTTTGTGCCCAATACAGAAATCCTACCTAGTGATGTGTCAGACATTGTCGATTGGAAACTTGACTAAGGGCATGCCTTTTCTCACGTGCTTATATCGGGCCACCGTCACATCCGAATGCGTCACAAATCTGGATATTGCACCACTCGACCAGCTGACGAAATGGACACAAAAAATGAGGCCCCTTCCAAACGCTGCCATGTGCTGATAACTCTGTCTCACACGAGTACACGGCGTCTCCATATGCTTCAGAGTGATCACTCACCATCTGAAGCTCTTCACGCTCCTTATTTACACTAACAGGCCTGATAAGAATACTAAACACGAACAGTTCTAATGCATTCTGACGACAGGAACTTCAGTATTGTGAACATCACTGCACTACAACAACGGTTACAGAACAGCAAGTATAATACACAGCCAACCAGTTGCAATAAACGATGGTTTGCTGATCATCTACTGATTGCCAAGCACGCTCCGAAAAATTTGGAAGACACAGTTATTCCTCACAGAGAAATCAAAAGACGTTGGATGGACCTCGGGAAGAATTAGAGATCTATAAACATCTTGAGCGCAAATATGGGAATTTACTAAACGACCAGCTGCAGCTGGACTGTAGACAATTTTTTTGTGGTTTCAAACACATACTGTTGGCAATAAAAATCTTCTTACGACTGCTGGTAGCCTTTGCGAACGGTTCATTTCCTTAAAATTCTATTATACAATTTTTGTGCATACAGTTTCTTTTGCCAGTTTATAGTGTACTATGATATGGACGCCACCCACTGTTGCTATGTTTGCAACATTCAGGGACTTACGAATTTTTGCTCTTTACTGTTATTACGTTTAACAGTTTGGTAATGCACTGGCACTTTTACTTCTCTTACTGTAGGTGATATTACTTTAACTGCTGTCATTATGCTTCTAATAACGTACTTATGCACAGACATCACTTTCTCCGTACAGTAACGTACTGATAGTCCTACAAGGGTGTCAACTTATGCGGTATAGTATATTTCGTATTTGTTTTTCTCAACATTTTATTATATACTTCTTGATTCGCAAGATGAATTTTTGTTAGTAATTTCATTGCACTTACGTTTATTGGATGCTTAGACCGCCAAGGGTACATGTTTATTGACGAATAGGCCTCAGGATTTGTTATCCTGGTATCCACGCTCTCCACTCTCCCTCAGTTCGTATGTAGCCATTAACATGGTCTGTTATTTTAAAAGACTGGTTTTACTGATGTGACGAGCCCTTGATTCTAGAGGCTTTAACTTCTACATATTGCCGTTGCCGACACAAGTCATGTGGAGGTAGCTTTACTGATTGCTAATGCGAAATTTGTAAACACTATTTGTCCTATGTTGATATATATCACGTTGTTTGTAGAAAGTAGTTTCTGATTCTACATCTACATCTAAATCTACATTTATACTCCACAAGCCACCCAACGGTGCGTGGCGGAGGGCACTTCACGCGCCACTGTCCTTACCTCCCTTTCCTGTTCCAGTCGCGTATGGTTCGCAGGAAGAACGACTGCCGGAAAGACTCCGTGCACGCTCGAATCTCTCTAATTTTACATTCGTGATCTCCTCGAGAGATATAAGTAGGGGGAAGCAATATATTCGATACCTCATCCAGAAACGCACCCTCTCAAAACCTGGACAGCAAGCTACACCGCGATGCAGAGCGCCTCTCTTGCAGAGTCTGCCACTTGAGTTTGCTAAACATCTCCGTAACGCTATCACGGTTACCAAATAACCCTGTGACGAAACGCGCCGCTCTTCTTTGGATCTTCTCTATCTCCTCCGTCAACCCGACCTGGTACGGATCCCACATTGATGAGCAATACTCAAGTATAGGTCGAACGAGTGTTTTGTAAGCCACCTCCTTTGTTGATGGACTACATTTCCTAAGGACTCTCCCAATGAATCTCAACCTGGCTCCCGCCTTACCAACAATTAATTTTATGTGATCATTCCACTTCAAATCGTTCCGTACGCATACTCCCAGGTATTTTACAGAAGTAACTGCTACCAGTATTTGTTCTGCTATCATGTAATCATACAATGAAGGATCCTTCTTTCTATGTATTCGCAATACATTACATTTGTGTATGTTAAGGGTCAGTTGCCATTCCCTGCACCAAGTGCCTATCCGCTGCAGATCTTCCTGCACTTCGCTGCAATTTTCTAATGCTGCAACTTCTCCATATACTACAGTATCATCCGCGAAAAGCCGCATGGAGCTTCCGACACTATCTACTAGGTCATTTATACTTATTGTGAAAAGCAATGGTCCCATAACACTCCGCTGTGGGACGCCAGAGGTTACTTTAACGTCTGTAGACGTCTCTTCATTGAGAACAACATGCTGTGTTCTGTTTGCTAAAAACTCTTCAATCCAGCCATACAGCTGGTCTGATATTCCGTAGACTCTTACTTTGATTTTCAGGCGCATGGCACTCGCCTTGACTTTTGATGGTAAGTTATATTATCGCGTTGTATGCAGGTTTATCCTTCTGAAGAAGTCGGCTTCATACCCGGCGAAATCATGGTAAACGTTATTTGAAAACCACCGTTTAAAGCAACTGGTTGGTTGTGTATTATACCTGTTGCACTCTGGTGACTGTTCAATCTGTCACAGATCAATGCATTTCCACACTAGCCGACGGTGTGTACGTGTACAAAATTACACTGACTTCCGACAGTGTCTTCTGGGCCCTTTACTCTTTCCTTTTGTCGGGCAATGTAGTTCAGTGAAGCGAGTGCTAGGAGCAAAATGTTGTGAGGATGGTGGCAGGCGTTCCATGCTTCAGTGCTGCCTCTTCCTCTTGCGAGAGCGGGAACGGTGTCGAGTTTCGCCAGTGTACTTGGTCCAGCCGCCGCTGAGCGAAAGAGTGAAACGGTGCTCGCAACAGGCTGTTCTCCAGGGTCTGCGCCGCCCTTCTTAGACGGCAAATCGATAGCCGGTGCGCCTGGCTGGCATTACGGTACTGCCGCCGAGTTACCCCACAAGTGCCGAGGTCGCAGCCGATCCGTACCTCATTCACGTCTCAGATATACAGTAGGGGTATGTTTGTTCAGCGCTGTCACCATTACGCGAACCAGTGCGGCCGATTCCTTTGCGAAATATTGGACAATACTCACGTGCAGCGTCGACTGGAATGCGTTCTACATCTACATCTACATCCATACTCCGCAAGCCACCTGACGGTGTGTTGCGGAGGGTACCTTGAGTACCTCTATCGGTTCTCCCTTCTATTCCAGTCTCGTATTGTTCGTGGAAAGAAAAATTGTCGGTATGCCTCTGGGCCCTAACCTCTCTGATTTTATCCTTATGGTCTCTTCGCGAGATATACGTAGGAGGGAGCAATATACTGCTTGACTCCTCAGTGAAGTTTAGGTTGGAATTTTTAGTGTGTTGCCGAGTGGCTTACCACTCCTTTTTTATTCTTGTAATAGGCCAGTTCCAAACATGCGCTATGTCTTTCATTTTACCCCTTCCCCTCCGTTCTCTTGCAGTTCTCCTCATTATGTGCTGCTTTCCTCTTTGCTACTGTTGACGTGCAAACTGCCTCTGTAGACTTTCACCTATAATTTTAATCCTATTTCTGCACTTGCTGCATTTTAGTGACACTCGTCCGTTGTTGTTTCCGTTCGGGCGCTAAAGACTACACTGTTGAGCGCCCATAACACCATATCCATCCATCCATCCATCAGTGAAGTTATGTTCTCGAAACTTCAACAAAAGCCCGTACTGAGCAACTGAGCGTCTCTCCTGCAGAGTCTCCCATTGGAGTTTATCTATCATTTCCGTAACGCTTTCGCGATTACTAAATGATCCTGTAACGAAGAGCGCTGCTCTCCGTTGGATCTTATCTCTTCCAGCAACCCTGTCTGGTACGGATCCCACACTGGTGAGCAGCATTCAAGCAGTGGGCGAACAAGTGTACTGTAACCTACTTCCTTGCCGGCCGAAGTAGCCGTGCGGTTAAAGGCGCTGCAGTCTGGAACCGCAAGACCGCTACGGTCGCAGGTTCGAATCCTGCCTCGGGCATGGATGTTTGTGATGTCCTTAGGTTAGTTAGGTTTAGCTAGTTCTAAGTTCTAGGGGACTAATGACCTCAGCAGTTGAGTCCCATAGTGCTCAGAGCCATTTGAACCTACTTCCTTTGTTTTCGGATTGCATTTCCTTAGGATTCTTGCAATGAATCTCAGTCTGGCACCTGCTTTACCGACGATCAACTTTATGTGATCATTCCATTGTAAGTCACTCCTAATGCCTACTCCCAGATAATTTACGGAATTAACTGTTTCCAGTTGCTGACCTGCTATATTGTAGCTAAATGATGTTTTCGCAGCACAATACGCTTGTCTACATTGAGATTCAATTGCCATTCCCTGCAACATGCGTCAATTCGTTGCAGATCCTCCTGCATTTCAGTACAATTTTCCATTGTTACAACCTCTCGATATACCACAGCATCATCCGCAAAAAGCCTCAGTTTACATCCGACGTTATCCACAAGGTTATTTATGTATATTGTGAATAGCAACTGTCGTACGACACTCCACTGCGGCACACCTGAAATCACTTTAGCTTCGGAAGACTTCTCTCCATTGAGAATGACAATGGCGCCTTGATGAGGAAAGAGAAGTTTCTGATGACTTCCTGTAAGTGCTGCTGTGCGTATGAAATTGATACAAACGCGACTAGAGTAACTGTATATGTGCACCAACGAATAACGCCGTCAGCTGTGTGTCTGTATTTATTATTTATTTAGTTGCGACCGGCTTCGGTGGTCCACTCTTTCGTCAATAGGCCCCTCTCTGCCGAATTGTGAACTAACATTTGTGAGTGGTGCTCCTGTGGCGGTGGAGTCGACCGCGGAAAACAGGCAGCGAAGAAATAATCAATAAAATTTTAGAAAGCATTCTATCAATGGAGCGGAAACAGTGATAGGTATAAAGTGTTAAAATTTAGTAAAACAGTCTCGATCGCAACCGCCGGTTTCGGTCTATAATTTAGACCATCTTCAGGCCTTAAGAAATGGTCATAGCAATATCCGTAAGAGCACGAACGTCGACTGACATTCTAACGCAACTAGTAAGTAGGCTGTTTAAGTTTTTATGTTGGTAACGCCACGTAGCGCTCTGTATGAAAATCACTGACTGTGATGTGTGCAGTCTGTGGCTGGTGGGCATTGTTGGAATATTCGCTATTGTAGTGTTGGGCAGTTGGCTGTGAACAGCGCGTAGCATTGCGCAGTTGTAGGAGAGCTGCCAGCAGTGGTGGATGGGGGAGAGAGATGGCAGAATTTTGAGAGCAGGCGATCTGGACGTGTGTCCATCAGAGACAGTAAATTTGTAAGGCTGGATGTCATGAACTATATATATATATATATATATATATATATATATATATATATATATATAAAATTACTTTTGAACCCTATTAAGGTAAATACATTGTTTGTTCTCTATCAAAATCTTTCGTTTGCTAACTATGCCTATCAGTAGTTAGTGCCTTCAGTAGTTAGAATCTTTTATTTAGCTGGCAGTATTGGCGCCCATTGCAGTAGTTCGAGTAACGAAGATTTTTGTGAGGTTAAGTGATTCATGAAAGGTATAGGTTATTGTTAGTCATGGCCATTCTTTTGCGCTAAAAATATTGTGTGTCAGTTTAGTGATGATCAGTATAAGTAAAGAGAGAAATGCCTGAGCACGCTCAGTTTTGCTCAGCTGCTTAAAAATCAAATAACGTAAGAGGTTTACCAGCACAGTCATTCATAAATTTTTTTCTAAGCGGACGTTACAAACTCTGCGGGCTACCAAAACTTTTCTTTGCAATTTTACTTTTCGATGTATTTTCCTATGAATCAAAGTTTGTAAATAAGCGCAATAATATTTGTATGTTGAAATGAAATGTTTCCTCTTTGTGAAGTTAAATCAATATTAGTTGAGGGTTAGTTTAAACAGACGCGCTAGCTTAGTCAGGGCGATACGATATTGTCAGAGGGTATAGTGAACAGGCAGATGCATTCAGTACAGTGCCAACGTAGGAGAGTGATCACAGTCCAGTCAAGTCGCGTAGCGCCTCTGTTGTTGAGAAATGGTCGTAACGCAGTCGTGCTAAAGCATTAAATGGCTCAGCTAATAATTTGATGAGGACGGGCAAGGTATATGACATTTAATGGGCACAGCGTAATTACTGCAAGAGGATGCAAATCAATGTGAAGAGTATTGTGAGTCTGTGTCATGCATACATACATACATACACTAATCCTTGTTCAATAGATCATGAATACGACATTTCGTAATGATGTGGAACATGTCACTTTAACATAAGTTTTCTTTACACAAAATAATTAATTAATCTTACAATTTTTTATGTCTTATTTTATTTTTCTTACTTTTAATTTTTTTACCGTTACTACTTCAAATCTAACAATTAATCTATTGAGCAGAAGGATTTGTGATTCAGAAAATCTTTTAATTGGCTTTTAACTGTTGGTTAACTATCTGTCAGACTTTTAATACTATTTAGCAAATGACCAAAATTTTTGTGGCAGCATAATTCACCGTGCCAAATTGTGATTTAATCCAGAATAGTGAAGACCATCCTTTCTTCTAGAGCTGTAGCTATGCGCTGTGCTGTTATTTTTTAACTGGGATGGGTTATTAATGACAAATTTTATAAGTGAATATATGTAGTGCCAAGGTACTGTAAATATTCCGAGTTCCTTAAATAAATGTCTTCAAGGATATCTTTGGTGGGCTCCACCTATTATTCTCATTACACACTTTTGTGCAGTTAATACTTTCTCTCTTAATGACGAATTGCCCCAGTATATGATGCCATATGAAAGCAATAAATGAAAATAGGCATAGTAGGCTAATTTACTGATATGTTTATCACCACAATTTGCAAATAACAATAATAGCATAAGTAGATCATCGATGTGTTTCTTCCAATTCAATTTCTCATCAATACACACACCCAGAAATTTTTGAGTATTCTATCTTAGCAACAGACTTCTGTTCATAGTCTATATTTATCAATAATGTTATGCCACTTACTGTAGAGATTTGTATAAACTATATTTTCTCAACATTTGGTGAGAGTCCATTTGCAGAGGACAACTTAATAATTTTCTGAAAGACATTATTTACAATTTCCCTAGCTCATTCTTGCTCGTTTGGTGTGATCACTATACTTGTATAATCACCGAAAAGAACTAGCTTTCCACCTTCATGAATATAGAGTGGTAATTGGTTAATATATATTAAAAGGAATAAGGGACCCAATACTGAACCCTGTGGGACACCATTCTTGATACCTCCCCAGTTAGAGGATTCTGCTGATTTATGTAGACTATCTTTACTGTTAATTTCAACCTTCTGCATTCTTCCAGTTAAGTATGAATTAAACCATTTATGCACTGTCTCACTCAAACCCTGCATTTAAGCTTACCGAGAAGAATTTCATGATTCACACAATCGAAAGCCTTTGAGAGATCACAAAATATCCCAATGGGTGATGTTCGGTTATTGAATGCATTTAATATTTAATCAGTGAAAACATATATAGCATTTTCTGTTGAAAAGCCATTCTAAAAACCAAATTGACATTTTGTTGGTACTTCATTTTTACAAATATGTGATGCTACTTTTAAATACATTACTTTTTCAAAAATTGTGGATAAGGATGTCACAAGTGAGACTGGACGACAGTTGTTAACATCAGACCTATCCCCTTTTTTCTGCAATAGTTTAACAATAGCATTATTAGTCTATCTGGGAAAATGCCCTGTTTCAGTGAGCTACTACATATGTGACTGAGAATCCTACTTATTTGTTCAGAACAAGCTTTTAGTACTCTGTTGGGAATGTCATTAACTCCATGTGAGCTGTTACTTTTGAATGAATTTATTATTTTCAAAATTTCAGTAGGAGAGGTGGGTTGAATTTCAGATTTATCAAATTGCATATGTACTGCCTCTTCCATATACTGCCTTGCATTTTCTATTGAACAGCTGGATCCTATTTTCTCTACAACACTTAAAAAAATGTTTATTAAATATGTTTTCTACTTTTATTTTTAACAAAATTTTCATTGAGTTTGATATAAATACAGCCTTCATGTGCTCTCAGTTGCCCTGTTTCCCTTTTAACAATATTCCAAATTGCTTTAATTTTATTATCAGAGGTGCTAATCTCAGTTATAATGCACATACTTCTGGATTTTTTAATAACTTTTCTTAATACAGCGCAGTAGTTTTTATAATGTTTCACTGTTTCAGAATCATTACTGCTCCTAGCTATAATATACATTTCCCTTTTCTGTTTACAAGTTATTTTTATCCCTTTAGTAGGCCATGGCTATTTATATGGTGTCATACAATTATATTTCACTGTTTTCTAAGGGAAACTGTTTTCAAATATACTCACAAAAGTGTAATGAAAAGGTTAAATTTTAAATTAGCATCATGCTCTCTGTACACCTCATCCCAGTCTAACTGTTTCAAGCTTTCCCTAAAATTTCGAATTGTTAAATCGTTAATTGAATGCACTATTTTGGAGGACTGTTTTGCATTATTGTATGGAGCTATGTCTTATACTGTAACTTCTGTGCATCATGACCAGACAGACCATTCTTAACAGGAAACGTTTTTATTTGATTAAATTTATCTTGATCTATGGAAACATTATCTATTAGTGCGCTGCTTTCCTGTATTACCCAAGTAGAAAAACCAATAACTGATGTCAAATTGAAAGAACCAAGTAATACTTTAAGGTGAAGCTTTCTATTGGACTCTTTCAGAAAATCTACATTGAAATCTCCTCAAACGATAATTTGCTTTCCTCTGTCTGACAGATAGCACAACAAAGAATCCAAGTTTTTCAAAAATAGTTGAAAATTTCCCATTGGGGACCTTTGCACAGCTACAATTATAAAAGTGCCATTATTTAGATTAAGGTCACATGCACATGCTTCTATATGTTGCTCTAAGCAAAAGTTTTTAGTTTTCAAATTTTTCGCACTATGACAAATTTTAACGTATGTGGCAACTCTTCCTCTCTCCATAGTGTCTCTTCTTACATGTGCTGAAACCTTATGTCCACCTACATTTATCATTTCCATACCTGTGACTATATGATGTTCTGACAGGCGTAGTACATCTGTTCCACTCTTAGTTTCTAAATCTCCTAAACAAACCTGAAGCTCATCTACTTTGTCTTTTTACGACCTGATATTCTGATGCAATTACTAACATTATTTTTCATTGTGCTTTTATGTGAATCTTGTGAATCTTGTAACATTATTTTTCATTGTACTGTTACTAGAATTTTGTGATATTTTAAAATGTCTAGTACCTGCCTATCTGAACTTCTCATTAAGCTTAATTTCAATCAATGTTGAGTGATTGGACACTGGTCTTAGCCTAAAAATGCACTCCTGTGAGTTTCAGTGCCCCCTTCAATATTTTCCTGTCATCCCAGCCAGTTTACCCTTCCCTTTCTTATTGAGATGCAGGTCATGTCTTGTGACATCCCACCTACCAATAACATCAACAGGAACCAAACCAATGCCTGACAAAGTAGCTGCCCGAGGCAACTGATTCGGCTCCATATTGACCCCCTGACAGAGCTGTGCAGTTGGGCCGATCATACCACATGAAAGCAGGAATCAAGCCACCATTTGCATTGTTCGTTGCAGATGGTATTTTTACCAGGTCACACTCAATATTGTAGCCCTGAGCCCTATCAACACTGTTTCCCGCTGCATCCACTACCACAACACGATCCTGCTTTGTACAACCATTGCACAATGATCCTACATCCTCTTCACTTGGCTAAGATATGCACTGGGCTTGAAAATACTTGTGAGCTGGTACCTGTCAACTAAGTATTCCTGCAACAGCTCTAGCTGAAGTAGGATCCAACTATTTACTTGGTCGTACTTGTATATGGCTAGCCAGCAATGTAGTTCATTTTGTGTTTAAATGATACCAAGTTATAAGTGTTAACTTCAAATTTTGCCTAAGACAAAATACCTGAGTAGGATCTATCCTATCCATTGTTAATGATCCGAAACGGTCCTGATGACTGAGAAACTGCTGCAGTGTTTTATGAAAGAAATAATGGTAATTAAAATTTCAGTGATTTGCAAGGCTACAATTAACAGGAGTTCTCCAGTCTTGTGAACAGTAATTTGGAAGACAGCATTCAACAGAGCAGTATTCACTGAAAGATGTTTTTTGTGAATTTTTCATGGACAAAGAAATATTCAGTTTTACACAGTTCCAATTAGTGAGAAATGTTTGTTAACTTCTTGAGCAAAGAATAGTAGTAACTGCACAAAATGATTAACAGTAATTGCTAATGGATAGCAATAAAAGTTGAAATTGCATGAAATCAATGTCATTAAAATCATATCACGAAGTATACCATGCTCTTGGAAAAGAAATTTTGACTTTGTAAATCATTTAATTGCAACTCATAAGAAAGTGATTACTGAAAAACGCTATATCGTTACGATAATTTTCAAACTAAATGATAGCCTTCAGTAATGAATAAACAGAAATAAAGTTTTGAGTATAATTAAAGACGGTAAGCACTGCAGTGACGTCATGAAATTTTCACATTTGCGTAACTGTTTACTACTGATGAGATTCTGTTGTTCTTTGATTATTACTAATTGATTTCCACAAGTTGCTACTTGATTGAAAGGTGTTTCTTCTCTTTGACACACACTGTTGAAACTACGCCAGGGAAATATTAATAAGTTTTGTCCTCTTTTTGATTTACGACGAAACCAATCATTCTTAAGTAACTTTATCAGTAGTAATAGACAGTAATTATAGAGACAGTATTTTTGGACACTTAGTGAGCTGGCGAACGTTAATTTTCATTGATTTATAATTAAATTTATAACATTTTCCAAACTTAACTAATCACTACAATTCCATTCAGACAAATTTTACGTTCATTTCCTTTAACCGAGATTTCCTCTCTTGTCATCACCGCTGCGATGCAAATACTAAGCATTGGTGAATCGACTAAAACTGTACCTACCATTCACAGATTTCAGTTATTCTTCGGAACAGATGCTTTTCTCGCACAACAGGGAACTTTAGATACTCAGCTCATTTACGTTCTAATTAGATATATGGTGAGCCTGAAGATGGTGTAAACTATAGACCGAAACCGGCTGTCAACCAGAATAAGTATCTGTTGCGATCGAGATTGTTTTACTGAATTTTAAGTAAATAATAAATACAGATAAGCTGCTGACGGTATTGTTAGTTGGGTTACATACATTAATTTTATCAGCTACTGTTCCACTATCCATCTGAAGATGGATGAACGAAAACCAAGTAATCGTAAGTTCTCCTGCTATCCTGGCATTCAGGACCGTTCCGCGAAACTGTTCCCCTCTGCCGCGGCAACATATCGTTTGTCGCAGAACCTCCCATCCAACGGTCCTCCCTAGACATAAGTTGCCTTTCTTTACGCTTTTGATAAGACATTTGAAAACAATTGTAAATGTAGTGCTCGTGGATGTGGTTGGTTTTTGCTTTTAAAATGAGTAATACAAAGATATTCCACTGTAAGATAAATAAATTTCTAAATTTTATGTCTTTGCTAACTATTAAAAGACGAAAAATTCATTTCCATTTAAGGTAATTTATGAGATATTTAAAGCTTTACTAAAAAAGTTATCATATAACGGGCAATCAAAAAGACTCCATTCGAGAACGTTGCTGCAGCGTATATGCGACTTAGAGGACTCCGACTGGTATGTAAGCACCGACATGTAGGCCAGGAATTAGCACGGTATTCGTGTCCTTCTGACGCGCACGTGGTGTATGCGCAAACATGAACTGTGGCACCGTTTTTACCAAATGCATCCAAACAGGACCAACATGCTGCTATTCTATTCTAGGGTGCCGAAGGAAAAACACCGGTAAACATCCACTGGAGGGTAAAGAATGTGTATGGGATAGAATGTCTGCCAGAAATCACAGTTTTGGAATGGTGCACGACACGTCACATGACTCTGGTCGATCTGGGAGTTACACAGAAGTCATGCCAACTCAAGCGGCCGCAATATAGTTTTGATCTCTCCCCATGAGATTATCACGCCTTCGGTTCCTTAATAATGGCCTTGAGGGATCGATGATTCGATGGTTCCTGTCGGACGAGGATGTGCAGCTGGCAATTGCGGACTTATTCACACAGCAGGACATCGAGTTTTACAAAACGGGTATATTCAACTTGGCAGTTCGGTGGGAAGATTGCTTCAATGCTTAGACCGATTTTTCCTTATTGACATATCGATTAAGGACAATTCGGCCTTCGAAAGGCAGTCTTTTGAACGGATATATAATTCACACAATTAGAAAAGATGCACACAATTATAGCTTTCGGCCATTAAGGCCTTTGTCAGCAGTAGACACACATACACACACGCACACTCACGCAAACGCAACTTGCACACACGTCTGACTATTGCTACTCAGCATCTCCGCTATAAGGTGAGTAGCAACTTTCCTTCTCTCGTATTGTTCCATTCCATCCACATATGTGTGTGTGTGTGTGTATGTGTGTGTGTGTGTGTGTGTGTGTGTGTGTGTGTGTGTGTGTGTGTATGTGTATGTGTGTTCAAAAGAGAGAGAGAGAGAGAGAGAGAGAGAGAGAGAGAGAGTGCATCACAATTAATAGCGAAAACTGACATTGTCAAAGTACACGATAGGAGTAGCAAAATATTTACAGTAAACATGGTTCGGCGAACAAGCTTTTAGCTATATAATATCGAATATACGGTTACGATCTACTACTTTAATATGAAACATTATCCAAGTTGGGACAAATCTATTTGGAATGTAAACTTCTGATTACCCTCATCTAATTGGCTTCAAATTACAGCCATGACCTACTTTACCTTGCACTACGTTGGGGAACACGCGTAATATACACTGATGGGTCACAGGAACAGTTTTGCTGCTCTATAAGAAGACATAAAGATTGTAGCTAAATTCTCTTTACAGACGTTGACGACTTGTAGTGGGAACGAAGATGGCTAAGTTTAGCATAGGAATACAGGTTCAGAAACGTATCTTTTTCGCGCTACACGGAAAATACCAAAACACACATTCAAATCTCCCGCATTTTCGGTGCCACTGCCAAGGGTATTACGTCCCATGCCCACTACGGGTTTGTTTAAATGAAATGCAGTTGAGTGTGTGATCTGCGTAGACAGGTTTGTACCTACCGTTGAGCTTGTGATCTTTCTTCATCCCGTATTACTGTACAGTAGCAATCATTCACTATAGTACAGAATGCAAGCTGTAGGCACATTTAGTTTTTAGTATTTTGCTGTTGACCATAGTAATCTACAAGTCTGCGAAATACGCCGACATGATATTGTTAAGGTGAAGCTCGGTGCAATGGGGTTCTGCTCGTCAGTATAACACGGAGCGTTTTCCACACCGCCTGACATCTTCGAAATTCCTCTTTGCTTGTACCAGATGGCCTCGGACGTTTGTTCAAAACATTACTGAACATTCGTAATATCGCGCCAGTGGTGCGGTAGTGCGAAATGCGGTTGGCATCCCTGCACACACCTGTGTTTAATGTGTAACTGCCGGAAGTTTCATTGTTGAATGTCTGTTAGTTACTGTTCAGTGATGTATTGAGTAGAACATTGTGTCACACAGTTTGCGAATTTCGAGATGGTAGAGTTATAAGAGCAACGCGTCTGCATTAAATTTTGCGTGAAACTCAAGAGAACCTTTACTGAGACACTCCAAACGATGCAAGAAGCCTAAGGTGGTGAGTGCTTAAGGCGTAGTCGGTGTTACCAGTGGTTCATGCGGCTTAAAAATGATCGGACGGAGTTAAAGACGACCCTCGTTCAGGACGCCTTTCAACATCTACAGATGACGCTCGTGTCAATAACGTCAACGAAATTGTGCTTGCGAATCGAAGGCTTATTAAGACTGACTGTGCGAGAGATTGCACAAGAATGCAACATTTCAGTTGGATCATGTCATGAAATGCTGACACTGCGTCTTGGAATGCATCGTGTTGCCGCCACGCTCGTCTCACGGCTCGTGAGTCAAGACTAGAAAGACCTTCACCTCGCAATCTGTTAAGAGCTTTCGCTTCGCGCAAATGAGAACGAGATGTCATCATAACTGGTGACGAGACGTGAGCCTACAGTTATGATGTTCACACTACGGTTCAGTTTTCATAATGGGTCGGAAAAGTTTCTCCAAGACACAAAAAAAAAAAAAAAAAAAAAAAAAAGAAAAGAAAAGAAAAAAAATGCTGGTCAGGTCATGTTAAATGTCAACACCATCCGATAGTTTTCATTGACTTTCACGAATTTACCACAGGGGGAAACTGTTAATCGATGTAATCGATGGTATTATTGGGACATGTTGCGACGCCTGTGAGAAAATGTGAAACGGAAACGACCTAAAATGTGGTGAGACAATTCATGGCTCTTGCTTCACGATAACGCACCCGCACATTCATCTCTGTTGGCAAAACACTCTGCTGCCTTATTATCCTCAACTGTTTCCAGACCTGGCTTCTGTGGACCCATTTTTTATTTCCAGCGCTGTAAACACCGTTGAAAGGATTAAGATTTGCAACGATAGACCAGATAAACGAAAGTTTTCTTCGCGCTTTCCAGCAAGAGGCGTACCAAGACTGCTTCCGAAAGTGGAAACGTCGCTGGAAGTGGTGTATCAATTGTACAGAGGAGTACTTCTAAGGAGACCACACACAGTAAGCGAAAGGAAAGCGTAGATAATTCTGGTGGACAAAGTTCCGGAATTTTCTGAACAGATCTCGTACACCACCAGGAGAGCCGACAGTGGTGTTTCATGGCGGCGCACACCTCAGTTTGAACTGTCTGTACTCTCTGCAGTGGAAGAGCGCCCGACGACGAGTACCAGAAATACATCAGGTACACGGAATGTGGATCACCAAACCGCCTGGCGTCTTCTGCCTGAGCAGCAGCTGCACTCGTACCTCCATCCCCAGAAGGTACAGGCAGTTCAACCACAGAATTCTACGTTAGGAATCCCCTTCTGCAGGTGGTTCCTGCACTTTTGTTTGGACAAGCCCGACTTCACAGATGAAGTATACACTCCTGGAAATTGAAATAAGAACACCGTGAATTCATTGTCCCAGGAAGGGGAAACTTTATTGACACATTCTTGGGGTCAGATACATCACATGACCACACTGACAGAACCACAGGCACATAGACACAGGCAACAGAGCATGCACAATGTCAGCACTATTACAGTGTATATCCACCTTTCGCAGCAATGCAGACTGCTATTCTCCCATGGAGACGATCGTAGAGATGCTGGATGTAGTCCTGTGGAACGGCTTGTCATGCCATTTCCACCTGGCGCCTCAGTTGGACTAGCGTTCGTGCTGGACGTGCAGACCGCGTGAGACGACGCTTCATCCAGTCCCAAACATGCTCAATGGGGGACAGATCCGGAGATCTTGCTGGCCAGGGTAGTTGACTTACACCTTCTAGAGCACGTTGGGTGGCACGGGATACATGCGGACGTGCATTGTCCTGTTGGAACAGCAAGTTCCCTTGCCGGTCTAGGAATGGTAGAACGATGGGTTCGATGACGGTTTGGATGTACCGTGCACTATTCAGTGTCCCCTCGACGATCACCAGTGGTGTACGGCCAGTGTAGGAGATCGCTCCCCACACCATGATGCCGGGTGTTGGCCCTGTGTGCCTCGGTCGTATGCAGTCCTGATTGTGGCGCTCACCTGCACGGCGCCAAACACGCATACGACCATCATTGGCACCAAGGCAGAAGCGACTCTCATCGCTGAAGACGACACGTCTCCATTCGTCCCTCCATTCACGCCTGTCGCGACACCACTGGAGGCGGGCTGCACGATGTTGGGGCGTGAGCGGAAGACGGCCTAACGGTGTGCGGGACCATAGCCCAGCTTCATGGAGACGGTTGCGAATGGTCCTCGCCGATACCCCAGGAGCAACAGTGTCCCTAATTTGCTGGGAAGTGGCGGTGCGGTCCCCTACGGCACTGTGTAGGATCCTACGGTCTTGGCGTGCATCCGTGCGTCGCTGCGGTCCGGTCCCAGGTCGACGGGCACGTGCACCTTCCGCCGACCACTGGCGACAACATCGATGTACTGTGGAGACCTCACGCCCCACGTGTTGAGCAATTCGGCGGTACGTCCACCCGGCCTCCCGCATGCCCACTATACGCCCTCGCTCAAAGTCCGTCAACTGTACATACGGTTCACGTCCACGCTGTCGCGGCATGCTACCAGTGTTAAAGACTGCGATGGAGCTCCGTATGCCACGGCAAACTGGCTGACACTGACGGCGGCGGTGCACAAATGCTGCGGAGCTAGCGCCATTCGACGGCCAACACCGCGGTTCCTGGTGTGTCCGCTGTGCCGTGCGTGTGACCATTGCTTGTACAGCCCTCTCGCAGTGTCCGGAGCAAGTATGGTGGGTCTGACACACCGGTGTCAATGTGTTCTTTTTTCCATTTCCAGGAGTGTAGTTCACCAGGGAAGGTGATGTTAGTTCCCACAGGTAACATGTGTGGGCTGATGAACATGCGCCTGCTGCACGTCCCCACGGGTTTCAGGAACAGCACACTCTGAACCCCTGGGTCGAGTTCCAGTATGGGCATGCGAATGGGCCATACCTTCTTCCACAACGTCTCACGGATGCCGCGTACTTGTGATTCGTTGACGGCATACTGCACGTGCACTTGGAAGATGTACCACTGCATGCGCCTCAAAAGATGTGGTCCCAGCACGATGGCACACCACCTCGTTTCTCACGTGCGATCCTGGATCATCTAGACCAACAATTTGAGCAACAATGGATAGGTAGTGGTGTCGCTGTTGCTTGGCCTGTCCAGTCTCCCGACTTGAACCAGCTAGATTACCACTTGTGGCTGACATGAAATCCTCTATCTACGAGACTTCTGCGGCATCCGAGGAAGACATACTAGTGCGGCTGATGTTTGCGGTGAGTGCTGAAACACAGGGATCGGTGGACCCAGACAACAAGAAGCATGAGTTAGAGAGAACGTGTGTTGTGGTAGTTTCCGTGTTGAGTCCAATTAGATGGCAATTTAGTCGAAAAATTTATATTTACAATACATTTGTACTGTGTAGGACAATATTTCCTTTCGAAGTCAGTGGCAACTCGTAACCCACACATTCGTAATTATTTTCCTTTGATTCAGTTACTGTAATTTCTGTTGTTGTGTTTAAAAATTTTTCTTTGTATTGTCACAGCTTCTTCACTTGTTTGCTTAATTTTGTTAGTGTAAGTGTATCTCATCTGTTTGTAATTTGGTACCTATTAATGACAAGACTATATTATTCAGTCACACCTTTGTAGCTGTGCCAGAAGTTTAGTAGTCAATTTATTTTCTTCTATGAACAACTGTTGTAACTTGTATATAGTTCATTAGTTAATGAGTCACCTACTTTATCTTAGTTAAGTAATGTTGCATCGCATTTACATTGAAACAATCTATCTTGTGTTATTCCTACACCTAATGTTAACATTTTTCATCTCTGGAAATGGAGGTATTCTGTAGAAGCACTAGTTTAAAATCTTTCATTCGACAAAATTTCGCTGCATCACATACTTATCTTTCTACTTGATGATGGCGTAACAGACGAAAACCGGTTTGTGAAGTAAATAATAAATACTGCAAAATATTACACCATTGTTGTTCGTGTTTTCATTCATAATCTATGAAAGACTGTTGAAAAGTAGGTGGACTGGTAATAAATGAGCAGGTTCTTCGCAGAAACTGCGAGTAGACGAATATATAGGAAACATTGTCAAGAAGAAGGGACAGCGTTATGGGACATGTGTCAAGATATCAATGAACAACTTACATTGTACTAGAGGGAAGCCTAGAAGGGAAAAACTGTAGGGAAAACACAGATTGGAAGACATGCAGCAAATAACTGGGTGAAAGTGCTAGTCTGAAATGAAGAGGTTGGCACAAGAGAGAAAGTCCGCATCAAACCGGTCAGATGACTAACGACCCCCAAAACATTTATAATGCCAAAATAAATAAACATTTGAAACCATATGACTTAATTTTGAATTTGTTATTGCCTTATTTTTGGAACTTACTAACTACACTGTGTATACAGGCGTCCAGCAGATAATGGGACAGTTTGTTAACAGCTGGGAGATGGTTTCCACTACATGCTGTGAACTACTATGGCTATTTTGTTGCTACCTGCCTTTCATTCATCTGTTTTCTGACACTTTAACGCTGTCATCCATGAATAAAAATGGTTCAAATAGCTCGGAGCACTATGGGACTGAACATCTGCGGTCATCAGTCTCCTAGACTTAGAACTACTTAATCCTAACTAACCTAAGGGCATCACACACATCCATGCCCGAGGCAGGATTCGAACCTACGACCGTAGCAGCAGAGCGGTTCCGGACTGAAGCACCTAGAACTGCTCGGCCACAGCGGGCGGCTCATCGCTATAACATTCCATCGCAAGTATATCGTGTTACTGTACCTAACATTGTCTAGTGTAAAGGCTATAAATGAAATTCATCTAAAATTTTGTATTTGTGGGGATCCACAGCCTCTAGATACTTAATAAACGTAAAAATGGTCCGTTTCAGAACTTCAGCATACGACCTTAATGGTGTCACTGTAGTGTGGATCCTTTCGTAAAATGACGGAATATGGCTACTTTTTACTAGTAATTAAGAGGGTTTTGAAAATTACAAAAAATAAACTTGTCAGAAATGTGCTTGACAATGGCGCTTAGTCGAATTTAACTAATCACAAGATTAAGTAAACATTACATTAGAGCCTACTACGGATCATATTTACCTTTATTAAATTCAACTAAAATACCACATCGTTCACTGGCCCCAGGTGTTCATCCGTCCGGCAATCTGAACTGCCGCGTTTATGGAGTGCGGTGCCGTCTCTGTGGTGTCGCTCTCGCGCAGTACGTTTACGTGTTGTCACGTGGTGGGATGTGCAAGTCCTACAGCACAGCGACGTGTTGTAGCTGGGATTCACAGTCATAATTTCTGTTTTTGAAGAACATCATCTTTACGCCGGTGACTGTTATAAGTTTTTATTACTCTGTTGTAATTTCGGCGTTAAGCCATTATCAAGTGCTGATATTATGGCTGTAAGCCATGTCAACGTAATGTAAGCTGACACATTTGTATGTCTTTTTTTTTTCCTTTATTGGTTTTCGATTCCCCCTCCCCACCACCTTGGGAGGGGCAAGCTGACAGCAGCTTAATATGCTGCTCTACAGCCGAGAGAAAAGTTATACAAACATTGGTGAGAGAACAAACAATATAAAAGGCGATAAAACGAAGACTTTGTTAATAACAGTAAAATGGCAGAAAGCTGCAGAACTTAAATAACAAAAACACGGCGTTGACGATGCGGATGAAGACGAACAGGAAGGAGACTTGCACAATTAAAATCACGGAGACAGTCTGGTTTCTGTTGGCACGAGATATAAACACAACTAGCGACAGTATGGTGGCTGTTCGCAACACTGAGAGGGGACGCACAACACTGAATACTCACTTAAAACAGCACTGTAGAGGCGACACGGCGGTAGATTGGGGGGGGGGGGAGGGGGGGACACCCAGACCGATGAAGGGGAAAAAGTGGGGGGAGAGGAGGAAACGAATAAAACGGAGTGTTACGTCTGCCACAGACGGCCCCTGCCAGGCAGACTATACTCAAGACACCCCTGTGTACCATAGAACATACACAAGCATTTGCAGGCGCAACCTAGAGGAAAGCAATTCTTCGAAACAAACAGAACTTGCTAGAGACTAATGCGAACCTTTTTCTGCAGAGGTCGCCTCACAGACACAGGGAAAGTTGGAGTACTCCGCCGACCTCCGCCGGCTTTATAAGGCCAGCGCAGCAGCAGTACAGCCAGTTCCTCGCTGAGGTAGGACCATCTCCGACGGACCTGACCGACGCCCTTGATTGGTGGTCGTCTATTAGTTATTTGTTTTTGTGTGTATATTGTGATTGTTCGAGAAGTGTAGATCAGTTTAAATAAATGAGATTATACTGAGTGTTCTACAATGCTGACAAGGGAACCTCCCCATCGCACCCCCCTCAGATTTAGTTATAAGTTGGCACAGGGATAGGCCATGAAAAACTGAACACAGATCAATCGAGAAAACACGAAGAAGTTGTATGGAACTATGAAAAAAATAAGCAAAATATACAAACTGAGTAGTCCGTGTCCAGGATAAGCCACATCAAGGTACACGTACACTGATGAGCTCCGTGGTCCCGTGGTTACCGCGAGCAGCTACGGAACGGTAAGTCCCTGGTTCAATCCTCCCTCGAGTGAAAAGTTTTAATTTTTTATTTTCAGACAATTATCAAAGTTCATGCACTCAGACATGATCAACTTCGCTCTCCAAAATTCCAGGACATGTTCAGATTTGCTTGGACACATGAAGGATTTGACGGTGTACACACGGAAAAACTTGATAACGTTAAAAACGTGTTTTGACAGAGCACAGGGAAAACTGTGCGACTGTGAAACTTGCATTCATTTGTTGCAGTTTATGTGACAAACTCTTATGTCTTCATCACTTTTTTGGGAGTGATTATCACATCCACAAGAAAACCTAAATCGGGCAAGGTAGAAGAATCTTTTTACCCATTCGCCAAGTGTGCAAGTTAGGTGGGTCGACAACATATTCCTGTAATGTGAAGCACATGCCGTCACCAGTGTCGTATAGAATATTTCAGACGTGTTTTCCTGTGGAGGAATCGGTTGACCTATGAATTTGCGATCAAATGTTTTCGGTTCCTATTGGAGAGGCACGTCCTTTCGTATACTAATCGCACGGTTTTGCGGTGCGGTCGCAAAACACAGACACTAAACTTATTACAGTGAACAGAGACGTCAATGAATGAACGGTCAGATCGTAACTTTGTGAAAATAAAGTAAGTAAGATTTTTACTCGAGGGAGGACTCGAACCAAGGACCTCTCGTTCCGCAGTTACTCATTCTAACCACGGGACCACGGCGCTCCTCAGCTTACACAGTCCTTGATGTTGCATATCTTACACTTGGACTACTCAGTTTGTATAATTTGCTTATTTTTTCATAGTTACACACAACTTCTTCCTGTTTTCTCGATTGATCTGTGTTCAGTTTTTCAAGGCCTATCCACTGTGTCAATTTATAACTAAATCTGAGGGGGGTGCGATGGGGAGGTTCCCTTGTGAGTATTCTTCACGGGGGGAGCCGATGGAGTGAGGGGACATAGAAAAGAAAAGGGGGGGCTGGGCGGACGCGGGAAGGAATGGGAAAGGCAGTGGAGAGAGAGCAAAAGGACTCAGGAGGGGAGAGCAGCGAGGCAGAGAGAGGGTAGGCGGGGAAAAAACAGGATGGAAGGGAGGAGGGAAGAGAGAGCCGAGGAAATCTGTATGTAGTTGTCAATACTGTTGAATACACCTGTGACGTTGTTACACAGTGCGAGCACACGTATTCAAACACCGTAAAACATCATAATCTGTGGGTGCACATGTTCGTTATTAAGCCATCACTAGTCACAAATGCATTAGACCAGAGCTGCAGACTACTGTTTGCAGGCTACACAAACAGTAGTCTGCAGCTGTGGTCTAGTGCATTTGTGATTAGTGATGGCTTAATAACGAACATGTGCACTCACAGATTATGATGTTTTACGGTGTTTGAATACGTGAGCTCGCACTGTGTAACAACGTTGTACTGGTCCGTGACCTCCATAAAAACGACAAGCAAGCCAATTACCTCTGGGCGCGTCGCGACCACTCAACATACAATGCAGACGGGATATCGGTCACACAGATTCCACAAAACTCAGCACCTAACAAATCTATCTCTCAATTAGGCTCACGCAGGACTCACCCCAGGAAATTTTACGAACGAAACTGTTCCCTGACAAAATTCCGTGCACTCTCCCAAGACTTAGGTGTCAACTGAGTAGCCTCACTACACCACGCAGTGAAACGCTATAAGATCAGACCTGGTATACACCACTACCACCACTTGGTCGGTGAGAGGTCTATCCGGGAACTATCTAACCCTTTTCGTTGTACAATAGGAACCATTTAAAACGAACAGACACGCAACGCCACGCCAACTTTTAACAGTTAATGTTATAATCAACGATGCTGTCGATTCTTCGCAACAGCGGCCGGCTGCTGCGCGTCGCTGAGGCGGCATCTCTGGACGCAGCGAGGGCGATACGGTATATCGCTGCAGTTGCGCATGCTCGCCACCTGCTATTCCGTAGACGCTCTCATATCATCTAGAACACAATTTGATTTTGGTTTTACCACATCATACGCGTATACGAGGTGCATCAAATGATTACGTTTACAGACGTCTGTGACATGTGGTTCCTGCCAGAATCAGTAGCCAGACTAGCCGCCATTGTTGGAGATCACCGCTGCCACACGTCTCGGCATTGAGTCAAAGAGACGTCTGATGTGTTCCTGGGGTACAGCAGCCCAAGCAGCTTCCACACGTTGCCAAAGATCATCTGGTGTGGCAGCTGTGGATGTAATCTGGGTCACTCGTTGAGCAACCATGGACCACATGTTTTCTATCGGTGAAAGATCCGGAGAGCGAGCCGGCCAGGGAAGCAATTCAATCTGATTATTGACGAAGAACCTTTGGATAATGCGTGCCACGTGTGGTCGCGCATTATCCTGTTGAAATATGGCTGTGGCCGAGCCCTGAAGGTAAGGAAGGACAACTGGCTCCAGCACCTCGGATATGTAGCGCCGGCTATTTAAAGTACCGGCAATGCGTACAAGAGGGGTGCGAGAGTAATATCCAATACCGCCCCATACCATAATACCCGGTGCAAGACCAGTGTGACGGTGCATAATGCAGCTGTCCAGCATCCTCTCTCCACGGTGTCTCCACACTCGAATCCGACCATCGTGGTGCTGCAGACAGAACCGTGCCTCGTCAGTAAAGACAACGTCATTCCATTCTGCCGTCCACATCCGTCTGTCATCACACCATTGGCTACGGAGACGTCTGTGGTTCTGCGTCAATGGTAGACGAAGCAATGGACGTCTTGCGGACAGACCACTCTGCTGTAAACGGCGTCGAATGGTACGTGCAGACACTGGATGATGCGTTACAGACGCAATGTGCTGTGCTACGGTTCGGGATGTCACTGAGCGATCCGTCACTGCCATGCGCACAATTTGCCTATCAGCACGTGCAGTGGTGCACCGAGGTGAATGCGGTCGACCACGTCGGTCCGTCGTACCCTCCTGCATCCAACGGTCACATATCCGCATTACACTTGTTTGGTTTCGTCCAACACGACTAGCGATTTCTCTGTATGATAATCCACAATCCCGGTAAGCCACTATCCTTCCTCTGTCGAACTCGGATACTTGATCAAAAGATGTTCGCTGTTGTCTACGAGGCATAACTGATCGTGTTGTGAAACAACCACAAGGTAAACACACGTGCCGAACGTACACTCGTCGAAATCGCCAAGCCTTAAATGGCGCTATGAGGTGGCGCCACAGGCGCGCGTGATGTGCGTCTGCGCTGAAATTCTAATCAGTTGCGTATCTCATCGCTGCAAACCCATGGTGTGAATTTCACTTGATTCGGATGCTTCCTTCAGGGTGTTGCATTTACGGTGGCCAGCAGTGTATTTTGTTAATCTGGCTGCGAAGCATTCGCTTCTAAGTCGCGGCTTTAGTTCAGTCGGCTCTAGGGGGATGCTGATGCGACTTGCCTACGCTACTCCATTTGGTGAGCAGTGAGTTATTTAACCTACTTTGTCCACGTTTCAAGTCAATATTGGTTGCGTGTGGTGAAATTTGTTAAGAAATCTACGTGCAGAAGACTGTGCTGACCGTTAGTGTGGAGAGACTAGCCTGCAGGTGTCACTAAACTTTGGTTTACGACCTCAGTGCTGGCTGTTGCGAACGGCGTTAGTGGCCATGCTTGTTGTTGGCTTGGTTGCACACGATGAAGCTCCGGGATTGTGGTTCCTTATAGTAAGCTGCGAGTAACGTGGCCGCACTCAAGCGCGTTAAGTAAGCTGTGTAGTTCTAGGATGAGGTTATCGGTGAGTGTAAGATCTGTATAGTGAATAGGGCTAGTCCTTGATTGCTAATTAAGGATGATATATTGTCTTAGGATAGGCAGGTTACCACACGCTTAAGTTAAATTACTATTAATTTCAATGATATTGCCGAAAACATAGAGCTGTCTAGTAGATGAGCCGTGCATTATGACTTTTAGGACCAGACTAAGTATACTAATGGGCCATATTGATAAATGTAGTAGCTAGGCAATAGGTGGCTGGTGTAATCGATTCTCTGTTTATCTGTGTAGTCACGCATGTGTTGCGTCGTGGTGATGTCTTGTATATGCCTTTTTGGCCAATGCTGATCGGCAATACATTTATACGTTTTGCGATTTGCTGTTAATTCGGTATGCTAGTCAAGTTTCAGTGCCTAAGAAATTTAAATTAACAGACGTCACTTGGAGATCTTATTAATAGCGATTGAGTTCCTTTTTAAATTATCGAAATATTTTCAGACTTCGAGTTTATTTTTTTAGTAATAAATTTTTTTAGGAGTCCAAAAATTCAGTTTTATGTATCTCAACCAGTTCCGTATTTGTCGTAGTGAGTAGTTGTAAGTTCAAAGGGAGAATCGTTGCCACATAATCGACAGTTTGTAAATCACAGAGTCTTTGGTAAATGACTCCCAGTGCCAGAAGGTGAAGCAGTAGTTGTCTCGAAATCTTTCACAAAAAAACATGTATGGAAGCCGGCCTCGGTGGCCGAGCGGTTCTAGGCACTTCAGTCCGGAACCGCGCGATTGCTACGGTGGCAGGTTCGAATCCTGCCTCGGGCATGGATGTGTGTGATGTCCTTAGGTTAGTTAGGTATAAGTAGTTCTAAGTTCTAGGGGACTGATGACCTCAGATGTTAAGCCCGATAGTGCTCAGAGCCATTTTAACCATATATGGAATACTGCACTGGTACTTGGTACCTCCGAGGACGAAAGCTGAAAAACAAACTGAAACGCACAGTACCAATGTTCCACCTTAGTACGAGGGGCAATGTAATGCAAGACTTTTTTCTGAAAATTGGTTGGTTTTATTCAGATGTCCAATACGTCATATTATTTTTTGGCTACAAAACCCTGTTTCTCAACATAACTTCCGTTCAAGGAGGCGGCATTATGCCACCTTTCTGGGAGGGCCTGTGTGCCCCCATGGTAGCATTCTACTGGTCGACGTTGGAACCAAAGTATTTCTGCATCAATAACGTGCTCATCATCAACGTACTGTTTCCCACAGAGTGAATCCTTCATTAGGCCAAACAGACGAAGTCGTAAGTTGCGAGGACTGGGCTGTAGCGTGGGCGAGGAAGAACAGTCCAATGAAGTTTTGTGAGCTACTCTCGGGTGTGCATACTTGTAAGAGGGCTTGCGTTGTCATGGAGAAGGAGAAGTTGATTTGCATGTTTGGGGCGACGAACAAGCTAAAGTCTCTTCTTCGAGGGTAGCACAATACACTTTATAGCTGACCGTCGCACGATGGAGGAGGACATGAAACAGAATAACCTCTTGACAATGCCGGAAGACCGTCGCCATAGCCGGCCGCGGTGGTCTAGCGGTTCTAGGCGCGCAGTCCGGAACCGCGCGGCTGCTACGGTCGCAGGTTCGAATCCTGCCTCGGGCATGGATGTGTGTGATGTCCTTAGGTTAGTTAGGTTTAAGTAGTTCTAAGTTCTAGGGGACTGATGACCACAGATGTTAAGTCCCATAGTGCTCCGAGCCATTTTTTTGAACCGTCGCCATGACTTTACCGGCAGAGGGTGCGGCTTTGAACGTTTTCTTTCGAAAACAGGTGGCGTGACGCCACTCCACCCGATTGCCGTTTTGTTCCGCGTCGATGTGATGAATCCCTATTTCATCACCTGTGGCGTCCGCCCCCGGTAGCTGAGTGGTCAGCGCGACAGACTGTCAATCCTAAGGGCCCGGGTTCGATTCCCGGCTGAGTCGGAGATTTTCTCCGCTCAGGGACTGGGCGTTGTGTTGTCCTAATCATCATCATATCATCCCCATCGACGCGCAAGTCGCCGAAGTGGCGTCAAATCGAAAGACTTGCACCAGGCGACCGGTCTACCCGACGGGAGGCCCTCGTCACACGGCATTTCATTTCATCACCTGTGGCAAAGTTTGACAAAAAATTGCCACGTTCATGCCCGTCGCGCAACAGCAAATGGTTCAAATGGCTCTATGAGCACTATGCGACTTAACTTCTGAGGTCATCAGTCGCCTAGAACTTAGAACTAATTAAACCTAACTAACCCAAGGACATCACACACATCCATGCCCGAGGCAGGACTCGAACCCGCGGCCGCAGCGGTCGCTCGGTTCCAGACTGTAGCGCCCAGAACCGCACGGCCACTCCGGCCGGCGCGCAACAGCAGTTCCGCACAGATACTACTTCACTGCTGCTTACGGTAACAGTATTTGCATAGCTAGAAGCTCTCATTGGTGTGTGGAATGTGTGTTCCCTCTAGTCTGGCCGGCCGAAGTGGCCGTGCGGTTAAAGGCGCTGCAGTCTGGAGCCGCAAGACCGCAACGGTCGCAGGTTCGAATCCTGCCTCGGGCATGGATGTTTGTGATGTCCTTAGGTTGGTTAGGTTTAAGTAGTTTTAAGTTCTAGGGGACTAATGACCTCAGCAGTTGAGTCCCATAGTGCTCAGAGCCCTTTGAGCCCCTCTAGTCTCATGATGACCTAGATAGCAGAAATCCGGTTTGCAACAAACCAGAACATAAATATTTTTCTGGAACGTCAGTATTGTGCCTTTTAGCTTTTAAGATTAGAAATCGATTTTAGAACGAACTCTGCCTTATGGAAGAAAAATAGTGGAGAATAGCCTTTGTAAGGGAGACCAGGGTAACGGCGCCACCCCGCATAACGCGCCATCCCGGGTTTTGTTACAGACAGTTGACAGTGTGATTTCGCTTGCCAGTGCTGTGGCCTACCGCGGAACTAATACCTGTGGTCGCTGTCCGTGTTTGTTGACAGGTACTTAGCGTGAGAAAGGAGTTGTGCGTTTCGACGTTTGGATCATATTTTAGAGCTTATACACTCCTGGAAATTGAAATAAGAACACCGTGAATTCATTGTCCCAGGAAGGGGAAACTTTATTGACACATTCCTGGGGTCAGATACATCACATGATCACACTGACAGAACCACAGGCACATAGACACAGGCAACAGAGCATGCACAATGTCGGCACTAGTACAGTGTATATCCACCTTTCGCAGCAATGCAGGCTGCTATTCTCCCATGGAGACGATCGTAGAGATGCTGGATGTAGTCCTGTGGAACGGCTTGCCGTGCCATATCCACCTGGCGCCTCAGTTGGACCAGCGTTCGTGCTGGACGTGCAGACCGCGTGAGACGACGCTTCATCCAGTCCCAAACATGCTCAATGGGGGACAGATCCGGAGATGTTGCTGGCCAGGGTAGTTGACTTACACCTTCTAGAGCACGTTGGGTGGCACGGGATACATGCGGACGTGCATTGTCCTGTTGGAACAGCAAGCTCCCTTGCCGGTCTAGGAATGGTAGAACGATGGGTTCGATGACGGTTTGGATGTACCGTGCACTATTAAGTGTCCCCTCGAGGATCACCAGTGGTGTACGGCCAGTGTAGGAGATCGCTCCCCACACCATGATGCCGGGTGTTGGCCCTGTGTGCCTCGGTCGTATGCACTCCTGATTGTGGCGCTCACCTGCACGGCGCCAAACACGCATACGACCATCATTGGCACCAAGGCAGAAGCGACTCTCATCGCTGAAGACGACACGTCTCCATTCGTCCCCCCATTCACGCCTGTCGCGACACCACTTGAGGCGGGCTGCATGATGTTGGGGCGTGAGCGGAAGACGGCCTAACGGTGTGCGGGACCGTAGCCCAGCTTCATGGAGACGGTTGCAAATGGTCCTCGCCGATACCCCAGGAGCAACAGTGTCCCTAATTTGCTGGGAAGTGGCGGTGCAGTCCCCTACGGCACTGTGTAGGATCCTACGGTCTTGGCGTGCATCCGTGCGTCGCTGCGGTCCGGTCCCAGGTCGACGGGCACATGCACCTTCCGCCGACCACTGGCGACAACATCGATGTACTGTGGAGACCTCACGCCCCACGTGTTGAGCAATTCGGCGGTACGTCCACCCGGCCTCCCGCATGCCCACTATACGCCCTCGCTCAAAGTCCGTCAACTGCACATACGGTTCACGTCCACGCTGTCGCGGCATGCTACCAGTGTTAAAGACTGCGATGGAGCTCCGTATGCCACGGCAAACTGGCTGACACTGACGGCGGCGGTGCACAAATGCTGCGCAGCTAGCGCCATTCGACGGCCAACACCGCGGTTCCTGGTGTGTCCGTTGTGCCGTGCGTGTGATCATTGCTTGTACAGCCCTCTCGCAGTGTCCGGAGCAAGTATGGTGGGTCTGACACACCGGCGCCAATGTGTTCTTTTTTCCATTTCCAGGAGTGTATTTTGTTGAACTAAGTGCCTCTATAGGCTGCCTGTTCTTTTAAATAATCATGTTAACGTAATATTTAGTCATTTGGCCACTACTTCATATCTCTAACCCAAATGTTTTTCAAGCCCTTACGCATTGAATTGATATTGTTAGCCATAATGTGCAACTGCGGCAATGACGCCATGGTGACGTCAGGGAAGCATTATAACGACTTCAAATGGCTCTGAGCATTATGGGACTTAACTTCTGAGGTCATCAGTCCACTAGAACTTAGAACTACTTAAACCTGACTAACCTAAGGACATCACACACATCCATGCCCGAGGCAGGATTCGAACCTGCGACCGTAGCGGTCACGCGGTTCCAGACTGTAGCGCCTAGAACCGCTCGGCCACACCGGCCGGACAGTAACGTGACTCGAATTTGTTTTATTTGTTTAGGTGGTTCGGGCAGGTGAACGAAATGCAGATATAGACGTAAAGTTGTGCAGCAAGGTGCTTAATTGTGGTCCGTCAAATGAGAGTGTCTGCACATGAAAATTTGGCAGTGCCGTTCCGAAAAAGAAATAATATTAACTTGAGAAAGCCCTCAACAACAACTCTTGACAGAAATTTAGGGTTTAACAAGAAAGAAGTTGATGTATATTTTGCTAAATCAACTTATGTATCCACTGAATCCAGAGAAGTTTAACGAGAACGAATTTACTGCATTACATCATCCGAACATTCTATCTTAACTGATGACGCAGAAGAAACTTCAGAACAGGCTGTGCACCCTGAAAGCAGGCCTTTGTATGAAGAAATCATGAAAAGGACGAAGCCTACTTTCGCTGAAGCTGAATTAAACCTTCCTGAACCATCTGCAGAAAATTTTACCTATTCCCAGGACTGCAAAATAGCAAACGGAAAGGAAACTATAGTCGCTACAGACATTCGACAGTAATTACAGTAGCTCTAATGAAAACAGACCTCAAAGACACCAACACAAATGAAAAAAGAGAAAGCTGTAGTAAAAGAGTGACAAAGGGGGAAAAAGCGAATGAGAAGAAAACGAAAAAAAAGACAGCCTAAAGAAGAAAGCTACGCCAACGACTGAAACGTTTTCAGTCTGATGATGATGATCCTAACGAAAATGTCTGTGAAAATAACGAGTATGATGAGACAAATATTTTTGATGACAATGTTGAAAACTGCATTGTTTGAAATGGGTACATGCTAAATTTAATGATTTTGATAGTGCAGCAAGTTATATTTGTGATTTTTGCCAAACGTCTTAATCAAGCATAAGCTATAAAATGTGCTTTTATTCACGTTTTACACCTACACATATTATTAATCCTTCTTATTGTCGCATAAGAAAGAATGATAAATAAAAATTACAGTTTATAATACCTATTTTCAGATGTATGGCGTCATTACTGCAGAACTAATGTAATGGCGCCATTGTGCATACTTTTACGAGGTGTGGCTGGAAAAAAACCGGACTAGTACTGGTGCAACAATAAAAAGAATGCAATAAGGCTGAAAGTCGCGTGGCCTGTCACGTGACTCTCGCTCCGCCTACTGCTCGAGTTTCATCTGCCTCCTGCACTCAGTCTGCCCGTGGCGTCTGTTTTAAGTAGTTGACGTTTTGTCTGAGCGCCGGAAAATGTTGAGTGTATAGAAAGAACAGCGTGTTTACATCAAATTTTGTTTCAAACTAGGAAAATCTGCAAGTGAAACGTTTGTAATGTTACAACAAGTGTACGGCGATGATTGTTTATCGCGAACACAAGTGTTTGAGTGGTTTAAACGATTTAAAGATGGCCGCGAAGACACCAGTGATGACACTCGCACTGGCAGACCATTGTCAGCAAAAACTGATGCAAACATTGAAAAAATCGGTAAACCTGTTCGACAAGATCGCCGTTTAACAATCAGAGCAGTGTCTGAGTTAACAGGAGTTGACAAGGAAAGTGTTAGGCAGATTCTTCTTGAAAGTTTCAACATGAACAAAGTGTGTTCAAAAATGGTTCCAAAGTGTCTCACAATTGAACAGAAGGAACGCCGAAGAATGATTTGTTCTGACATCCTGGAAAACATTGAAAGTGATCCCACCTTCTTACAAAATGTTATTACTTGCGATGAATCGTGTTTTTTTACTTACGATCCCGAAACTAAACGCCAATCGATGCATTGGAAAACTCCTGGTTCTCCACGACAAAAAAAAGCACGAATGTCAAAATCGAAATTCAAGGCAATGATGATTGTTTTTTTTTTGACATCAAAGGGATTGTGCACATTGATTGGGTACCAGAGGGACAAACAGTGAATCAGCATTACTACATTAGCGTCCTGGCTACCCTACGTGAGCGAGTACGGAGAAAACGGAACGATTCGTGGAGAAAAAAGTCATGGATCCTTCACCAAGACAATGCCCCAGCTCACAGTGCGTTGTCAGTGAAGACGTTTTTGGCCAAACACAACATTCCCATCTTAGATCATCCACCCTACTCACCTGATTTGGCCCCCTGTGACTTTTTTCTTTTCCCTAAAGTCAAGTCAACTTTGAAAGGAACTAGATTTGAGACTGTTGAAGCAGTAAAAGAAAAAGCGACGGAAGTAATGTATGGACTTACCGAAAATGATCGGTAGCATTGCTATGAACAGTGGAAAATTCGTATGGAGCGGTGTAGAGACCGAGGAGGAGAGTACATTGAAGGAGATAACATGAAATTGTAAATAATTGTAAATAAATGTTTTTTCCAGCATCAGTCCGGTTTTTTTTTCTAGCCGCACCTCGTATAATATGTATGTTAACCACGAAACTTAAAAACATATAGGGCTGAAAAAATTATAATAAACTACGAGGGGAATTAAATAAATAATGCAACCCTTTTTTCTCTCTCCTAATTTTGTTTGAAAAAGTGCGTAATTTGTTGCGGAACATCGTGGAATATGTAAGTATGCAGGCTTTCGTGGCCGTTGTCACTGACGTTAAAATCTTCTGGGTTATTAGGCCGCGTCGTGTTTCTTCTAAAATGTTCGACGTTTCGACCCCTCTGCTGGGATCTTCCTCAGGATCTTTTGGTGTCCACTACTGCTAGAACACTCTAGTAGTACTGGACACCAAAAGATCCTGAGGAAGATCCCAGCAGAGGGGTCGAAACGTCGAACATTTTAGAAGAAACACGACGCGGCCTAACAACCCAGAAGATTTTAACTTCATCCTGGAATAATCTCGTTTCGGCCACTATAGTTGGCGGCGCTGTGTGTAGGGTTCAAAATGACAGAATACTACCACTGAGTTTCTTTTGGAGGAAAACCAGACCATCGCAGATATTCACAGGTAGTTGCAGAATGTCTACAGGGACCTGGAAATGAACAACAGCGGAGTGAGTTGTTGGACTAGGTGTCTGTCATTGTCCGAACAAGATGGCGCGAACCTGTTCCATTTCCAGCTTGCTGGCCGACCGCACAGAGCTGTGACTCCTGCACTGTCGTAACATGCTGACTCCCTCGTTCAAGGTGATAGACATATCACAACCAAACACCTCGCTACAGAAACGGACGTCTTCCTTGGTAGTGCGGACACACCCGTCCGTCAGTTTGGCTGCTCAAACGTGTGTGTCCCCTGGTTTCCTCGGCACCTGGTAGATCAAAAAAATGGTTCAAATGGCTCTGAGCAATATGGGACTTAACATCTGAGGTCATCAGTCCCCTAAAACTTAGAACTACTTAAACCTAACTAACCTTAGGACATCACACAAATCCATGCCCGAAGCAGAATTCGAACCTGCGACCGTAGCGGTCGCGCGGTTCTAGACTGAAGCGCCTAGAACCGCTCGGCCACAACGGCCGGCCCTGGTAGAACACCGTAAAGAGGAACGAAGGACCCTTTGTGCGGAACTCCTTGCACGCTACGAGGATGATCGTGAAAATTGTTTGACGAAATTTCGTCATAGACGATGAAACATGGAACTCTGATTAAGAACAAAACGGCAATCGGGTGGAGTGACGCCACGCCATCTCTATTTTGAAGGAAAAGCCATACCGTAGCCGACAAAGTCGTGGTGACGGTCTTATGGGAGGATATTATGTTGACAAATAGGGCTGTGTAGCCAAAAGAGTGAGGAATAATATAGTGTATTGGAACTCTGAATAAAACCAGAAGAAAAGTGTGTTGAATTAATTATAATTACTTGGTGTAGCTATAGTATTATTCTGTAACAAAAAGACATACTTGTAAGGAGGTATAAAATCAGTTTCCCTTAATGTAACGTCATTATCCCGGTCTCCTGTACTATGAAGTAAAACAAGTAGGATACGCCTTAACTGTTTGAAAAGCGTATACTGCTTATCACTGAGCCTTGGCGACTCAGTTCACCTTCCCTCTTGCGAGAACTTTTAGCTGGTGTATCACTTAGATTAATGAAAGGCAAACATACGTTTCTAGCATTTGTAGACTTAGAGAAAGCTTTTCACAATGTTGACTGGAATACTCTCTTTACTCTCTTTCAAATTCTGAAGGTGGAACGCGCGGGATAGTCGAGCCGTCTCAGGCGCCTTGTCACGGTCCCCGTCGGAGGTTCGAGTCCTCCCTCGGGCATGGATGTGTGTGTTGGGCTTAGCGTACGTTAGTTTAAGTTACGTTAAGTAGTGTTTAAGCTTAGGGACCGATGAACTCAACAGTTTGGTCACATAAGACCTTATCACAAATTTCCAAAAATTTCTGGAGGTGTCAGGGGTAAAATACAGGGAGCGACAGGGTATGTAGAATTTGTACAGAAGCCAGACGGCAGTTACAAGAGTCGAGGAGCATGAAAGGGAAGCAGTGGTTGGGAAAGGAGTGAGACAGGGTTGTAGCCTATCCCCGATGTTATTCAATCTGTATAGTGAGGAAGCAGTAAAGGAGACAAAAGAAAAATTCGGAGTAGGAAGTAAAATCCATGGAGAAGAAATAAAAACTTCGAGATTTTCCGATGACATTGTAACTCCGTCACTGGCAGCAAAGGACCTGGAAGAGCAGTTGAACGGAATGGACAGTATCTTGAAAGGAGAATATAAGATGAACATCAACTAAAGCAAAACGAGGATAATGGAATGTAGAATTAAATCAGATGATGCTGAGGGAAGTAGATTAGGAAATGAGACACTTAAATTAGTCGATGAGCTTTCCTATTTGGGGAGCCAAATAACTGACTATGGTCGAAGTAGAGAGGATATAAGATGTAAACTGGTAATGGCAAGGAAATCGTTTCTGAAGAAGAGAAATTTGTTGACATGGAGTATAGATTTAAGTGGCAGAATGTCTTTTCTGAAAGCATTTTTATGAGTGTAGCCATATATGGAAGTGAAACATGGACGATATATAGTTTAGACAAGCAGACAATAGAAGCTTTCGAAATGTGGTGCTACAGAAGAACAGCAAAAAGTTGTGCTGAATAGCACAAATAATATTGGGGAGGTGATAAATTCTAGTGAATGGGGAGTTATAACAAAGGGAGTCCCACAGGGTTCAATTTTAGGTCCTCTGCTGTTCCCTATTCATGTGAATGACCTTCCACTTAAAGTTCAGCAAGCAGAACTAGTATTTTTTGCAGATGTCACGTTATAATAAATCCCATTCCAGAAAAAGCAGCTGAAAATATTGTTAAGGATGTCTTTCAAAGAATTATTAAGTGGTTCTCAGAAAATGGACTCTCACTTGATTTTGAAAAAAGAAATCAATATATACAGTTCTGTACAACGAATAGAGTCATACCGACAATTGATGTAGCATGTGACCAGGGCTTAGTTAACAGGGCAGATTTCTCCAAATTTTTGCGTGTTCACATTGATGACAACTTGAACTGTGAGAAGCATATTACTGAGAGTCTCAAACTACTAAGTTCAGCTTCTTTCGCTCTCCGTATAATCGCTAGTCTTGGTAATAAACAGATCAGCCTCCTAACGTACTCTGCATATTTCCATTCAATAATGTCTTATGAAATAGTTTTCTGGGGTAACTCACCACTTAGACATAAAGAATTGATTGCACAAAAGAGAGCAGTGAGAATAATTAGTGGTGTTCACCCAAGGACGTCATGTAGGCCTATTTTCAAGGAGTTAGGTATTTTAACTGCACCATCAGAGTACATATATTCGCTAATGAAATTCGTTACAAATAATCCATCTCAATTCGCGAAGAACAGTGATGTTCATACGTACAACACTAGAGGGAAAAATGAACTTTCCTATCCGTTATTGAAGCTGTCAGTTGCTCAAAAAGTACATTATTCAGCAACAAAAATCTTTGATCATTTGCCGAACAACATAAAGTGTCTGGCAGGTAGCAGATAAAGTTTTAAATCTAGCTTAAAATCATTTCTTTTGGACAACTCCTTCTGCTCCGTGGACGAGTTTCTGTTTCTACTCCATGGACGAGTTTCTGTTTCAGAAATGGTGAAAAAAATAAAAAAATGTACCTCTAACTGTAGTTACATGCGTGGAACTAAAAATTTCAGTAATATAATATTAGCCCTATTCATGCGTGTATATATATCTTGTAATTTGACTTGTTCCACATCATATCGATAAAATAATCGAGAAAATGGTCTGCAGAACATGACATAACTAAAACTAAAACTAAAAACTAGAATGCTGAAGATTAGATGGGTACATCACGTAACTAATGAGCAGCTACTGAATAGAATTGGAGAGAAGAGGAATTTGTGGAACAATTTGACTAGAAGAATGGATCGGTTTGTAAGATACGTTCTGAGATATCAAGGGATCACCAGTTTAGTAGTGAAGAGAAGCGCGGAGGGTAAAAATCGTAGGGGGAGACCAAGGGATGAATAAACTAAGCAGATTCAGAAGGATGTAGGTTGCAGTACTTACTGGGGGATGAAGAAGCTTGCACAGGATAGTGTAGCATGGAGAGCGGCATGAAACCAGTCTCTGGACTTAAGGTCACAACAACAACAACAACAACATTAGCAGGGGGCACGGGCTGACCCCTTGTGCGGTTATCGCTGCCTCGGCTAGTCTTCAGAAGTGTCCTCTGGAGTTGCTTCTAGACAGAGGCCTCCGAAGAGCGCGGCGCAGATGGTTGACAGGTAGTTTTCGTGCAGTGCGGAGCTGGAGGCCGCAGCAGTCCTTGGAGCAGCGGACACGCAGTGTGGATCGGCACGACGACTTTTCCGGGTCGTCGTTCTCTCTTCTTCTCGAGGAGTAGGTAGAAATCAAACAAGCTGGTGGGCTCTCTGGAATCACCAGTATCCAGCCCTTTAAGCGTGTTGTGAGCTCCATCTAAAGCCCTTACAGAGCTGCTGGGAGAGTGTTTCGTGTCGGCGGCTTCTTGCCTCGTGGGTCTGGCTTACTTGTGGCCGTGTGCACGACTCTCGAGCTTTCCTCAGCGCGGCTTGCTATTTGTTTGCAGCAGCGGGTACTGGCTGTCCGTGAGCAAGCTGAGTATCTTATGTAATCTGACGTGCACTGTAAATGAAAATTTTGTTGTGAGCCAAGAGGCCTTTGAATAACTGGCTTCACACAAGAAATTTTCCCCTGTATCCTTGTTCTAAGTTTTATTGTAAATAGTTTCATGTAAACCTTTTGGATAACCCTGAAGGCTAACTGCTATCTTTGTTAATATCTATCTTTTACGGGTCTGCCTGATTTCTTGGACTTCGGTTGAAGACATTTATCTAGAACTGTTTTCATCTTTTTATTCGCTGGTTCATTTAGAATTGTTTAAAAAGGCCGGTACTGTTAAGATCTTATTTCTTGACTTTGTTTTAGGTTACTATTACTATAATTCACCGGCTATCTGATTCACCATTATGAAGGCCATCATGTCTGCAAAGGCAAATTAACTTCAATTTTCCTACCTGTTTAAGGAAAAAAATGAAACGATCCTATGGGATTGTTGGCCGGGGTGCCCCAACCGGGGAAGTTCGGCCGCCGAGCGCAAGTCGACGCCACATTGAGAGACTTGCGCGCCGGTGATGAGAATGAAATGATGATGACAACACAACACCCAGTCTACGAGAAAATCTCCAGCCGGGTCGGGATCGAACCCGGATGCGCTGCATGGGACGCAAGCACGTTACCACTCAGCTAAGCAGGCGAACTTTTCAAAGGAGACCTGTCGTTCCCAAAAACGTAATTTAACGGCTGTCTCATCTGTAATTTTGAACGCCTGTAATGGCATATGAACTTCAGTTTTTCTAAAAAATGGTTCAAATGGCTTTGAGCACTATGGTACATATATTATATGGTATATAATATTGTACATATAAAATGAGGTCAAGTCATGGTGTGACGTTGTTACCAAAATCCTGGAAAAGTTATAGATGGATTTATTTCAAATTTTTCCCATCTATACTCTAATAGACATTCAGGCAGACATTAGCTATATTTTTAAAATATAAATCTATATGTAATATATAAATGGGCAAACATTGTTATGAAAAATCTCGAAAAATTTTTGGATGACTTACTTGATTACATGATACTCTAACGAAAGTTCAGACAGATATAGGTTATTTTTTTTTTAATATGAAATTATATATATGGTAGATAAAGGGGAAACGTTACCATAGTTCCCGAAAAGTTGCTGACCGTTTTGCTTTGAACTTTTACACGATACTCTAACAGACATTCTGACGGACATGGCCTACATGTACAGGTTTTCTATCAAAATCGACTCCGAGAAAGAAAATTCTGTGCTTCGCTGTGTTGCGAAAATTTGCGGTTTTGTTTCCTGTCTCACACTGAGACGAGTAATTTCTCCCATGTATACTCTTTCTCAAATTGTTCAAATGGCTGTAAGAACTATGGGACTTAACATCTGAGGTCATCAGTGCTCTAGACGTAGAACTACGTAAACCTGACTAACCTAAGGACATCACACACATCCATGCCCGAGGCAGGACTCGAACCTGCGACCGTAGCAGCAGCGCGGTTCCGGACTGAAGCGCCTAGAACCGCTCGGCCACAACAGCCGGCTCCAATTTTTCTACATATTTTTCAATGGGGATATGTTGTTACCAAAACAATACGTATATAAAAATAAATGTTGTTGTCCAAGGGTAAATGATGTTAATTAAAGGGCCTATTCCTTCCATGTCATTTCCCTGATCCGGTTAATTCTCGATTCCAATCGCTGTGTCTTTTAGTAACTTGTTTATTACTGTAGTCGCCGGACTGTACACTTCGTTGGCGGAGTTCTCTAATTCGCAGCCGGTCTTCGACTGCCCGGCGAGCGGCCGGTCGACCGTGACCCCTGACGGGGCGGGCAGCAGCTGACGCCTCCTCTCGGCAAGAAGAGGCGGCCGGCACCGGCCGGGGGCGCTTGATGGACTGCGGTGCGACGCGACGCGACCTCCCCTCAGAGACTCCGCCCTGCTAATGGCTTCACCGACGAGCGATCTGCCGCCCCCCCCCCCCCCCCCCCCCGCGATGCTTCGTCCCCGAGATCCACCGCCTGCTATCCTCTCTTGTCCTGGCGCCACTAAAGTTGCTCCGCTTGCACCTTCCCTCTTACACTCTGTTGTTTCTCATTTGCATTTACGAAACCACGTTGTTGTAACACCGGAAGAAAAAAAAAAGGAAAGAGAGTCTTACGAAACAGAAAGTACTTGTTAGCAGGTTCTTTCTGTAAACGTATATTCAAACGCTGTTTTGAGTGATTTCAGCATCATTGGGCATAAATGTTAGGTATGGCCACCACACTTTTATCTCCATTTTTTGGTCATATTTGTCCTTATCTGTATTTCCCGTATGGACAGCCTGCCTCATTTTCTCGTAGTCCAGGTTAGTAAATCAATAAGTCTGTGCTCACGCAATCACATATTACTGGATTTCTACCTAAAAAATAAATTTCAATTGTAGCAAAGTTCAATGATCTGTAAAATCGCCAGATGCATTCTAAATATAGAGACAAGTCATAGTTTAAAATTTTTACCAAAAATCTCTAAAAATTCTTCACCGATTTACTTCAGACTTTTACATTATACTCTAATTAACACACACACACACACACACACACACACACACACACACACACACACACACACATATATATATATATATATATATATATATATATATATATATACAGGGTGGTCCCGAATTCATGGTACAAACTTTAATGGTAGGTGCAGGACATTGTAACAAGGATATATTGTATAGGAATGTATAGTCCCAGGTGACGCGGTGAGGCGTAAACAGGGGAAATAACGGCCGAAAGGAAAACGAAAGATTTTATTGAAATCGTTGTTGACAAGTGTCATGTTTACAGTAAGTGTTCAAAATTGCGTCCACCATGAGCGATACATGCTTGACAGCGTCGGTGCAGCGATTGGCGTACACGTTCAAAGATGCCTGGTATTTCACGCACACCTGCAGCAGCTACAGATATGCGAGCAACGAGATCCTCATCTGAGTCAACTGGAGTCTCATAAACAAGGCTCTTAAGATGTCCCCATAAAAAGTAATCGAGGCAAGAGAAATCAGGAGATCGGGGTGGCCAAGGGACTGGTCCACCACGCCCAATCCATCTAGCACCAAACGTGGCATTCAGGTAATTCCGTACAGCAGTGCTGAAGTGTGCTGGCGCTCCATCGTGCTGAAACCACATGCGGTTACGAATGGCGAGCGGAACATCTTGCAGCAGTTCTGGTAACACTTCTTGCAGAAAAATAAGATAGCTTTCGCCACAGAGTTGCGTGGGTAGTAAGTATGGCCCAATCAAAAAGTCGTTCACAATACCAGCCCACACATTAATACCGAAACGTTGTTGATACGCATGTGGACGCGTTGCATGTGGATTATCTGTTGCCCACACATGGGAATTGTGCGCATTAAAGACACCCTCGCGTGAAAATGTCGCTTCATCTGTAAATAGCACATGACCTACGAAATCCGGCTGCAACGCACATTGCTGCAACAACCACTGGCAGAAGTTCACGCGAAGAGGATAATCTGCCGGATTCAATGCTTGTACTTTTTGAAAATGGAAGGGGTGTAAGCGATTTTCATTTAACACTCTGCATACAGTCTGATGACTCACATGTACGTCACGCGCAACAGTTCTTGTGCTTGACTCGGGTCTATCAGCCACTATGTTCAAGATGCGTTTTTCCAGTCGTGGAGTGCGTACAGCTCTTAATCGACCAGCGTCATATCTGTTGACGTCGAACGTACCTGTTTCACAAAGTTGACGATGTAACCGTTGAAAAATTCTATGATCCGGCATTCGTCGATTAGGATACTCCGCGCGATACATTCGTAACGCAGCTCTGGCGTTACCATTTGCACGGCCGTACATGTAATGCATGTCTGCTTTTTCTGCATACGTAAAGTCACCCATCGTCTACGGCAGCACAATTGTGAATGGCGCTTGTCCCTACTGCGATACATCATGTTCATCTACTGCCCTCTACCGGCAGTGACACCAACCGATCACTCCATTTCTCTTTCCCCTGTTTACGCCTCACCGCGTCACCTGCGACTATACATTCCTATACAATAAATCCTTGTTACAATGTCCTGTACCTACCATTAAAGTTTGTACCATGAATTCGGGACCACCCTGTATATATATATACAGGGTGTCCACCCAAAATATCTCTGGAACAATAACAGCTATTGGAAAACGACTTTCACCGGTATCAATGTAGGGCTGGGGCCCATGAATGTACATATTTGGAAACATTCTAAAACTAAAGCATATGTGTTTTTTAACACAAACTTATGTTTCTTCAAATGGACCTCCTATATTTTTTCTTCAGCAATCCATAGCATGACAAAGCACATACACAATGGCGTTGAGTGCATCGTAATATTCCCATTACATCCCGAGATATTGAGACGCGAAGTTGACGCTTGAAACACCCGACATGCGCTGCTAGCGCAATGTCCTGAGGCTCAGGCGTGAACCCCATGCTGCCCGTAATCGCGATGTGATTGACATGTGTAACCACACCTCCATACTTATCAAGAGGTCCGAAACTAATAATACGGTCTGCTGCGATTACGGGCAGCATGGGGTTCACGCCTGAGCCTCAGGACGTGCGCTAGCAGCGCATGTCGGGTGTTTCAAGCGTCAACTTCGCGTCTTAATATCTCGGGATGTAGTGGGAATATTGCGATGCAATCAACGCCATTGTGTATGTGCTTTGTCATGCTATGGATATCTGAAGAAAAAATATAGGAGGTCCATTTAAAGAAACATAAGTTTGTGTTAAAAAACACATATGCTTTAGTTTTAGAATGTTTCCAAATATGTACATTCATGGGCCCCAGCCCTACATTGATACCGGTGAAAGTCGTTTTCCAATAGCTGTTATTGTTCCAGAGATATTTTGGGTGGACGAGATAGCTGGGACACCCTGTATATACACGGCAGAGGTTTATAGTAAAATTTCGGAAAGTTCTTGATCGATTTACTTGACATTTTTGATCACTAATCAACCTTCGGACACACCCAGGCTACAATTTTTTTAAACCTATACGATTCATAATTATACATATAAAATGAGGTCAAGTCATGGTTCGACGTTGTTACCAAAAAACTCGAAAAGCTCTAGACCGATTTATTTCAGATTTTTACACGATACTCCAATAAACATTCAGTCACACTTAAGCTATATATTTTTCAGATATAATTATAATATACAAATGGACAAACATTGTTATAAAAAATCTCGAAAAGTCTTGCATGACTTACTTGAAATTTTTACATGATACTCTATTGAAAGTTCACACGGGCATATGTTATATTTTTTAAATATGTAATTATATATGTGATATATAAAGGGGAAACGTTACCATAATTCTCGAAAAGCTCTTAACCGATTTGCTTTGAACTTTTGCACGATGCTCTAATAGACGTTCTGATGGACATGGCCTTCATACTATTTACACAATAATGTACAGATTTTCTATCAATATCGACTCCGAGAAAGAAAATTCTATGCAACGCTGTGTTTTGAAAATTTCCGGTTTTTTTTCTGTCTCACACTAAGATAAATTGTTTCTTCCACGTATATTCTTTCTCATTAAACATAATTTTAAAAATCTTTATATACAACAATGAGTAATTTTGTTTTCTTCCATGCTGTCGGTTTTCACAGGAAACAGAAAAGTTGTGTATATGGCTAACCGACTTTTGGTTGGAATAGTACTATGTAATTCAAACTTGAAATAACCTTAAATGAGGCTCAGGGTCAGAGAGAGAAGACAAGAGGAGATAGACAGAGAGGGGGGGAGAAGGAAATGTTCAGTGATATTGTTTGGTAAAGTGTTTAATAAGTCTGAATAAGACTAGAAGCTCCACATGTACAAAATTGAAAGCAGTATCGCGGTGATCATAGAAACTATCGTTTCTGAAGGTTTTGCTTTGCCATTTAGCATAATGCTGAATCAGAATGGAATCAGCAATATAGAGTGTGTTCCGCACGAGCGAGCCACAAGGAACAGTCCAGAGATGGCAAAGAAAGTGCCTCACAAGACCCTGGGCTCCAGGAGCGCAGCTGCAGAGGCAGAAGGGACTAGACCTGGCGGTTAGCAGTATTTCGCCTGGAGATCAGGACGGTAATGTACATGTGAACAGCCAGGGGAGTTGCATAGAGATATCGGTCTACTGTTACTCAGGAATGGCATTCTTTAAGATAAGAACGTTGTCAAAAAGTAGTTGTTCCTCTTACAAGGGGAGGCCGCCAATTGCGAAATTCAGATTCGATTCATACTGCGCATAGTAAAAGCTCATGGCCAGAGGTGTAATGTGGCAAAGCACCAAGATGCACTTCTCAGCCGTTGTCGAGAAAATCGACAGTTAAAAGAAACCGTTGCGGTGAAATACTCTCTACGATTAATAGTTTTCTACAGCGTCGTGGCACAGCGGTAAGCGCTCGGGTTCGTAATCCGAAGGTCGCCGGATCGAATCTCGCGCCATGCAATTTCTTTTATTATTAGTTTTTTGTAATTCAAATATATATATAAACTATTAATGAATTGCTTATGCATGTTGGTGAAGGCGGATCGCTCCCCAATAGTACCGCCTCAATTTTTCCGTTTTTTTTTTAACAGGGTGTACCAAAGCTCTCCCGTCCGTACTGATTTTCGACGATGTTATAAGTTGCGCTAGGGACCGCGTCTACCTTCTTTCGAAGTTAGCAGACAACTACGCTGTTATGCGGCGGCTCGTTTTCAAGTGTAACGAGCGAGTAACGGAGTTTATATTTCATACCTGCCACAGCGAATTTGTGTTCGTGGGGTCTCTATTCTAATTCGAACGTTTGACTTACGCTATACGTATTCGTTTCGGAATATCGTTTCTACGTCTTCCGTTAACTATACGTGGTTAACATTATGAAGACAATTAATAACATTTGTGAAATAGAACTTTGTTTGCGGAAAACATAATGATGTTCGAAGTCGCCAGTTTTTCCACGACAAACGACTTTCAACAACTTATTATATGCATAATTGTTGCAACAGATTGCCGGGAATTTTATATATATATATATATATATATATATATATATATATATATATGTGTGTGTGTGTGTGTGTGTGTACATATATACACATTTGAATTATAAAAAACAAATACTAAAAAAAAGTTGCATGGTGCGAAATTCGATCCGGCGACCTTCTGATTACAAACCCGAGCGCTTACCGCTGCGCCACGACGCTGTGGAAAATTATTAATCGTAGAGAGTATTTCACCGCAACGGTTTCTTTTAACTGTCGATTTTCTCGACAACGGCTGAGAAGTGCATCTTGGTGCTTTGCCACATTACACCTCTGGCCATGAGCTTTTATTATGCGCAGTATGAATCGAATCTGAATTTCACAATTTGCGGCCTCCCCTTGTTAGTGTCACAAAAGAGCGCTTAACACAATAGCAATGAAAGTTGAAACATAATTCGTTTGGGAAAGGAAGAATATGAACTGGGAAATCAGATGTGTAGGTGTGCCTGGGGAACGTTCTGCGAAACACAGGGGACGATTCATGCTCTTCGCACTTGGATACTAATCCCAATGAGAACTTCTTCAGCCTCTGCTGCAAGCCGGCGTGGAACTGGTTCTGAGCACTATCGCTATCTGTCAAAGCCATTTCGACTAACGTCTGGTCCAGCCCAGAAGCTGTCCTCACAGAATGATTGCCTGCTATCTAGAAAAACAAATTTTTCAGCATCGTCTGGCAGATTAACGACGAGAGATCAGTGTTCCGGCCAGGTTGGATGTAATCTTTAGTTGGTTTCCCACATTTTACTACGTGAAAACCTGGCTGGTTCCCATGTTTCGCCTCAGAAACACGCTACACAAATATTTAGAACCCTTTCTTATAGATGCTGACAGAATTTATTCTGTAAGCAGACTGATTCAGTACACTACTTCTGTCATGGGGTGGTGAACGGGAGAGTGATGTTCAAAAATGGCTCTGAACACTATGGGACTTAACTGCTGAGGTCATCAGTCCCCTAGAACGTAGAACTACTTAAACCTAACTAACCCTAGGACATCACACACATCCATGCCCGAGGCAGGATTCGAACCTGCTACCGTAGCGGTCGCGCGGTTCCAGACTGTAGCGCCTAGAACCGTTCGGCCATTCCGGCCGGCTGGAGACTGATGTCCTTAGCTATTTGGTCTCCGTAAGGAGGGGGGGGGGGGGGGTAGGACGTCAAACGGGCAGACTTGGAGCAGGAGAGGCATCTCAGGAAATTTTAATTTCCAGTGTCTATACTTTTACAAATAAATTCGTAAAGCTTTGTCAGCATCAGCACGAAGGATTCAGGATTCAAACCCATTGCAGCGGAAGTTCGAAAACATAACAAAATGAATTTTTTTACATGCGAAATTTCATCATTTTTTCACTTACTAATGGCTGCATTTGTTGCTATAGGTACCTTTTTCTTCATAAGTTAGAGAGATTCTTCGATGAATTTTGCACAGCATGCAAACCATACGTACAGGTGTATGAAACTCTAGAATTTCTTTAATTTATGAAAAAACGAATGAGGTGTTATATTTTAAACTTCGTGTTTAGAAAAAACACAAATTTTCTAGTTAATTGCCTCAATTTTTACCACAGTTTTTAATAGATTTGTAAAATTCTAGTTTCATACACGTTTGAGTATGGTGTGTATGCTGTGCAAAATTAATCGAAGAATCTCTCTTACTTATGAAGCAAAGTGTACCTATAGCAACAAATGCTGCCATTAGTAATGGAAAAAATGATAAAATTTCACATGTAAAAAAACATTATTTTCTTATGTTTTCGAACTTCCACTGCAGTGAGTGTAAATTCTGAATCCTTCCTGGTCATGCTGACAAAGTCTTATGAATTTATTTGTAAAAGTATAGACAGTGGGAATTAAAATGTCCCGTGATGCCTCTCTTGCTCCAAGTCGGCCCGTTTGACGTCCTACCCCCCTTAAACACTTGCTCAGCATCAGCATAAATGTGAAGATTGTCTGTAAACGGTGCCTTGTGTACGACACTGTCTGTTCTGTGTGATGCGTCATGGACAGCACAAATTAAGGATTGTTAGCGAAGCCGGCAGCCAATGCTCACCCATTTACAAGATGTTACGTCAAGAGTAGGCTCCTGGATCGGACCATTTTCCACTTACTTACAGTGCATACCGGTACGATCGGAAAATACGCAGGACTGACTGGAAGAAGTATAATACCTATCTATAAACGAATTTTAAGAGAGTGGGAAACGAACACTCGATTTCTCAAATGTCAGTAAAACTGTCGAATATACAGTCGAGGTGTATATTCAACAGAATAAATTGTGGATTCATACCGAAAATAAGGTGAGAGACCAGTGGGACGAAGACTGCAAAAGTGCGATGGAAGAACGTCGCAACGCGCTGAAATTATGCAAACGAGATGCGACACAAGAAATTTATATTAAACAGGAGGTGAATGAAAGCGAAAAAGTCTTCAAAGAAAAAAAGGGAAACAGATAAAAACTGGACGGCGTTTTGTCAGAATTTAAATTTAAAGTGACTCAGTTCACATGTGCAGACAAAAATTTTCGTAAAAGTTAAAATGTAGAAGTTTGGCCTCCTCGTCCTTCCAAGGTAATATAAACGAACTATTTCTACGACGTATTCTACCTAAAGTCGCGGACCTTGCCGCGAGAAAATGTAAGAGAGGCTCGCAGCATTTCTTGGTTCCAGCCTTAACATATAAATGCACCTTCAGCGGTCTTTCTTAATCGCGAAATGACAGTTCTGGACAAACCCAGTGCCTGTGTGCACGGCGTCGAGCCGTCCAGCCGCTCGTCGACGCTCCTAAACACTCAAATGAAGTATTTCAGACAAGTTGCCGTACTATACGGAATGCCACACCAATAGATTCCACGATAGCCTCCGTCAAACAATACAGCATGTACTGTCGAATGCATGCAGAGCGTTCGTGCGCATGCTTCGCTGCATTTAACACGTTCCACCTTCTGCATTTCCTATTACTAGAAATCGTCGGTTGTTCCGGTTGTTGTTCCACAGCTATTGGCAGTTGTTCGTTAGCAAGCGTCAGTTGTTCCTTAGCACCTGTCAAGCTCGCGTAACGGGATGATGTATTTTGATCCTTTGTACAGATAGTGTATGTGACGAATGCTGACGTGAGGCATGTTTTACCTATTATGTCCTTTATCTTTCTACATCTACATCAATATTACGCAATCCATCTGACAATGTGTGGTGGAGGGCACTTCTGGTAGCACTAACTGATCCCATTCCTTCCTTGTTCCGCTAGCGAATGATGCATGGGAAGAATGATTGTCGGTGAGTCTCCTGAAACAGCTGTACTTTCTCGAATTTTCTGGTAGTGATCATTTCGCGAGATGTATTTGCGTGAAAGTAGCACGTTGCCTGACTCTTCAGGGAACGTTGTTGTTGTTGTTGTCTTCAGTCCTGAGACTGGTTTGATGCAGCTCTCCATGCTACTCTATCTTGTGCAAGCTTCTTCATCTCCCAGTACTTACTGCAAACTACATCCTTCCGAATCTGCTTAGTGTATTCATCTCTTGGCCTCCCTCTACGATTTTTACCCTCCACGCTGCTCTCCAATGCTAAAGTTGTGATCCCTTGATGCCTCAGAACATGTCCTACCAAACGGTCCCTTCTTGTTGTCAAGTTGTGCCACAAACTCCTCCCCAATTCTATTCAATACCTCCTCATTAGTTATGTGAACTACCCATCTAATCTTCAGCATTTATGTAGCACCACATTTCGAAAGCTTCTATTCTCTTCTTGTCCAAACTATTTATCGTCCATGTTTCACTTCCATACATGGCTACACTCCATACAAATACTTTCAGAAAAGACTTTCTGACACTTAAATCTATACTCGATGTTAACAAATTTCTCTTCTTCAGAAACGCTTTCCTTGCCATTGCCAGTCTACATTTTATATCCTCTCTACTTCGACCATCATCAGTTATTTTGCTCCCCAAATAGCAAAACTCCTTTACTACTTTAAGTGTCTCATTTCCTAATCTAATACCCTCAACATCACCCGACTTAATTCGACTACATTCCATTATCCTCGTTTTGCTTTTGTTGATGTTCATCTTATACCCTCCTTTCAACACAGGGAACGTACCATCTCGAAATTTCAATAGTAAACCATTCCGTGACGCAAAAAGCCTCTTTAGTGGCGCCTGCCACTGGAGCCTGTTGCGGGTCTCTGTAAAGCTCTCGCGCCGTTTAAACGATCCCGCGACGAAATGCGCCGCTCTTCTAAGGACCTTTTCTTTCTAACGATTCCAGATTGATGAACAACAGTCAAGAATCGGTCGAACAAGCGCCGTATAAGCAACTTCCCTCGTGGATGAGATACAGTTCCTTAAGATTGTTCTTATACATTTCAATCTGGCATCTGCTTTTCCTACTATTTGTTTTATGTGGTCTTCCACTCAATGTCGTTTCGGACAGATACTTCTAGATATTTTACAATGGTTTCTGTTTCCAGCACCGAGTGAGGTGGCGCAGTGGTTAGCACACTGGACTCGCATTCGGGAGGACGACGGTTCAATCCCGTCTCCGGCCATCCTGATTTAGGTTTTCCGTGATTTCCCTAAATCGCTTCAGGCACATGCCGGGATGGTTCCTTTGAAAGGGCACGGCCGATTTCCTTCCCCATCCTTCCCTCACCCGAGCTTACGCTCCGTCTCTAATGACCTCGTTGTCGACGGGACGTTAAACACTAATCTCCTCCTCCTCCTCTGTTTCCAGCAATTTGTCATTAATAGTGTTTTTGTAGAGTAGTGGATTTCTTTTCCCATGTACGCGCAATATGTTACAATTATCTACGTTCAGGTTCAACTACTAGGCTCTGTAGCAGTCATCAATCCTCAGTAGGTCCTTGTATAAGTCGGCACTGCCTTCTCGATTTGCTATTTTGTTGTAGACAACAGTCTCATCTGCGAACAGCCATAAATAGCTTCTGACGCATTCTACCAGATCATTTATATACACTGTAAACAGTAACGGTCCTATCTCAATTCCTTGGGGTAGGTGTAACGCCGGAAATGCATATCCTCCTATTTCCATCTATTGTACTATAATTTTTTTTCCTTGTTTTGTTACCTCAAGAGATGACATTTCTGTCTCTTTATATATTGTAATTGTTTTACTGTTTATATATATATATATATATATATATATATATATATATATATATATATATATATATGCATTTATGTTGGTTTGTTTTGTGAATATTATTTGTATTTTTACGCTGGGTCTTGCCTAGGGAAAACTATGCTATCGAACGATTACATCGATAGGTCGTGTGGAGAACCAAAGTGTGTAGTATCTTTGGTAGTGTTAACTCTGTCGCGTGGAGCGCGGGCAGAGATGAGAGTCTGTCTGGGGTAGTGCAGTGGAGCAGGTGTGTTGTGTGACGCTCCCGCGAGTTGCCGCGCGTTCGGGGTTGGACAGCATGTAATTGCGCTCGACTGGCTATAATAGTTTCTAGCACGGTGTCGCGGACGGGAAGCATTAGCTGGCACACATCAAGTGCCCGTTTCGCCTGGTGACCGTGTCGAGAAGAAGGCGCGCCAGCATCCAGCTTCTGCAACAGCGACGGCCGACAATGAGTGACTGTCGCCACCTCCTCGATCGACGACTTCAAACCTTCAATCAACCAACAAGGAAGACTAAAAGCACGTAAAGTTTTAGAACTGTATGGCAGACCTCAGCTTTTCAAACTTTTAAAATTGTTGCATCACAAAATTACAGCAACTTAGCATGAACCTTTGTTGCTCATTGTCCCAATTGCATTGCCAAGCAGGGTTCCTTCCTTTTCCGAAATGAACCCGAGTGTCGTTGAAATTCAAACGCCAGTATTAAAATAGCATCATTCGATTTCACTGCTTTAATTTCAAAGTTCAGTTAAGGTATTCATAGCTGACTACAATATTTAGATTACACAAGCACAAATTAAGAGTGCGAGTTTTGTTACCGTATTTTAGCTTCCCTGTGACTATAGCTTGGTTTGGTACGTACTAAATTTTACTATTGTTAATTGTTCAGAATCATTTAATTCAAGTTCAAAGTTAAGTCTCTTATTTCTAAATTGCGTAGATTCAAGTAGCTTTTGAAATGATTCTTGAGGTAGTCCAAGACTAACCGTATTTTACTGAATTTCGATGTGCTTCAGAAAGAAAGCTCACTATTAACTTCAGTCACTAAATTAACTTTCGATATTCCGGTTTTATTAATTCTTTTGCTAAATTAAGTCAGAGTGTAGCGAAATTTATTACTTCTGACAAACTTTCAGTTTTCACACTACACGTGTCAACCTTCAGTTGGCACGCTTCTAGTGCTAATTATATGTGTAATAACCTTTCTTTTTCAGTTACTATAGTAATTGTCCTTAGGACTGGCGACCGTAATTTCCCCCAAATCTCAAGTATCTAATTACCGCTAGTTAATTGTTAACGTAACGGCCGCACATTTACTTTCTTTATTAACTTTACCCCTTTTCAAAATTAATTTCCACCAGTTTCATTTGCATTTTTCCTTTCATTTAGATGTAACACTTTCCTCCCTCTTTACCGACAAATTAACTTCGGTGACGATTGCTTTTTCCCAAATTTCCATTAGGTACACGCGGTTTAATTTTTCACTGTCATTAAGGTCGATAAGTGAGGGGGAGGTTACATAGGTACCCTCGAAATCTGTTGATTTTGTTCCGCTAAGAAAGCAGTGACGAGTTCTGTCTGCAAGGAAGTCTTGAATCCAGTCACAGATCTTATCCGATCGGTAAGCTCGTATAATTTTCACTAAACGGCAGTGCGGTACAGCGCCAAACGCCTTCCAGAAGTCGGGGACCACGGTATCAACCTACGCGCTGTGGATCTCATGTTGGGACAAAGGGAGGCAGCTGCTGTGTTTTCAGCACATCAGTAATTTTTGTCAGTTATCAATCCGAATTATTTCATAGAGTTATTGTGAAACACTTATGCATATTGGCGTGGAATGTCCGACTCTAGTATTTATTATTGGTTGCAGCTTAACCGCTAGAAAATGCAGTTGTGGAAATTATAATCAACAGTGGGGTCCAAGGTGAAATTGATGTCATGCAAATAATACACATTGGTTTAAACTCATTGTGTGTCGTTTTGAAGCATGGCCCTATAGCCATACATTGGTCAATATTTTAGTGAATAGGATGACACTGACAGAATTTCAAGAACGAAACGCGACGCTGAGTTATTACCTTCTGTGACGTCCGGTGGTATTCGTTACGTCATATACAAAAAAATTACATATATATATTTTTATTTTTAATTTATCAGCATGCTTCTTTCTCTCAGGGATATTGTCTTTTCTTATCACTTTTACTTACGTGCAAAAGTAAATATGAAACGGGTTCTTGAAGGGCCTCAGTTATTCATGTACCAACTGTAATTTTTGAACGTGATGACTAAAATATAGTTGCCGTTAACTGAATTGAATGTAATTTTGTTAATTTCTATTTATTGATTGCAAAGCAAGGCTTGAGAGAATTTCGATTGTTGTCGTGGAGCAGCCAAGATAAAACTTGCTGAACTCATGGAATCTGTATGATTTAAAAACATGAACTTTAACGGAAATTAATTATCTGTTGCAATTTAAAAAGGTTCTTACAACGAACTCTCTCGCATTTACAGTTACCGTTAGCACTGAAAAATAAATTAATACTTCGGCGCGTAATGGCCGACCAGAGGCTGCATCGGAAGATGAGCTTCTCAAAGCGCAAATTACTGAAGAAATGCTTATTAAAAATAATTAGCCACTACGAGCATTTGAGGTGACAACTATTACAAAGAAATTCATTTTGTAATATAATAAAAAGTTTATTTTAGCAATAAATACGAATAAATTACATAAAATATGTGTAGCCGCTCAATGGCTGCCTTCCGTATAGCAAAACAAAACAGTGTGTGTCACACAAAATACGTCCTTCCTCCTCGGCCGTACAATCGCGTCTCTCTCGATCCTTTTTTATTTTCGTAGACAGTAAATAAAGATGCTACTCTTTAATTACCGCTGCATATCAGTTGTTTCAAGAACATTAACTATATCTTTTACACTAACAATATTCATAAATTACTTAATTACGGTTTACAACCGATAAAAATGTCAATATTTATGTGACGTACCGTTACACTTCTCAGGCGGAGCGACACAGATTGTTTCTCCATTCAGAGAACACGTAGAATTATAAATAACGGGGTTGCGTGGCGATCTTAGGCAATACTGTATATATTATTCCACAGCTACAACTACATGACTGCCTGCAATTTACAATTAACAGCCTAGCATAGGGTTCATCGAAGCGCCTTCATGCTGTTTCTCTACTGATCTACTTTAGAACAGCGCATGGGAAAAACCAGCACTTAAATCTTTTCGTTCGAGCTCCGATCTCTCCTATTTTGGTAGAACGATCAAAAAAGTGTGTGTGAAATCCTATGGGACTCAACCGCTAAGATCATCAGTCCCTAAGCTTAAGCACTACTTAATCTAAATTATCCCAACGACGAACACATACATCCATGCCCGAAGGAGGACTCGAACCTCCGCTAGGACCAGCCGCACAATCCATGACTGCAACGCCTGAGACCGCTCGGCTAATCCCACGCGGCGTAGAACGATCATTTGTCACTACGTAGCAAATTATTTTCGAATTCTGAGGAGAAAGTTTGTGATACAAATTGCATGATAAGTTCCTGCAGTAACGAAAAACGCCTTTGTTTTAATGATTGGCATTCCAGCTGGCTATCATATCCATGACATTCTCCCTTCTACTTCACGATAACGCCAAACGAGATACCCTTTTTGACTTTTTCGATGTCCTCCACCAAACAACGGGCAAACGCAGAGCTGGCAGTCTCCTTAGTGGATTTGTTGCATGTTCTATGCGTTCTGTCAATAAAACGCCATCTTTGCTTCGCTGCCCCAACAAAATTGAGGAGCGCCGGAAAAAAAACCGATAAATCCGCATTTGCTGTTAATATAGAAAGTAAAAAAAAAGATCTCTAAATGGCTCCAGAAGCTATAAAAAGAAGAAACACATCATAAAACACTTTGTAACCTCCCCCTCACTTATCGACCTTAATGACAGTGAAAAATTAAACCGCGTGTACCTAATGGAAATTTCGGAAAAGCAATCGTCACCGAGGTTAATTTGTCGGTAAAGAGGGAGGAAAGGGTTACATCTAAATGAAAGGAAAAATGCAAATGAAACTGGTGGAAATTAATTTTGAAATAGGGGTAAAGTTAATAAAGAAAGTAAATGTGCGGCCGTTACGTTAACAATCAACTAGCGGTAATTAGATATTTGAGATTTGGGGAAAATTACGGTCGCCAGTCCTAAGGACAATTACTATAGTAACTGAAAAATAAAGATTATTACACATATAATTAGCACTAGAAGCGTGGCAGCTGAAGGTTGACACGTGTAGTGTGAAAACTGAAAGTTTGTCAGAAGTAATAAATTTCGCTACACTTAATTTAGCAAAAGAATTAATAAAACAAGAAAATCGAAAGTTAATTTAGTGACTGAAGTTAATAGTGAGCATTCTTTCTGAAGCACATCGAAATTCAGTAAAATACGGTTAGTCTTGGACTACCTCAACAATCATTTCAAAAGCTACTTGAATCTACGCAATTTAGAAATAAGAGATTAACTTTGAACTTGAATTAAATGATTCTGAACAATTAACAATAGTAAAATTAGGTATGTACGAAGCTGAGCTGCAGTCACAGGTAAGCTAAAATATGGTAACAAAACTCGCACTCTTAATTTGTGCTTGTGTAATCTAAGTATTGTAGCCAGCTATGAATACTTTAACTGCACTTTGAAATTAAAGCAGTGAAATGGAATGATTGTACTTTAATGCTGGCGTCTGAATTTCAACGACACTTGGGTTCATTTCGGAAAAGGAAGGGACCCTGCTTGGTAATGCAATTGGGACAATGAGCAACAAAGGTTCATGCTAAGTTGCTGTAATTTTGCGAGGCAAATGGAACAGTTTGAAATGCTGAGGTCTGCCATACAGTTCTGAAACTTTACGTGCTTCCAGCCTTCCTTGTTGGTTGATTGAAGGTTTGAAGCCGTCGATCGAGGATCTGGCGACAGTCACTCATTGTCGGCCGTCGCTGTTGCAGAAGCTGGATGTTGGCGCGCCTTCTTCTCGACACGGTCACCAGACGAAACGGGCTGTTGATGTGCGCCAGCTAATGCTTCCCGTCCGCGACACCATGTCAGAAACTATCATCGCAAGTCGAGCGCAATTACGTGCTGCCAAACCCCGAAAGCGCGGCAACTCGCGGGAGCGTCACACAACACACCTGCTCCACCCGCTACTCCAGCCAGACTCTCTCTGCCCGCGCTCGGTGCGACAGAGTTAACACTATTCCAAAGATCCTAAACACTTTCGTTCTCCACACGACCTATCGATATATTCGTTCGATAGTATAGTTTTCCCTAGGCCAGACCCAGCGTATAAATACAAATACGAGGGGCGTTCAGAAAGTAAGCTCCGATCGGTCGCGAAATGGAAACGACTATGAAAATCCGATAAAGCTTTGCACAGATGTGTTGGGTAGTGTCTCTAGTATAACCCCAGTTAGCATAACGTCGCTCTTCTCATTTCTGAGCTCGCAGTGAGTGCGTAAAGATGTCTAGAAAATAGTGTCTGCCGCCAAGTACGAGGGCCTGGTGAGAAATTTCGCCTGAAGCTATGCAGCTAACATTACATAACTGTTGTGCTGTTTCTTCTTCAAGACAATTCTCAGCCGCATTCTGCAGGGGCAATGAACATGCTCCTACATCGTTTTCAAATGGAAATGTGAGATTACCCACAATACATTCCGCAATTGTCTCCCCCTGAGTTTCATCTCTGGTCACATGAACCGCTGTCTTTGAAGACAACATTTTGACACAGACAACGAGGTGTAGGCCAGCGTGGAGAATTGGCGGAAAGCACTGGCGGCTGCCCTCTATGATGAGGCTATTGAAAAGTTGGTACAACGCTATGACAAAAGTCTAAGTCAGAACGGCGACTACGTAGAGAAGTAGCTGAAAGGTGTAGCTAATTGTTACAAGTAAAACATTTCTGATGTTCACTGTGGTTTCAATTTGGCAATCAATCGGAGCTTACTTTCTGAACAGGCCTCGTAATATTCACAAAACAAACCAATTATACATCGACATAAATGCATATATATACAAATAGTAAAACAATTACAATATACAAAGACACAGAAACGTCATATATTCAGGTAACAAAATAAGGAAAAAAATTATAGTACAATAGATGGAAATACGAGGATATGCATTTCCGGCGTTACAACTTGATGTGGCGTTGTGCTGAAAATTATTTTGTGGCAGCAAAAGTGGATATATCGGGTTTTGCTCCGGTACTCATCAATTATCTACGTAACTGTTCCAATGTAAATTATTCGTAATTGTAATCCCCAAGTATTTTATTAATTTCATAACCTTTAGATTTGTGTGATTTGTCATGTAATTCCTTTTAGCACTAATGTGGATGACTTCGCAATGTTCATCATTTACAGTCAATTGCCATTTTTGCACCATAAAGATGTCTCGTATAAATTTTTTAGAGTTAGTTTTGCTCTTTTCATGACATTACGCTACCTACTACGGGATCTGTATTAGATTCGATTGATTACGCGGTGTTTTAACAGGATTTCTGTGCGTATATCTCTCGCCAAACTTTTTATTTGTTACTGAATCTTCCTGGCAGATTAAAATTGTGTGCCCGACCGAGACTCGAACTCGTCCCGAGTTCGAGTCTCGGTCGGGCACACAGTTTTAATCTGCCAGGAAGTTTCATATCAGCGCACACTCCGCTGCAGAGTGAAAATCTCATTCTTTTTATTTGTTGTTTCACCTTTATGGAGGAGGATATTCGTGTTTAACGTCCCGTCGACAACGAGGTCATTAGAGACGGAGTACAAGCTCGGATTAGGGAAGGATGGGGAAGGAAGTCGGCCGTGCCCTTTCAAAGGAACCATCCCGGCATTTGCCTGGAGTAATCTAGCGAAATCACGGAAAACCTAAATCAGGATGGCCGGACGCGGGATTGAACCGTCACCATACCGAATACGAGACCAGTGTGCTAACCACTGCGCCACCTCGCTGGGTCACCTTTATGTCAAAGAGATTTATGCAACTGAATTTTGAATTTACTGGTGCTGATTTAATATCATCTTTGGCAGGTTCGACTTGGCTAAACTTTCGTTGCGGAGGTCCTTTTCTGAGTACCGCGTTTTCAGAAGATGTAACTCGTTCCAGTTACCTCGCACACTGATGCGAGAAACGCGAATTCTTCAGCACTTACAGTTCTCGTATCTCCTTCCATAGCCTGAAAAAAATAATTCTAAACTTATCACTTACATAGTTATACTGGCCACACAAACCGCAGCCAGTCCTTAGCCTCACTCGGTCCAGCCTTCCACACTTTCCCGTCATCTGCATTTTCATCTCCCAGACCCAGTATCTGCATGTCTCCCATGATATTATCCTTCCATCTCATTCTCGGCCGTCCCAGTGGTCCTTTCCATGAGCTTCTCCATCCATTATAGCCTTTATTAGCGTGTTCTCTCGTCTCCTCCTCACATGTTCGTACTATCTTAGCTCTTAACTTTCACACTCGCTACGACGTCAGGCACCGTGTATAATTGTCTGAGTTCTCTGTTTTTTCTTATTCTCTACTGTTCATTTTCTTTCACTGGTCCATATATATTTCTCAGTTCTTTATTTTCAAACGTGATGAGTTTTTTCTCTGTTTACTTTGTCAGGGTCCATGTCTCACTTGAATAGCACACTATTGGCTTGATGATGGTCTGATATGTTCTTATTTTTGCCTGCCTAGATACTAACTTCGATCTTATGATATTGTGCATAGCTCCTAGACATCTTCCCCCAGCTTGAATTCTCGTTACTATCTCTTGTTCTAAAAGGTTTTGTTGGTTGATATTGACAACGAGGTACGTGAATGTGTCTGTCCTCTGTATTATTTTCGATTTTTAGATGGTTTGATTGTAAATGAGCTCTTCTTCCTACTACCAAGAACTATGTTTTACTTCCATTTACGCTTAGACCTACTTTCTTAGCTTCTTCCATTAGCACAGTCCCCATTTTCTCCAGGTCTTCCATGTTCTTTCCTATCAGCACAATATCATCCACAAAAGCCAGAAAATTTATCTTTTTTCCTACGGTGACTCCTGCACTTTCACATGTTACTCTCCTCAGGGTGTTGTTGTGGACCAAATTGAACAGGGTTGGTTATATAATATCTCCCTGTCTCACTCCTATTTTTACTTCAAATGCTTCCGAGAACTCCCCCGGTACTTTCACTCTACACTTTGATTCCATCACACACATTTTAGGTAGCTTTATTAGCTTTTAGGCATCCCATACTATGCCATTATCCTCCACATTTCTCTTACTATGCTGCCATATGCTTTGTTGAAATCTATAAACAGGCAAAATGTATTATGATTGTGCTCCAATTCTTATCTAATATTTGTCTTAGTGTGAATATTTCGTCGATTGTTGATTTATCTTTTCTGAACCCTGCTTGTGTTGTGTCTAATATTTCCTCAATGTATGGGTTGAGCTCGTTCAGTATAATTCTTGATATTACTTTATAGCATCTGCATAGGAGAGATAGCCCTCTCTAGTTCTGTGTCAGCATTTTGTCTCCTTTTTTGTATATGAGACATACAGCAGCAATTTTCCATTCCTCCGGAATTACTTCTTTTCTCCATACCTCTTTTATCAGTTCGGCTAACCATTCATTTATCTTCTCTCCACCTTATTTGATGAGCTCTGCTGATATCATGTCTATTCCAGGGGCCTTCCCAGTTTTTAGTCTTTTTATTGCCTCCTTCATTTCCATCAGAATTGGTTCTTTGACTAATGGTTGTACGTTCTGATTGTTTTCTACCTTATTTTCATTGTTGTAGGTATCTACCGTGTTGTTCAGCAATTGTTTGAAATATTTCCTCCAGTTCTCTAAATTTCCTTCAGTCCGTAGTGATCCGTTTTCCATTCCCGTCCTTCATAATCACAGGCTCAGCTCTGTACTCTTTTCTATAGCTATTCATTGTCCTGTAAAACTGTTTACTATTGTTCTGTTTATAGTCCTCCTCAGCCTTCTCTATCTCTTTCTGTATGAATGCTCTTTTCTCTCACCTTATTATACTCTTCATTTCCCTCGTGGCTTTCCTGCAAGTTCTTTGGTTTTCATGGTTGTTATTGTTCATCATTACCTGTCTGGCTCTCTTCCTGTCCTGTATTGCTTTTCTACATGTTTCATTGTACCATGATTTGCGCTTTATATTGCTATTTTTATTATCTCCCAGTAGTTCATGCGCTGTCTCCCTCATAACTGTTGTCATCTTCTTCCATTTTGTGATGGTATCTTCGTCTTCTTTTATATTGTTGTCATTCTCTAATTCAGCGAATCTATTTTTAAGCTTAATCTTGAACTGTTTATTAACGTCCTCCTCTTTTAGCCTACTCACATCTACTGTTTGGGTTCTTTTACCACTGTTGTTCTTACTAGGTGGTTTTAGTAATGATTATTTCATCTTTATTAGCACAAGAGAATGGTCTGATCCTATCTCAGCCCCTCTCATTGTCCTAACATCTGTTATTGCCTTTTTATGTTTTTTCTCTATCGAAACATGGCCTATTTGGTTCCTAGTCAATCCATCCGGCGAGGTTGCTTTATGTATGTCTTTATGGGGGAATGATGTACTTTCTATTTTCATGTTTCTAGCTGTGGCGAAGTTGATAAGCCTTATACCATTATCATCTGATTCGGTGTGAAGGCTGAACATGCCTATATATGGTTGCCATTCCTGTTCTTGTCGTGTTTTGGAATTTAAGTCTCCCAGCACAATTTTGATGTCATACTGTGGTAATATGAAGTACATCTGGTCTAAAGTGTCATAGAATTCGTCTTTTATGTCTTTCTCCTTGTCCTCAGTTGGGGCATGGACATTTATTAATGAGATATTTCTGTAGTTGCCTTTGATTCTGATGTAGCATATTATTTCATTGACTTTTATAGCGTCATTACATTGGCCATTATTTTATAATGAACCGTAGATCCTGTCCCAAATATATGGTGACCATGCTTGTTTCCGCTGTATGTGATCGTGTAGTTTTTTGCTCTGTGCATACCTTGTCCAGGGCATTTTATCTCATGCAGGTATGTAATATCCATCTTGTACTCTGTTAGTTAATAAAGTGTCTTTGCCTGTCTATAAAAATGATTCTTTTTTAAAATAATAATATCAATATTTTATTTATATATGTGTTTGGAGAGGGAGGGAGGGATGGAGAGAGAGAGAGAGAGAGAGAGAGAGAGAGATTGATTTTTGGTGGGGGATTTTTACTTTAAGTCGTAACTGGTACCTGAATTTTGGTTGCTGCCTCCTTGAATGATCAGCTTCTGCACCAGTTGTTGACGTATTGCAATTTGGAGGAAGTTATTGTTCTCTAAGGTTTAAAATACGTCTCTGTTAGTTACTTGCCCGTATTGTCGATAGCTCTGAGACCAAGTTTTCGTAGCTTTTCATACCTAAGGAACCACTGTTGTAAGTAAGATCAAACAGCATTCTGCTTTTCGTGAGAAAAGGAGATTGCTTGGCACACAAACTTCCTTCAAACTACACGTCCTGCTACATCAAAATTGGTCAGTGGAGTTCAGCACCATACTATTGTACAATAACATAATCCAATTACTGTAATTAAGAAATTATGAGAGGTTGTTTCTTATTGAATGAAAACTATAGAGAATGCATTTCTTTCCCTGTATTTTAGTGAACTTTGTACACTTACAGTTCTGTCGACTGATAGACGGCAACGAGAATGAAGTTCACCTCCTTCTCCAAAAACAAGACATTTCTATTCTTCACTTCCAGAAAATTTGTATACATAAATGTTTGGCAACTCTTACACATACTTCACTCGGTTTTATCACTAAAATATCAATTTTCATTAAATGTAACAGTACGTTCTGAGCGACGGCCTAGCAACACGTCCTCTTTCCACAAGATACAGTTTAACACTCCTCCTTTTTTTTTTTTTTTTTTATTAGAGTCCATACTCAAAGATTCACAACTACTATCGTTGCGGGGATTGTGTGCTAAAGAGTTTCTTGCTGTCCAGCTGCGCTTCCTTCACTTCAAGTACTTCTTGAATCACATTTACATTTACGGTATTTACATACATTACTGAGCTTCTCAGAATAAAATCAGGCACAATTTAGTTTTAAAAAAAGCAGTGAGGCACACATAACATTACATGTCATGCAGCGTACAGTGTTTTTACGTTCCATTTACCTATCCGTAGCCCTTTATTGATAAGCTTGGGTCGTTCCCTGTTAGATCCATTCCAATCCGAGGCTGGATCTGAGTGTATAGGAACCTGTCAGTTTTTTACCGTGTTGGATGGTTAGCCCAGCGATTATCCCTCCCACTTTCTCCGGGTTTCGGACCGGCTAGAAGACTAGTTTTGTTCTAGGCGTCGTTAAACTTATCACTGGTGTAAAATTTTATTCACATAAATGTTACTCACTAAAGTCTACTCTGGTTATGAGTTCTTCAACCTCAGAGCAAAAATAACGACCATTAGTACCTACTAAGACGCATACAGTTTCCTCTTGCGGAATATTCCAAAAATACATAGAAGTATTACACGGCATTTTTTTTTGCAGTTACTTTCCGTGGGGCGAAATTAGATTCACAACTTCAGAGTTTCCTCCCCTTGTTCGTTTAACTCCATGAAGGGCGAGTTAATCGAGTTTCCTTTAATTCTAAACAAGTCGTCAAATTGTAATTAGTTAAGAAACTTATCGCATCGAGGAAAGCAAACCGTCCTAAGAGGACCACTCTTATTTCACGGATGTGAATTCTCGGTTCTGCCTCGACCTGCCTCGTACTAGTAATCTATCTCGAAACTAATGAAGCAGAAAATGAACAGACGCTCGCAGCCAGCTCAATTAAAGTATAAATGAGCTTAGCAAACACAATGCTGTTCCTCCAAGGTATAAAGCACAGCCGAACGACTGATTTCCCATCTACACGGCACCCCCTCTGGCGCTACGGCAAATATTACAAAATAGCAAACCCTCTGTCTCTCTTTCAGTAAGAGTAGCTTTGACAACGAAAACCAGGAGCTGCTTAGAGAAACATTCGCTCACTGGAAAAAATATGTTTAATACTTCACCAGATGACTATGGAATGTGGTTCGATAAATTCTGTAGCAGAAATTTAAAAATTATTGTATATCGCAACAAAATCCTCTGATGACATATTCACCGCACACTTTGATTTCTTTGCTCCGTTTTATTTCTACAGAACGCAGTGAACAGCTAAAGGGCACTAACTCACAAGTCTACATTGGACTGAATAACCACATACCAACTACACACTACCTTTCTGCGGTCCTAGGGGAGAACGGGTGTCAGGAGTACAGCCCATCGACTCTGTCCAGCAGGTGGGGATTCGACTTGCCAAGGTCGCCATCGTTGGCACCAGCTCTGCATAAGGTCTATCCACACGTAACGGAACGTCCTAACCTTCTACACTGTATTTCAAACAGTGTCATTCACACTGCCATGAGCCGAACGGGACGTCAGCGTAAAATTTCTCGAGAAGGAAGATTGGACGTGACGTTAGTGTGTGTGTGTGATAGTTGTGGATTCATGAGGTAAGTAAAGAACGGAGATGGCGCTATAGACTTACGCTGTACCGTATCATGTAGTCAGGGTAGGTGGGGCTTGCCGCCATCTTAAATAGCCCAAAACATTAGGAGCCTGCTGTTTACGATTGTTTCTTGTTCATTATTTCTGTCACGCGCAAGCAAAAGTTGTTTTAAATACTAAAAATAGCAGTGCTTACACGAATAACATAGTGTCAGGAAGGTAACTTCGAACGTTTTTCTATTGTTAATTGCATATTTGTTGTAGTAGTACCACACATTTGGCCTCGTTGATTTAACTTGTTTTTTGTTGATATATATCTTGAATAATCAAGAAGCGAAGGAAGTGATGTGAAAAGCGTGTCTTCGTAATCCACTTCATTCCACTTTCACTGTATTTGTGCCGAAATCAGATGAAGCTTGTTTGCTTACTGGTACTGATTCTTGTTCGTTACATTTTCCAGCTATTAACTCGAATACACAACATCGTTAATGTTCAAGTTGGCAGAAAACTTACCTACGTGTTCTTTGCTAGCCCATAAACATGTGCAATGAGTAAAGAAGAAAGGCATTCTTTGGTATCTTGTGCATGTCACCAAAGTGAGCGATTATTGAAATGTCAAAAAACAGAACTGTGTTGAGTCAACGACCTCCAGCAGAACAGAGTTCTTGCTTTATTAGATTGTCAGTACATTAGTTTCAGTGTAGTTCACAGATCTCCTCCTTGTGAAATCTGACATATGAAGTGACATTCTGTACGTGATGAATAATAACAATTTACAGGATAAAAAGAAAGGATATAATTTTTCAAAACATGATCCAACATTGTACAATACTATAAATGTGATTAAGGGACTGGTTTCAAACGCTTAGATCCCGTAAAATGGATATTATGGATATTTCTAGTAATGATAGCCTAACTTGTGTAAGACGTAGGCCTATCTCTCCAACAGTCGCCTATTTGCTTCTTTTCTCGAAAATTTCTCGCCAGTGAATCTCTCAGTTTTTCAGGAATAACCAAACTTATAACAATTGGAATGTGGGTCTACTTTGATCATCTGTTTCATTTTAGTTTTGAATTTCGTTTTTAGATTTCCTAAGTACACGAGGGTTGTTTTCAAGTAAGGGCCGTTTTTATTTTTAAAAAAAGATACAAATACTTTTCTAAAAAAACTTTTATTTTCTGATTCTACACACTTTTACCTATTTTTCTACATAGTTGCCCTGTTTATTTAAGCACTTGTCATACCGCACAACAAAGTTTTTAATTCCCTCTTCAAAGAATTCGGCCGCCTGCTCCGACAGCCAAGAGCTCACGGCCGCTTTCACTTCATCGTCGTCATTGAAGCTCTGCCCGCCAAGATGGTGTTTCAGGTACCGGAAAAGGTAAAAATCGCTAGGAGCAAGGTCGGGGCTGTATGGTGCATGGTCCAAAACTTCCCAGCCAAAAGAATCGATCAAATCCCGAGTCTTTTGAGAGGTGTGAGGCCTAGCGTTATCGTGCAGGAGCAAAACTCCTTTTGTCAGCATGCCGCGCCTTCTGTTTTGAATTGCTCTGCGGAGCTTCTTTAGAGTTGCACAGTAGGCATCTGAGTTGATTGTCGTTCCTCGTGGCATAAAGTCCACTAGCAAAACGCCGCGCCGGTCCCAGAACACAGTTGCCATAATCTTGCGCTTTGACAGCGTCTGTTTGGCTTTGATCTTGACGGGTGAGGTTGTTTGTCGCCATTCCATCGATTGTCGCTTGCTTTCGGGAGTGATATGGGATACCCATGTTTCATCTCCAGTGACAATTTGACTTAACATGTCATCCCCTTCTTCCTCGTAACGAATCAAAAAGTCCAATGAAGTGGCAAATCTCTTCCCTTTGTGGTCCTCTGTGAGGAGTCTGGGTACCCACCGAGAACACAGTTTCTTAAAGTTTAGGTTTTCAGACACAATTTTGTACAAAACCGATCTTGAAACTTGTGGAAATTCCAAAGAAAGAGTGGAAATTGTGAATCTTCTGTCCTCACGAATCTCTGTTTCGACTGCAGCCACCAAATCATCAGTGATCACAGAGGGCCGGCCTGAGCGTTCTTCGTCATGGACGTTTTGGTGGCCATTTTTAAACTCTCTAACCCATTGACGCACTTTACCTTCACTCATTGCATTCAAGCCATAAACTTCTGTTAACTGACGATGAATTTCTGCAGCTGATAGGCTTCTCGCGGTCAAAAAACGTATCACTGACCGTATCTCACACGCGGCGGGCGATTCAGTAATCGTAAACATTATAACGTAGCACAGCGATGCGTACACGTCAGCTACACACCTGCAATTTGCATCAGTGTGAACGGGAAGGATGCCGGCAAGTGGCGCGGTGGCTTGTTGCGGCGTCCGCGCGAACTACGGGACTATAAGCGCGAACGGCCCTTTCTTAAAAAACAACCCTCGTATAAGTCTATAGCACGCTTTGTGATATATCAATAGTTAGTTGGTTTCATGTTCCGTGTATCAGTTGCACGATAAATCGTAATGACGTGGAACGAGTCATTTTATATTAACATCATGTTTTTGTAATTATGCCTCCATGCTGATCATTTATTCGTTTTTTGTTTTTCAATGAAAGATGGACAAATGTTAGTAATTCCTACCCATCACCATTTACACATTAGGATAAAAGATAGTCTTCTGCGGAATAGTAGTTTTCGAAGAGAAATGTTTTCAGTTTAGCTTCAAATTTTACTTTGCTGTCGATCAGGCACTTTATATCACTGGGTAAGTGATCAAAACCTTTGGTTGCAGCATTGTGATCCCCTGTTTGTGCTACAGACAACGTTTATGTGTCATAGTGAATTTCGTTTTTTCTTCTGTAATTGTAATTATCGAAAAGCCTGCGCTAGCAGGACAGAGCGGATTAGGTTGTGGAAAGGGGCCAAAATTAGTTCCTGTCAGTTTCACTCAATGTACAAACTTTGTTTATCAACACACAATATTACAACAAAAATGCAAAACACTCAAAACCTTAAACGACCTCCCTTGATTAAATTTAGATTGGCTGTAGGCCATACTCAAAAACCAAGACACAAGACCTGAGCAAGAAATTGAAAATACAAGGTTCTTCTGGATGTTTCAGCCAAGATATTTTCTAAATCTTCAGTCTAAACAGGCTCAAGGCCTTAGCAATTTAATTTTAATGGAACTTGGCTGGAGGCCGCACGTTAAGCGATAAAAAGAGTTTCAACCAAAAGGCGCAACAGCTTTGCCACAGTGGATACACCGGTTCCCGTGAGATCACCGAAGTTAAACGCTGTTGGGAGTGGGCGGCACTTGGATAGGTGACCATCCAGCTGCCATGCGCTGTTGCCATTTTTCGGGGTGCACTCAGCCTCGTGATGCCAATTGAGGAGCTACTCGACCGAATAGTAGCGGCTTCGGTCAAAGAATACTATCATAACGACCGGGAGACCGGCGTGTTGACCCCACGCTTCTCCTATCCGCATCCTCCACTGAGGATGACACGGCGGTCGGATGGTCCCGGTAGGCCACTCGTGGCCTGAAGACAGAGTGCAATCAAAAGGCAGAAGCCCTTATCTTAAAACAAAAGGGTAAGGCAAGATTATTTATTTAAGAATTGTTAAAACTCAGCTGAAGGCCACACATCAACCAAATAACTAAAACCCAAACAGAAATTAGTATGTAGCACACAAGGAACGGCGCTCAGAAGTTTCCAAGGGTCGGTCTGGGATTGTAACACTAACGCCTGTTTAGGTGAGACAAGTAGCCTGTCCAATGACTTCGTAATATGAAGAGAGTCGACTGACCAATCAAACAAATCAGTTCCGCTCCACGCAACCAGCAAAAGGACAAGTTTTCAATACACGACACACATAATATTGGCGCCCACAACGACCAACAACACCTCAGCTGTCGAACTACATGCCACGCTGGACAGCAACAATATGACGAGGAAAATACCCGCCGAAAATGACATCAACGATCAGGCCAGGTAGCTGGAACGTCAACGGCCACAAGGCAGAAATTACCGCTGGTTAACTTCAATAACAGGAAATAAATTAATTCCACAGGAAGACAAAAAAAAAATGGCTCTGAGCATTACGGGACTTAACGTCTGAGGTCATCAGTCCTCTAGAACTTAGAACTACATAAACCTAACTAACCTAAGGACATCACACACATACATGTCCGAGGCAGGATTCGAACCTGCGACCGTTGCAGTCGCGCGGTTCCAGACTGAAGCGCCTAGAACCGCTCGGCCACTCCGGCCGGCACACAGGAAGACAGCTGGAATCGCGGGAATGTCCTAAAGCGACAAGGAGGATCAAATGAAGAAATGAAACAGTTGAGGCTCGATCGTAGGTTAAGTGAGGACTCGATTTCCATGTCCAAGATCGGTGGGCGACGAACTTCGTAGCACTTGCAAGCAGCACCTGTAACACCTCCGTTTATTTATCCCGACCTGATCTGATCGAATAGCAGCCCAATAATTATTATTAATGTGACCGTGTACCTAATGGGGCTGGCAATCGGAATTGACTGCTACGGAAGTTGTTACTTTCCAGTTCGCCCTTCTCAATACTGTAATAATGAAATGTCTGGTAACAAGAGAAACACCAACACAGTTTCACTAATTACGAACCTATATTCGCCTCAAAAACACAAAAAGGAGGAGACAGCCACTGCCTTCGTCATACATATCTAATTACGGCTAATCTCAGCACAGGCTTCTTCATTTTCCATTATCATCACACGCTAATCCATCACTGCATCCAACACTGCAATCCAACAATGCAACCCAAGGTGATGCCGGCGCGGTAGACGCGAAACCAAAATATCGGCACTAGAAATGTCACTGACCACTTCTGTAATTATACTTCTTAACTTTCCCGGTATTATTTCTAGTACAAAGGGGTCTAACCACGGCGATGGCGACTCCCTTCTCCGTTAAAGCCTTGCATTACAACAACTGGCCTCCACACACGCACTACCCGCAACATGGCACTCGCTCAACTCCACACTCGCTCTCGCAACACGACACAATCGATTGTTCGCCCTATCGACCTGTGCCGAGTGCAAATTTATAGTAAGGGCCTACAGACCCCTTACACACCCCACACTCCAACCGCGAGTGCACGCCGCCAGCTGCTCCGGCCTGACTCCGAGCGATGTGGACTTCCTTGCTGCTCTAACGGCAAACGACCGACTGCCCAGGCCCGGAAACAGTGAAAGGACCAAATATACGTCGGCCTACGAGATTACCAACCGAACGACCAACCATCGGTCGTCCGCTCCACTCTCCCTCCGTCGGACAGTTCTTGTGTATTGCCAGCGGTCGGCGAGCACTGGCTGTCGACGCCTCACCGGCGCTCCGTCCCCGACTTCACTGCTGCTGCGTCACGACTGCACTATTGGTCTGTCTCCAACTGACTGCCAGAGATGGTACGACAGTGCACTTATCGATACGCACTGCTGTTGCCGCTCACGGGCAAGTAAGGCAGGAAGTTAGTGGCGCCAGTAAATGGAATAAGACAACGAGGCGGCATTACCGTAATAGAAGATGACAAAAAATAAGTGGCATGAACACGAGCCTTCCAGGGAACACCTGTGTACATCATTATTACTGCTGAAGTGCAGTAGTTTATTTACAACGAACTTCATGAGGGAATAACAACACTGTGAAGCGGATAGATTACGACTCACACGCCGAGCAGCAGGCAGGCGCGACTAAAAGAGTGTTCACATAAGTTTTCGGCCAAAGCCTTCTTCAGAAACGAAACCAAGCACACACACACACATACATTCATACACACAAAACTCACACAGACATGACAGTTGGCTCCGGCTGTTCTAACCAGAATTTTTCTTGATGTGGGAGGGAATGTGAACAATGAATAATTATCGATGGGTTCGGCCGGTGTGGCCGAGCGGTTCTAGGCGCTACAGTCTGGAACCGCGCGACCGCTACGGTCGCAGGTTCGAATCCTACCTCGGGCATGGGTGTGTGTGATGTCCTTAGGTTAGTTAGGTTTAAGTACTTCTAAGTTCTAGGGGACTGATGACCTTAGAAGTTAAGTCCCATAGTGCTCAGAGCCATTTGAACCAATTATCGATGGCAGGAATTGAGGGCACGAGATGCTGCACCAATATTCAACTCGGTCACGTGGCCGTGTGTTGTGTGGGGACGAAACCATTGATGCAGTGTGGCTCAGATGTCGGAGCGTTTGTGGTTTGGGAGGCAATAAAAATAATTGGCGCAGCGATAATGAATGCTATTCTATCACTGGAGCCTTGTCCTACAGTTACGCAGGGTCAGCCATCGTTAATCGGATTTGGCGTGTTAATGTTTAAGGGGGGGGGGGGCGGATGCCCTTCCTGCCGCCACTCCGTACCCCCCCCCCCGCCCCCTCCCCCGGAACGGAATTAATGTACCCCAACTGTCTGCGTCCATGGAATAGTGCGAATGTGTTCAGATGTCTGCGAGCTGTGTAACTGACGCGGAACATGGGGACCAGCTCGGTATTCACCTAGCGGGATGTGGAAAACCGCCTAAAAACCCCATCGAAGCTGGCTGGCACATCGGTCCTTGTTGTTAATCCGCCGGATGGATTCGATCCGGGGCCGGCGCGCCAACCCCATTCCAGGAAGCTGGCGAGTCCATAATGAATGCATAGAAAAGAAAATATTTCTCGAACGTCTCCGCTTACAAATGAAATGTGTGATTCCTTTAAACTTTGGATCACGATCGGGTCGATCAGTACACCCGTAAATCACGCACGCTGGCATTTTTTTGACGAAAGAGCTTTGTCTCCACGCAGTTGGTTGGTTGTTTTGGGGAAGGAGACCAGACAGCGAGGTCATCGGTCTCATCGGATTAGGGAAGGACGGGGAAGGAAGTCGGCCGTGCCCTTTGAAAGGAACCATCCCGGCATTTGCCTGGAGCGATTTAGGGAAATCACGGAAAACCTAAATCAGGATGGCCGGACGCGGGATTGAACCGTCGTCCTCCCGAATGCGAGTCCAGTGTCTAACCACTGCGCCACCTCGCTCGGTTGTGTCTCCACGCAGCCAAAGCACCAGGTGCCATTTAGGATACGACCACTAAGGTCGATACACATCCCCAAACGTCGAAGCTGGGCACGGGCAAGCCAGAGAGACGTCACGGAAAGTATCAGCACCCTGAACTATGGAGGTACAAATGCGGTGAATCTGATGTTTTGGGCTATGTAAGATGGCGGACGCTGGCTTCAAGTTTGTGACGTAATGAAAGCCCTTCCGTTTTTTATCTACTTCATTGGATTTCATGTTTTTGCTTTTTTATTGTTTGCTTTGTTTCAGTGGCACCTTTCAAAGGTTCGGTGAAAACGTGCGTATTTTCCTGTGAGCCACAAAAGAAGCCACATATGTGAAGGTGAAAAATGATTTAGGTTTTAAAATAACCTAGACAAAGGAAAAGGCTAAACTGTCCATAGGTAAGAAACTAAATTGATAGCTTTCATTATATAGCCTTTTCAACAACGAACTTTTTTTGACGTTATTTATTGCTTACATACACAAATACATATCGGCGACCACGGACCCTGACGATCAAGGGCCGACCTTCGCATTTGTCCATAGATGCTGCTACTGTGCACTTTGGACCCGATTCTCATGGACACACTGCTCAAGGTCCTTTTGCAGTTCATCCTACCTTCGCTTCCTCGGTCTTCCAATTGGACGGCTACCATCAGGTTTTCGCTTAAGCACAACTTTGGCCCGGCAAGAATCTGGCCTCCTGGCAATGTGTCCTGCTAGGCTGATTCTTCGCGCTTTCATTTTCTACTCAAAGTAATTTGTTTCAACAGATCGTACAGTTCCTCGTTCTTTCTATATCTCTAGGTGTTGTTTTTGCGGATTGGTCCAAAGATCATTCTTTAGATTTTCTGTTCAAAGATCAACAGGTTCTCTTAATCTTTTCTTTCATTGCTTAAGTTTTCTGTCCCATATAGCAACACTAATAGTATAACTGCATTATAGTGTTTAATTTTGGTATTAATTAACAGACTTAAGTCTCACTACCTTCCACAATCCTATGTGTAATAGAGTGGTATTAGAGGTTTCTACCATTTCTGTCTTCTCCACATTAATCTTCAGTCAGATTTTATTGGCATTCCTTGCTAAATATCGTACAGTTTTTACCATCCCTTCCTCTGTCTCCGTTCGGGCTGCAATGTCGTCTGCGTACCCCAATAACTGGGTTGTTCCATTTTGCTTCGTACCTCTGCCTCTTCTCTTCATTTGCCGAATTACTTTCTCCAGGATCCAATTACAAATAATGGTGTAATGGCATCACCTTGACTCGTACACGTTCTGATGCTGAACTTCTTGCCCTGGTATTTCACCTTGGCTTTTGTCTCCGCTGTACACACCTTCACAAGTTGATTAACTTTCTTAGTATGCCAAGCTCCCTCATGACGTTATACGAACATAATCTGTCCTTACGACCGCCCCCGGTAGCTGAGTGGTCAGCGCGACAGAATGTCAATGCTAAGGGCCCGGGTTCGATTCCCACCTGGGGCGGAGATTTTCTCCGCTCAGAGACTGGGTGTTGTGTTGTCCTAATCATCATCATTTCATACCCATCGACACACAAGTCGCCGAAATGGCGTCAAACCGAAAGACTTGCACCCGGCAAACGTCTACCCGACGGCACGCCCTAGTCACACGACATTTTATTCATCTTTCTTTACAATCGTAAGGCTTTGAGAAATCTAGTAACGTTACCAGAGGCCGAAGGCTGAATTTCCGGCTCTTCTCCCAGACTTGTCTCATGGTGAGAACGTGATCCATGGTTGATCTTCCTGCCCGAAACCATGCCTGGTACTCTGTAATAATACCTTGAGCATAAGGCTTCAGCTTTTCAAGGGTTATTACCGACAGCTCACTTAGCGGGCAAATACCTCTGTTGTTGCTGCAATTCAGTTTTACTGTTCATTTTGTGCAATGGGGTAATAGTAGCTGCCTTCTGTTCTTTTGGAATCCTCTCCTTTCTCCATGTTTTACTTATTAGATATTTCCGTAAACGTTTTACCTCCTAGTTTGAACATCTCTACCGTTGTCCTATCTGCTCTTGGCGACTTATTATTTATCAGTTTTTTAATAGCTCTATCTACGCACTGTTGAGTTACTTTAATTTCTTCTTCCTCCGAATCATCTGCTATTCTTCCTCCTGGGAAGACACTTTCTTGATCTTCATCATTCATCAATTCCTCAAAATATTCAAATATCCAGATTCCTTTCCTTGTCTGGTAGCATGCATCCATCCTTATCATTAAGACGTAACGCCTCATTTCTTTGGCGGCTCATCACACATTTCATCATCTGAAACATTTTTATTTTGTCAAATATTGTATCTTCCCTCTCCATTTCGTTAATAATGTGCTCATGATTTTTTTTTCGCCGTCCTCAGAATCCTGTTTGTTTCCTTTTTATTTACCTGACTCCTTCCTGTTACTCCTCACAACTTTTATTCAAAATTTTTGGCTCCATTGCTGTCTTCCTGGCATTCACAACTTGTTCACATTTAACACCGAACCTTTTATTATTCGTTGCTCGCTTTTTATTTCTTAGAGTTTCCTTTGGTGCTTCAGTAACAGCGATCTTTATATCTTCCCATTGAATATAAACACTTCTTTCATGACAGTGATTTGATGTCACGACTTAAAGTTTATTATGCATCCTGATATTATTCTGCTGACACAACTTTGGTTCCTTAATTTTCCCAGTTTCAGCCAGTAATAGTGAACATTCTATTAAAGAATCACAAGAGGAGGAGGTATACTTGAAAAAGGCCGGCAGGTACGGGAAGAATCCGGTTGTATTAAATCACCGTCAGGCAGAGATTCCGAAATCAGATATTGGATTGTAAGGCTTTCCGAGGAGCAGATACTGACTCAGAAACCAATTTAGTGATGATGAAGAGTACGCTGAAGTTTCAGACACTAGTAGGGAAGAATCAGTGCGCAAAGCAGTGAGATACAGAAGTACTAAGGAAAGGAGAGTTACGCTTGAAGTTGTCTGGGGCTATAGATACTGCGGTAATAAGCAGCCCAGTAGGTAGTTCTGTTGAAGAGGAATGGACATCTCTAAAAAGGGCAATCACACAAACTGGAAAAGAAACGTAGGTACAAAGGAGGTAATTGCCAGAATACCGTGCGTAACAGAAGAAATACTTCAGCTGGTCGGCGAAAGAAGGCAGTAAAAAAATGTTCAGGGAAATTCCGGAATACAAAAATAAAAGTTACCTAAGAGTGAAATAAGTAGGAAGTGCAGGGAAGCTAAGGCGAAATGGCTACATGAAAAATGTGAAGACATCGGAAAAGAAGTGCTCGTTGGACGGACTGACTCAGCATACAGAAAAGTCAAAACAATTTTTGGTGAACTTAAAAGCAATAGTGGTACTTTATTAAGAGTGCAATGGGAATTTCACTGTTAAATGCAGAGGAGAGAGCGGATAGGGGGAAAGAGTGCACTGAAGGCCTCTACGAGGGGGGAAGACTTGTCTGACAGCGTAATGGAAGAAGAAACAGAAGTTGACAGGAAAGAATTTAAAAGAGCTTTGGAAGGTTTAAGACCATATAGGGAGTGGAGATAGGTAACAATGCATGGTAGTTTCTAAAATAACTGGGGAAGTGGCAGCGAAACGACTATTCACGTTGGTGTATAGAGTGTATGAGGCTTGCGAGATAGGATCAGACTTTCGGAAAAACGATATCCACACAATTCTGAAACTAGCAAGAGCCGATACGTGCGAGAATTGTGGGACAATCAGCTTAACACCTCATGCATGCAGGTTGCTGACAAGAATCATATACAGAAGAATAGGAAACAACATTGAGGATCTGTTATGTGACGATCAGCCTATTTTCGGAAAGGTAAAGGCACCAGAGAAGCAGTTCTCACGTTGCGGTTGATAATGGAAGCAATAGTGAACAAAAATCGAGACACGTTCATTGGATTTGTTGACTCGGAAAATGCGTTCACCAATGTAAAATGGTGCAAGACGTGTGAAATTCTGAAAAAGTAGGAGTAAGCTTTAGGGAAAGACGGGTAATATACATCATGTACAAGAACGAAGAGGGAATGAAAGATCAAGAACGAAGACGCTCAAATTAAAAAGAGTATAAGGCACCCTTACGGTTCAATATGTAGATCGAAAAAACAATGATGGAAATAAAAGGAAGGTTCAAGAGTTGGACTAAAATTCGAGGTTAAATGCTATATCAGTGGTAAGAAATGGCTCTGAGCACTATGGGACTCAACTGCTGTGGTCATAAGTCCCCTAGAACTTAGAACTACTTAAACCTAACAAACCTAAGGACAGCACACAACACCCAGCCATCACGAGGCAGAGAAAATCCCTGACCCCGCCGGGAATCGAACCCGGGAACCCGGGCGTGGGAAGCGAGAACGCTCCCGCACGACCACGAGATGCGGGCTCAATGGTAAGATTTGTTGATGACAATGCCGTACTCAGTGAAAGTGAAGAAGAGTTACAGGTTGCGTTGATTCAAACGAACAGTCTAATGAGTGCGAAAGTAATGAGAAGTAGCAGAAATGAGAACAGTGAGAAATTTAACATCAGAATTGGGGATCACAAAGTAGACGAAGTTAAGGAAATTTGCTACACAGATAGCAAAATAATCCACGGCACAGTAAGGAGGACATAAAAAGCAGGCTAGCACCCTCAAAGAGGCAGTCCTGGTCAATAGAAGTTCACTAGTATGAAACATAGGCCATAAATTGAGGAGAAATTTCTCAGAATTTCTGAGAATGATACTGAAACATGCTCAGTGGGAAAACCGGTACAGAAGAGAATCGAAGCATTTGAGACTTGGTGCTGCAGACGAATGTTGAAAATTAGGTGCACAGATAAGGTACGGACTGAGGAGGATCCCGCAGAATCGGCGAAGGAAGGGATATACGGAAAACACTGACAAAAAGAAGAGGCAGGGTGACAGGACAGCTGTTGAGACATGAGTGAATAACTTCCATGGGAGAGGGAACTGTATAGGAAGACAGAGATTGGAATAAATCCAGGAAATGGTTTAGGACGAAGGTTGCAATTGTTACTCCGACATAAAAAAGCAGGCACAGGAAACGAATTCGTGGTGGGCTGCATCAAACCAATCAGAAGACTGGTGACATAAAAAACTCTTTTCAACATCAAACTGCCTCTTGACCATGTCGATCCTTCTTTTATAGCACAGGCGTTATTGTATACTCCTGGAAATTGAAATAAGAACACCGTGAATTCATTGTCCCAGGAAGGGGAAACTTTATTGACACATTCCTGGGGTCAGATACATCACATGATCACACTGACACAACCACAGGCACATAGACACAGGCAACAGAGCATGCACAATGTCGGCACTAGTACAGTGTATATCCACCTTTCGCAGCAATGCAGGCTGCTATTCTCCCATGGAGACGATCGTAGAGATACTGGATGTAGTCCTGTGGAACGGCTTGCCATGCCACTTCCACCTGGCGCCTCAGTTGGACCAGCGTTCGTGCTGGACGTGCAGACCGCGTGAGACGACGCTTCATCCAGTCCCAAACATGCTCAATGGGGGACAGATCCGGAGATCTTGCTGACCAGGGTAGTTGACTTACACTTTCTAGAGCACGTTGGGTGGCACGGGATACATGCGGACGTGCATTGTCCTGTTGGAACAGCAAGTTCCCTTGCCGGTCTAGGAATGGTAGAACGATGGGTTCGATGACGGTTTGGATGTACCGTGCACTACTCAGTGTCCCCTCGACGATCACCAGTGGTGTACGGCCAGTGTAGGAGATCGCTCCCCACACCATGATGCCGGGTGTTGGCCCTATGTGCCTCGGTCGTATGCAGTCCTGATTGTGGCGCTCACCTGCACGGCGCCAAACACGCATACGACCATCATTGGCACCAAGGCAGAAACGACTCTCATCGCTGAAGACGACACATCTCCATTCGTCCCTCAATTCACGCCTGTCGCGACACCACTGGAGGCGGGCTGCACGATGTTGGGGCGTGAGCGGAAGACGGCCTAACGGTGTGCGGGACCGTAGCCCAGCTTCATGGATGATGATTATGATGATTATTATTAGTGTTTTAGGGCGCACAACAGCGAGGTTATCAGCGCCCGTGCTTCATGGAGACGGTTGCGAATGGTCCTCGCCGATACCCCAGGAGCAACAGTGTCCCTAATTTGCTGGGAAGTGGCGGTGCGGTCCCCTACGGCACTGCGTAGGATCCTACGGTCTTGGCGTGCATCCGTGCGTCGCTGCGGTCCGGTCCCAGGTCGACGGGCACGTGCACCTTCCGCCGGCCACTGGCGACAACATCGATGTACTGTGGAGACCTGACGCCCCACGTGTTGAGCAATTCGGCGGTACGCCCACCCGGCCTCCCGCATGCCCACTATACGCCCTCGCTCAAAGTCCGTCAACAGCACATACGGTTCACGTCCACGCTGTCGCGGCATGCTACCAGTGTTAAAGACTGCGATGGAGCTCCGTATGCCACGGCAAACTGGCTGACACTGACGGCGGCGGTGCACAAATGCTGCGCAGCTAGCGCCATTCGACGGCCAACACCGCGGTTCCTGGTGTGTCCGCTGTGCCGTGCGTGTGATCATTGCTTGTACAGCCCTCTCGCAGTGTCCGGAGCAAGTATGATGGGTCTGACACACCGGTGTCAATGTGTTCTTTTTTCCATTTCCAGGAGTGTAGTTTGCCGATTACTAGGTACTGGTCTGCTCGGCATTAGTTCCTCTGTAAGATTTAATAGCAGACATATACTTCTTGTACTTCTCGCTTAGAAGCATATGATCGACCTGGTTTACGGTTTTACCATCTAGGGAAGTCAGGTCTCTTGGTTTATCCCATTTGTAAGGGAAGGTGGTCGAGCTCACCACGATATTCTGACTTGGCGTAAAAGTTACAATTCGCAGTCCACTGTAATTAATTTTGGATGTACACTTGCTTTTCGACTGTTTGCCTTTAAATGTCTTCCATTCACAATTGGTCTGCTCAGGAAGAATTAAAATCACAATGGATGAGGTAAAAATACTATATATTACCTTATAAATACTGTCTGATCTATTTGAATCTACGATGAAGTCATCTGAGAAAACCGTCAGGTAACACACAGTTAAGTGTGGCATAACACGCGAGCGTGTAGAGGCCGTCACCGAATAACTGCGTCACAGAAGACTATGTGCATGATGGGTGCCTCGAATGCTCACTCCTGACACGACACAGACGGCATTTTGCGCCTGTCACCAGTTTATTTAGGGTTTCCTGCGTGAGAGCTTTCGGTTGCTTAACAAGATTGTGACAGGTGTTGCGAGCTGGGTTCACCATTTCTAACTCGAAAACAAGCGAGCGTCAATGAAGTTCCCCTACAAGGGATCACCGACTCCAAAAAAGTTGAAGATGGTACCATCAACCGGCAGAGTCGCGCTCACAATGTTTTGGGATGTTCAAGGTGTGGTGCACTCGGAACTCGTGCCTAAAGGCCACAAAATAAACTCTGTAAGGTACTTCGAGATTCTCAGGAAACTGAAAGCACGAGCTCGAAGAGTTCGTCAACGCATGGTAAACCCTCTCCTTGAGCGTGACGATGCCGGACCACGCAGGAGCGCTACGCCCTGACCAACAGTCCGACGCCTTGGGTTCACTGTCATCGACCGTCCTCCATACAGTCTCGACTTGGCCTCATATGGTTTCCAGCTGTTTACAAATCTTAAAGACCACCTACGAGGAATTAAGTTTCATAGCGTTGAAACAGTGCAAGCAGAGGTGAGGTTGTGGCCCCGTCAACAGAGTGAAACATTCTACAGGGGCGGTATCAGCAACCCTGTCTTCCGTTGGGAAAATGTGTTGGTCGCCTGCGTGACTTTGTTGAGAAATAAATACACTACTGGCCATTGAAGTTGCTACACCACGAAGAAGACGTGCTACAGACGTGAAATTTAACCGACAGGAAGAAGATGCTGTGATGTGCAAATGATTAGCTTTTCACAGCATTCACACAAGGTTGGCGTCGGTGGCGAAAACTACAACGTGCTGACATGAGGAAAGTTTCCAACCGATTTCTCGTACACAAACAGCAGTTCACCAGCGTTGCCTGGTGAAACGTAGTTGTGATGCCTCGTGTAAGGAGGAGAAATGCGTACTATCATCTTTCCGACTTTGAAAACGGTCAGATTGTAGCCTATCGCGATTGCGGTTTATCGTATCGCGACATTGCTGCTCGCGTTGGTCGAGATCCATTGCCTGTTAGCAGAATATGGAATCGGTAGGTTCAGGAGGGTAATACGCAACGCCGTGCTGGATCCCAACGGCCTCGTATCACTATCAGTCGAGATGACAGGCATCTTATCCGCATGGCTGCAACGGATCGTGCATTCACATCTCAATCCCTGCGTTAACAGATGGGAACGCTTGCAAGACAACAACCATCTGCACGAACAGTTCGATGACGTTTGCAGCAGCACGGATTATCAGCTCGGAGACCACGGCTGCGATTACCCTTGACGCTGCATCACAGTCTGGAGCGCCTGCGATGGTGTACTCAACGACGAACCAGGGTGCACGAATGGCAAAACGTCATATTTTCTGATCATTCCAGGTTCTGTTTACAGCATCATGACGGTCGCATCCGTGTTTGGCGACATCGCGGTGAACGCACATTGGAAGCGTGTATTCGTCATCGCCATACTGGCGTATCACCCAGCGTGATAGTGTGGGGTGCCAATGGTTACACGTCTCGGTCACCTCTTGTTCGCATTGACGGCACTTTGACCAGTGGACGTTACATTTCGGATGTGTTACGACCCGTGGCTCTACCCTTCATTCGATCCCTGTGAAACCCTACATTTCAGCAAGATAGTGCACGATCGCATGTTGCAGGTTCTGTACGGGCCTTTCTGGATACAGAAAATATTCGACTACTGCCCTGGCTACAACATTCTCCAGATCTCTCACCAACTGAAAACGTCTGGTCAATGGTGGCCGAGCAACTGACTCGTCACAATACACCAGTCACTACTCTTGATGAACTGTGGTATCGTGTTGAAGCTGCATGGGCAGCTGTACCTGTACACGCCATCCAAGCTCTGTTTGACTCAATGCCCAGGCGTATCAAGGCCGTTATTACCGCCAGAGGTGGCTGTTCTGGGTACTGATTTCTCAGGATCTATGCACCCAAACTGCGTGAAAATGTAATGACATGTCAGTTCTAGTATAATATATTTGTTCAATTAATACCCGATTATCATCTGCATTTCTTCTTGACATGAAGAGTAAAGGTGTAGAATGTTAATAACGTTTATTTAAGAATCCTTAAGGGTTCTCACATAAATAAGTTTGGTGGCAATATTTTCTGCTCTCCCTCTTTATTGGGCTGAAATTTCCTCCATGGGCTACCTTAACAAGAAATAACACACTATTATTCCGCGTTACGTGCTACATTAGTTTACTGTACTTTGATTTCTGATGAAAAACGTGTTACACATGGCGTCTTCGTACCTGGATGCAATATTGCACTCATCTCTGCAGTGAGTTGCGGATCATTTCACAAATATTGCCGTGACTGTACAATTCGCGCAGGCCGGTGTGACCGAGCGGTTCTACGAGCTTCAGGCTGAAACGCGTGACAGCTACGGTCGCAGCTTCGAATCCTGCCTCGGGCATGGATGTGTGTGATGTCCGTAAGTTAGTTAGGTTTAAGTAGTTCTAAGTTGTAGGGGGACTGATGACGTCAGATGTTAAGTCCCATAGTGCTCAGAGGCATTTGAACCATTTTGTTGTTGTTGTGGTCTTCAGTCCTGAGACTGGTTTGATGCAGCTGTCGATGCTAATCTATCCTGTGAAAGCTTCTTCATCTCCCAGTACCTACTGCAGCCTACATCCTTCTGAATCTGCTTAGTGTATTCATCTCTTCGTCTCCCTCTACGATTTTTACCCTCCACGCTGCCCTCCAATACTAAATTGGTGATCCCTCGATGTCTCAGAACATGTCATACCAACCGATCCCTTCTTCTAGTCAAGTTGTGCCACAAGCTCCTCTTCTCCGCAATTCTATTCAATACCTGCTCATTAGTTATGTGATCTACCAATCTAATCTTCAGCATTCTTCTGTAGCACCATATTTCGAAAGCTTCTATTCACTTCTTGTCTAAACTATTTATCGTCCACGTTTCACTTCCATACATGGCTACACTCCATACAAATACTTTCAGAAACGACTTCCTTACACTTAAATCTACACTCGATGTTAACCAATTTTTCCTTTTCAGAAACGCTTTCCTTGCCATTGCCAGTCTACATTTTATATCCTCTCTACTTCGACCATCATCAGTTATTTTGCTCCCCAAATAGCAAAACTCCTTTCCTACTTTGTCTCATTTCCTAATCTAATACCCTCAACATCACCCGACTTAATTCGACTACATTCCATTATCCTCGTTTTGCTTTTGTTGATGTTCATCTTATGTCCTCCTTTCAAGGCACTGTCAATTCCGTTCAACTACTCTTCCAAGTCCTTTGCTGTTTCTGACAGAATTACAATGTCATCGGCGAACTTCAAAGTATTTGTTTATTCTCCATGGATTTTAATACCTACTCCGAACTTTTCTTTTGTTTCCTTTATTGCTTGCTCAATATACAAATTGAATAACATCGGGGAGAGGCTACAACCCTGTCTCACTCCCTTGCCAACCACTCCTTCCCTTTCGTACCCCTCGACTCTTATAACTGCCATCTGGTTTCTGTACAAATTGTAAATAGCCTTTCGCTCCCTGTATTTTACCCCTGCCACCTTCAGAATTTGAAAGAGAATATTCCAGTCAACATTATCAAAAGCTTTCTCTAAGTCTACAAATGTAAGAAACGTAGGTTTGCCTTTTCTTAATATAACTTCTAAGATAAGTCGTAGGGTCAGTATTGCCTCACATGTTACAACATTTCTACGAAATCCAAACTGATCTTCTCCGAGGCCGGCTTCTACCAGTTTTTCCATTCGTCTGTAAAGAATTCCCATTAGTATTTTGCAGCTGTGACTTATTAAACTGATAGTTCGGTAATTTTCACATCTGTCAACACCTGCTTTCTTTGGTATTGGAATTATTATATTGTTCTTGAAGTCTGCGGGAATTTCGCTTGTCTCATACATCTTGCTCACCAGATGGTAGAGTTTTGTAGGACTGGCTCTCCCAAGGCTGGCAGTAGTTCTAATGGAATGTTGTCTATTTCGGGAGCCTTGTTTCGACTCAGGTCTTTCAGTGCTGTGTCAAACTCTTTACGCAGTATCCTATCTCCCATTTCATCTTCGTCTACCTCCTCATCCATTTCCATAATATTGTCCTCAAGTACATCGCCCTTGTATAGACCCTCTACATACTCCTTCCATCTTTCTGCTTTCGCTTCTTTGCTTACAATTGGGTTTCCATCAAAGCTCTTGATATTCATGCAAGTGGTTCTCCTTTCTCCAAAAGTCTCTTTAATTTTCCTGTACGCAGTATCTATCTTACCCCTAGTGAGATAAGCCTCTACATCCTTACATATGTCGTCTAGCCATGCCTGCTTAGCCATTTTACACTTCCTGTCGATAGCATTTTTGAGACGTTTGTATTCCTTTTTGCCTGCTTCATTTACTGCATTTTTATATTTTCTCCTTTCATCAATTAAATTCAATATTTCTTCTGTTACCCAAGGATTTCTTCTAGCCCTTTTTTTTTTGTACAATTTGCTAAACAGTTCTTCAATCTTATAAGTAGAAGTACTGTACTTCTCTTTCGATATCATCCCAGAAAGAAGAATCTAGAAGGTTGACGTCAGGTGACAATGAAGGTCCAGGTACAGGCTCCACTTCACCTATCCATCTCGGCATGTGCATCGTGTACGATAGTGTGTCATGGGTCGTCTTACATCAGTAGGAAAATATACGGGGTTTGCACGTACTACATTCACTAAAGTTGGCGACAGGTGAAATTTGAGTCAAATTAGTCGGGGGCTCTAAATGCAAAGCTTACAATTCAAATAAATTTTTACTGTTTGGGGCAATACTTCATACTGGAGTCAGAGGCGGCTAGTAACCACGCATTCACGGTTATCTCGTGAACGGCTTGTTTGTGGATCCACGTTTACTGAAACGTTTCGGCTTCTGCTATCGTATTACCTACATCAATCTTCGCTGTTAGTTATTATACGTCCGTAGCCCTTGGTCAAGTGGCTAGCGTTGCTGCCTCTGGCTCACGGAGTCGCGGGTTCGATTCCCGGCCGGGTTGGGGATTTTCTCTGCACGGGGACTGGGTGTTTGTGTTGTCCTCATCATTTCATCATCACTCGTGACTGTGTGAAGTATGAGACTCTGTACGGGAGCTGATGACCGCGCAGTTGAGCACCATACAAACGAAAGATCATCATCATTTATGGTTGAAAGAGTGACATTAGCTTCACATTAGGTGAGGGGGATTCCCACCGATGTACTTGCTGTTATCCTCAATTTTGTAGCTCTTTACCACCCAAAATTTTTCCCGCTACCCTCCACCACCCCAAAAATCATTGTTTACAATTTTATTTTTATTTCTGAGTAAATTTATTATTTAGTTTCATTAGACTTATTCATCTATTCTCTGCTTTCGACGACTCCAAACCGACTCAAAAATGGTTCAAATGGGTCTAAGCACCGTGGGACTTAACAGCTGAGGTCATCAGTCCCCTAGAACTTAGAACTACTGAAACCTAACTAACCTAAGGACATCACACACATCCATGCCCGAGGCAGGATTCGAACCTGCGACCGTAGCAGCAGCGCGGTTCCAGACTGAAGCGCCTAGAACCGTTCGGCCACAGCGGCCTGCTTACACTGACTCACATCTGTAAATATTAAGGTGAAGAAAAATATTTTTAGGTATTTATTATATTCTAAAAACCAGTCGGATTGTTGCAAATGTCTGAAACAACATTTTTCTTCTGCTTATAATGTAGTTGGAAAACCCAGCTCAAATTCTTATAAATCCATATACCAAAATGTTATCTTTTATTCTCTCCTCTTACTCATACATTATTGTTAAATAATGTACAATAAAGAACTCAATAAATTATGGTGTATAATTTTTTCAGGGAAACTTCGTTTTCTTTCCTTATTCTTGAACTATCTTCACAAGCCTTGGATGAATGCTGGTATCATCTGTACATACAGGGCGACAAGGGTGTAAGTGCAGATATTTTTGTTGGTGACTGACGACAGTGAAATGAAAGACATTACACCAGTATCTACTTCACTCAGAGAAAAAGAATTATAGGTATTCGTGTAGTATGTTTTTGTTTGGTTAGTATCTCCAAGTACAGGTGGTAAGAGCAAGCCATTAATGTTTTTTTTCCCCTGAGCAGCGGGTCAGGTGCTTAAGTGAGGACGTGTGGACTTAATGATGCAGTTATGACCGCGCATAAAACATCAGGTAGTTAATTATGTGACTTGTTTGGGGGGGGGGGGGGGGGGAGTGGGGAAGACTGTTAGATGCAGGGAAGAAAACAATTAACACAATGAAGTGGGTACATTTTAGTGTACCAATGATCACAATATCTGCAGTTATACCCACAACCTCAGGCATATTTCTTAAATTTTGATTATGTGTCCAATAACTTAGAAGTAACGAAATAAAAGTGTTCCAATATTGATAACTGTGACACAGCACGAGAGAACTGTTCGATTCTGGAGAGGCAAAGTTACCAAGCAGGTTATCTTTGTTTCTTAAAAAAATGGCTCGTCGTACTATGGGACTTAACATCTGAGGTCATCAGTCCCCTAGAATTTAGAACTACTTAAACCTAACTAACCTAAGGCCATCAAACACATCCATGCCCGAGGCAGGATTCGAACCTGCGACCGTAACAGTCCCACGGTGAAATTATTCATTAACTTATTACAATGTCTTAATTCATTTGTGCTTAAAGTTTATTTTACGCGTGTTTGAAAAACCGAAAGTTAAAAAGTGTGTGGTGTGATAAACAGTAACACGCGTTAACTAAAAAAAAAAATAAAAAATAAAATTTGTTGGCCGATATTGAAAAGTGTTCCATGAGCGTAACTAGGCCTACTTTTTGATGTGAATTTCCGTTATGTTTGTGTTTGTAGAGTGGCGGTATCAATATGGCAAATACGGAAAGAAAGTATATCAGATCTGTACAAAAATAAATTTAAACTAGTGCAAATTATAAACGAGAAAAATGACACATAAAATTTAAAGAAGACTTTGAGATGCCAGTTTTCAATGTTTTCTCATTCTATGAAGTTTGCCAAGGCCGTCCCACTAATTACAAATTTTGTACAGACCATTTAAACTGTGGTCGAGCGGTTCTAGGCGCTTCAGTCTGGAACAGCTCGACCGCTACGGTCGCAGCTTCGAATCCTGCCTCGGGCATGGATGTGTGTGATGTCCTTAGGTTAGTTAGGTTTAAGTAGTTCTAAGTACTAGGTGACTGATGACCTCAGATATTAAGTCCCGTAGTGCTCAGGGCTATTTGAACCATTTTTGAACCATAAAAACTACTGAAGAGTGTGGTAATGTTTCACAACACCGTGTGTGACATACAAGAAATCACAGTTAGTTATTTCAGACATTCTTAGAAAACTCAAAATAACAGTTTGATCTGACTTTCGTGAAACAGACATACTTTGCCAGCTGTTGCTACTGTATCGTTCACAGGCTTCTATATATGCAACCCATGGTCCTTAGTATTTTTCTCCAAGTTCGAAAGCTCCTTGCTGGCTGGTAGCACCAGAGAGATATGGGAAACAGGGGACCAAATGTTCAAAAATGCTTAACAGCTCAATGGGACGCGTCTCTCATCAGTCACGAAAGGGTTGATGGCATATTTAAAACTGGCATGTTCTGCCCAATAACGAGTCAGAAACCCAAATTAAAATTAAGTTTGATATGCTATGTAATCCGAGATGTACAAATGTTGTTTTTTAATGTATATTTCGTTCAGAAGTGGTATATTTTGAGGCATGTGGGGCCTGTTATAATGCAAAACAGCTTTCTGTGGAATACGCCTAAGTATCAGGGCCCTTAAGAAATTCTGTCACTGTTCTCTAAAAAAAATGATTCAAATGGCTCTGAGCACTATGGGACTTAACATCTGAGGTCATCAGTCCCCTAGACTTAGAACTACTTAAACCTAACTAACCTAAGGACATCACACACATCCATGCCCGAGGCAGGATTCGAACCTGCGACCGTAGCAGTCACGCGGTTCCGGACTGAAGTGCCTAGAACCGCTCGGCCACTGCGGCCGGCATTGTTCTTTTCCTTTCTCTCTGGAACGGTACTGATTTGCTGTCCGCGCTACTCTGCATGAGTTAGTGAATTCACTGTACAACGGGTCGAAATCGTGAGAAATAAAATCCACGCTTTAGTGCTGCGCCCCTCGGAACATCTGGAGTATCGTGAGCTTCGTACCGGCGTTCCAGGGGAACTGGTCTTTTTCTGGCCGAGGCTGCGGTGCATAAATGTATGCGACCGGAGGCAAAAAAGCACGGCCCCTCCGCCTCGAAACTATTGATTTTACGACCTCACCTCCGATATGCCGCTGCACATTCGGAGAAAACTTGGCTGTTGTCTCTTGCAGAACTCTGTGGCATCTCCTAAACGTACGACCTCCTCTTTATGCAGATGGCTGGAGTAACATCAGACGGCGCTCTCGAATCTCCCTGCCCTTTCTCCGTACGCTTCTTGCCTGCGCTTTCGCCGCAGCTATCGCTCGGGCACTTTCGCCCTAGCTTTCGCTCGGGCACTTTCGCTGTTCCTTCTGCAGGATTGGATTGCGCTACAGCAGCAACTGTCAGTGTCTGCTGCCCAACCACTCATTTCTCCTAGCACCAGAACCTATCGCAGGCAGCTTCACATCCCAGTGAAATACACTCGAGTCCAAAATTAAAGCAACAAACCTCTATTTGCCCGTCCACGATATAATCATACAAGCTGTCAACCAGATATCCGTACGCTTGTGTTCTTCACGGAAGATTGCATCCTGGTCAACGGAAAATCGCGTCAACGATGACGTCAGGGAACCTGTCAAACGACGTAGTGTTTGCCGGGTAGCCTCACATCCACAGTCGCTGTGTAAACAGTCACAGGAGGTGCAGTGTGGCACAGAAAAGATGCTTACCAGACACTTTGCGGTGGAAAATGGTTCAAATGGCTCTGAGCACTATGGGACTCAACATCTATGGTCATCAGTCCCCTAGAACTTAGAACTACTTAAACCTAACTAACCTAAGGACAGCACACAACACCCAGTCATCACGAGGCAGAGAAAATCCCTGACCCCGCCGGCAATCGAACCCGGGAACCCGGGCGCGGGAAGCGAGAACGCTACCGCACGACGACGAGCTGCGGACTTTGCGGTGGAGGACCATAGAAATAAAGGAAGCCTGAGGGATTAATGTAAATTGTTCTGTTGTTTCTCGGATGAGGCGACAGTTTATAGAGACCAAAACTGTGTAGAGAAGCACCCTACTCACACCATATAGAATTCATATGCTTTCCATTGTGTGCGAGCCTAGCCCACTGTAACTAGCTATGACGTTACGAATGTTGCACAATACCTTAAATGTAAAGTATGTAATCTGAAAGGTTAATAGCATGTCAGGAGTGATGCTAAAAAGGATAATGTGTTAAGTTTCAGTTTAGTAACTTTAACAGTTTTCGAAATTTGGACGTTTTACGTAAAAATCATCGGTGCAACAGGAAGGAGCTGTAAACTTCAAAATTTATATTCGGATTCTTTTTTCATTGTAATTTAATGGAAACAGCATGCTATATATCTCAAAGTAATATTTTGGTTGAAATTCATGATTTTGAGTTTTTGTGTTTTATAAGTACGAAAGTAAGATATAGTACGTGATTAGATAAAGCTAGGATGTTTAGATTTAGGTAGAATGGAGATACGCTATAATAACAAAGATGTGAGAAGTTTCCAAAAGGTAGCTTTAAAACTATAGTTGTAGCGTCTCTCCAAAGGGCAAGTTCAGAGATCATCTATTGCGCGCAGTGCAACTAAAATAATTCTCTCCCCAAAAGTATTTAGCTTAGCCACATCAGAATTTTATTGCAGATACACTACTGGCCATTAAAATCGCTACACAGCGAAGAAATGCAGATGATAACGGGTATTCATTGGACAAATATATTATACTAGAACTGACGTATGATTACATTTTCACCCAATTTGGGTGCATAGATCCTGAGAAATCAGTACCCACAACAACCACCTCTGGCCGTAATAACGGCCTTGATACGCCTGGGCATTGAGTCAAACAGAGCTTGGATGGCGTGTACAGGTACAGCTGCCCATGCAGCTTCAACACGATACCACAGTTCATCAAGAGTAGTGACTGGCGTATTGTGGCGAGCCAGTTTCTCGGCCACCATTGACAAGGCATTTTCAATTGGTGAGAGATCTGGAGAATGTGCTGGCCAGGGCAGCAGTCGAACTTTTTCTGTATCCAGAAAGGCCAGTACAGGACCTGCAACATGCGGTCGTGCATTATCCTGCTGAAATGTAGGGTTTCGCAGGGATCGAATGAAGGGTGGAGCCATGGGTCGTAACAAATCTTAAATGTAACGTCCACTGTTAAAACTGTCGTCATTGCGATCAAGAGGTGACCGAGACGTGTAATCAGTGGCACCCCATACCATCACGCCGGGTGATAAGCCAGTATGGCGATGGCGATTACACGATTCCAGTGTGCGTTCAACGCGATGTCTCCAAACACGGATGCGACCATCTTGATGCTGTAAACAGAACCTGGATTCATCCGAAAAAATGACGTTTTGCCATTCGTGCACCCTGGTTCGTCGTTGAGTACACCATCGCAGGCGCTACTATGATACAGCGTCAAGGGTAACCGCAGCCTTGGTCTCCGAGCTGATAGTCCATGCTGCTGCAAACGTCGTCGAACTAATCGTGCAGATGGTTGTTGCCTTGCAAACGCCCCCATCTGTTGACTCAGGGATCGAGATGTTGCTGCACGATCCGTTACAGCCATGAGGATAAGATGCCTGTCATCTCGACTGATAGTGATACGAGGCCGATGGGATCCAGCACGTCGTTCCATATTACCCTCCTGAACCCACCGATTCCATATTCTGCTAACAGTCATTGGATATCGACCAGCGCGAGCAGCAATGTCGCGATACGACAAACCGCTGTCGCGATAGGCTACAATCCGACCGTTATGAAAGTCGGAAACATGATGTTACGCATTTCTCCTCCTTACACGAGGCATCATAACAACGTTTCACCAGGCAAAGCCGGTCAACTGCTGTTTGTGTATGAGAAATCGATTGGAAACTTTCCTCATGTCAGCACGTTGTAGGTGTCGCCACCCGCGCCAACCTTGTGTGAATGCTCTGGAAAGCTAATCATTTGCATATCACAACATCATCTTCCTGTCGGTTAAATTTCGCGTCTGTAGCACGTCATCTTTGTGGTGTAGCAATTTTAATGGCCAATAGTGTACTTACCTTAGTGTTGATAGCACAATTATACTGAGAACTTCATTGACCTTGAGCAAATGAGGCAATTAATTATTTAATAACTTGAAGTGGTGCATTACTAGCCCGAGCGGCTAGTTAGGAAGGCAAATGTTGTCCGCTGCGTCTTCGGCGGTCCGCACCGCGGCTATATAAATAAGAGCGCTGCAAGCTAGAGTAAGGACCCAGTTCTCCTCTAGATTTGTATTAGCGCGCACTCCGTGTCGGAAGCCGCGTCGCGTCTGTGCAGTTGCAGCCTTGGATGCCATATTGCGTAACTCAGTATGCACGTAACAATGAGTTCGCATTGGGGTAAAGTGTTAACTGCGGAACGACTCCAGTGATTTATTCTCAGTTTGCGTATGTCGTATTTTCACGTGCAGCCGCAGGACAGACCTTCTATCATTACTAGCATGGCATTTGATGAGTATTAACATCAAATTTTGGCGAAAATTCACTTTGAACATTTACATCAATGACGGTTATTGAATTGTTTCGTTACCTAGGAATAATAGGATCCGTGCAATAGACTCTGAACAGCTCTGATAGTACATTAGCTGATAGTAGCATTGCTTGGTTAAATATTTATTTGAAACTTTAAGCTTTATCGTTTTCAGAATATAGTGAAAATTGTTATAGTAAATTGCATTTTCTATGAATCCCAGACATCATCCTAAATCCTCAGCATAATGAACTTCAATCATCAATAGCTTTATTTCTCCATCAGAGTGGGCACAGTGAACTTTAATTACAGGCATCACGTTTTTGGTAATCACTTTCTGCTTGCCAACATTGTAGTTAGAGAGCCTGTGTTGGGAACGGCAACAATACAATAGAAAAGTTTTTCCACCCACCACCCCACAACTGTATCCTGAAGACCAGGCCACGGCCGATCACAGAGGACTGTAATTTTGCTGTAAGGACACGATAGTAGGGCCTCAGCACTACATGGAATCTGGCATGTGAACTCACTGTACCTACTGGACGTGTTGCATTGAGGCAAACGTTGCGCAGAAGGCTTCAGCAAAGTGACTTTTATTGTCGGAGACCTGCTGTGTGTGTACCTCTGATACGTGTTCACAGATGCGAACGTCTAGAGTGGAGTCAGCAACACGCCACCTGGACGGTCGCACAATGGACCAATGTTGTTTTCACAGATGAGTCCAGATTTAGTCTGGAGAGTGATTCCCGGTGGATTCGCATCTGGAGGGAAGGTGAAACACGATTTGGGGAGCCAGACATTCTGGAAAGAGACTGATATCGAGGAGGATACATAATTCTGTGGGCAGGGATTATGTTTACCACTCAGACCCCTCTTCATGAAATTGTACGGATGAATCGGCAAGGTTTAACAGCTGTGAAGTATCGTGACGAGATCTTCGGACCTCATTTACGGTTGTTGTGAGGTGCTGTGGGCCCAGACTTCGTACTGATAGACGATAAGCTTCGACCTTCGTCGTTATCATGCCTGTATTGCTGCCAGAGGAGGTTACACCCCATACTGAGCACATTAAGCAGTTGTCGAAATGTGTGAGCAAAACCGTTAAGTTGGAACAGACGAAGAACGTTTATTTCTTTCATTATGCATGTTGCAGTTGTTTACGTTCTGTATTCTTTAAATTGTTTCTACTATATTATCACGTATTTATACTGTTTTGTGGCAAAATAAACGCAATCTTCCAAAATTTCCGTTTGTTGCTTTCATTTTGGACACCAGCGTATTTGGTCCTGGGAGCTCAGTAATCGCTTGTGGCAGTTCATTTCGTGACTAGAGGAACTGTAATTTTTTCATTAAAAAAGAGAACAGGGCTCCCTAGTTCTGACACGGCAAAAGTCGTTAGAAGACTGTCGACTTCGGCCGGCTGAGGTTTTCTGTTTGACCGCTGCCAACCTCAGCTAGCGTGAAGCGATTGTTGTTAATGCTTTTACTTGTAAGTGTCAAAAAAATTCCTAGTCTATCACAGGCAGCGCCAGATAATCTTTCCGCACTTTGGGCAGGGGCAAACGGTGGTATTTACGGAGTAAAGCTAGAAAAATAATCAATAATATCGCTGAATATTTTGAGCAGGGGAGCAACAACAATGAGTTTCTCTATCCCTCTGTCTCAGCCGATGAGAGGGACAGTGTCGTACAAAGAATCAAGATTCACTATTGTGAGAAGAATTCGGAAAATTTCAGAGATAATCCTGGGAAATTATCAGAAATTCTCGGCAAAGAAAGATAAATTTCATTTCAGATTTTTCAGTTTGACATTGCTTTGAGAACCACCTTCCACTTTGAATTATTCCAAAGTGGTACTTTGTGTGTGTGTGTGTGTGTGTGTAAAGTTCAACGTTATTGATTGTAGGTATTCCAGGGGCTGTTTACCTTACAAGCAGACGTACTGTAATGACAAATGCAGTTACGTAGGTCAGGGTCGCAGATATTATCAGACCCTGCAATCTATTACCCTGGTGGGCCATCTTTTATGGGTAATGGAAAAACAATCCTGTGATCCACTAGATGACTAAATCCGCAATAACAGCGGAGATTATTAGGAGAATGTAAGTCGGTCCGAAAAGCCGCACTCATAAATGTCATTTTCAGGGGGCTGTAACATTATGCCTACGTAGGCGAGTTATGTGACTCCCTAGAATTGGTAGGAGCCCAGCAAGGCGACCTACATGGCACTGCCCATGTACTAAGGTAAACAGCGGTGTGAGCAGAAAAGAGTAAATCACACAGTATGTGGATAGTCATCGGTCGCTTAGCTGGAGGGTGGACAATGCAACAGAAATGGTTGGGTATATGACAGTCTGAAATATGGCTTCTTACAACTCTTAGAAATTCTATAATGAATCATAGTTACATAAGAGAGCAAATCTGTATAGATCTGTTAGATCAGAGAAGTAAGGAACATCCAATGAAACAATAATCATTCTAACATCTTAAAAATATAAAAGTTAACATTTTACAGTGATTAAACATTTTCACAATGAACCTTAGAATTAGCATCTCTTAAGTGATGATAGCATTGCAGATGATAGCATTGCACTATATCATCCCTGAAAGCTATATATCTGTGACTATTTTATTTGTTGATTTATTATGCATTTATATATTTTTCGTTATGAATATATGTTATCAGAAGATCATATCCTTCACAGTAACACAGAGACTGTGTGCAGCTTGAATACTTCATATCTTTCAATGCGTGTGCAGATATTTAAATAGTTATTACAGCTCATATTAAAAACTCTGGTAATTTAAAAGTGGTCACTTACATATGTTAAATGACACCACCACTGAAATGAGAAGCAAAAGACACTTCCACCAAGTTGAATAAATAATTATTTAAACAATATTAAGCAATATACTGCTGTCTTTTAGTGTGAGTGCATTTGTGCAAGAATGTTGGTTTATTTATTTCTGAGCGCATGATTTATTTATATTTGTTATGGATGGTCTGAGTGTGGGTGAATGTTTATATTATTTCTTTATTTAAATATTGTTGTAATATGTTAGTTCAAGTTGGGAAGTGTCAAGTAGAGCCAAAATCTTGTCTGTAGAACATAAGCACAATATACACTACTGGCCATTAAAATTGCTACACGACGAAGATGACGTGCTACAGACACGAAATTTAACCGACAGGAAGAAGATGCTGTGATATGCAAATGATTAGCTTTTCAGAGCATTCACACAAGGTTGGCGCCGATGGCGACACCTACAACGTGCTGACATGAGGAAACATTCCAACCGATTTCTCATAGGCAAACAGCAGTTGATCGGCGTTACCTGGTGAAACGTTGTTGCGATGCCTCGTGTAAGGATGAGAAATGCGTACCGTCACGTTTCCGACTTTGATAAAGGTCGGATTGTAGCCTATCGCGATTGTGGTTTATCGTATCGCGACATTGCTGCTCGCGTTGGTCGAGATAAAATGACTGTTAGCAGAATATGGAATCGGTGGGTTCGGGATGGTAATACGGAACGCCGTGCTGGATCCCACCGGCCTCGTATCACTATCAGTCGAGATGACAGGTATCTTATCTGCATGGCTGTAACGGATCGTGCAGCAACGTCTCGATCACTGAGTCAACAGATGGGGACGTTTGCAAGACAACAGCCATCTGCACGATTAGTTCGACGGGGTTTGCAGCAGCATGGACTATCAGCTAGGAGACCATGGCTGCGGTTACCCTTGACGCTGCATTACAGATAGGAGCGCCTGCGATGGTGTACTCAACGACGAACCTGGGTGCACGAATGGCAAATCGTCATTTTTTCGGATGAATCCAGGTTCTGTTTACAGCATCATGATGGTCGCATCCGTGTTTGGCGACATCGCGGTGAACGCACATTGGAAGCGTGTATTCGTCATCGCCATACTGGCGTATCACCCGGCGTGATGGTATGGGCTGCCATTGGCTACACGTCTCGGTCACCTCTTGTTCGCATTGACGGCACTTTGAACAGTGGAAGTTACATTTCGGATGTGTTACGACCCGTGGCTCCACCCTTCATTCGATCCCTGCGAAACCCTATACTTCAGCAGGATAATGCACGACCGCAAGTTGCCGGTCCTGTACGGGGCTTTCTGGATACAGAAAATGTTCGACTGCTGCCCTGGCCAGCACATTCTCCAGATCTCTCACCAACTGAAAACGTCTGGTCAATGGTGGCCGAGCAAATGGCTCATCACAATACGCCAGTCACTACTCTTGATGAACTGTGGTATCGCATTGAAGCTGCATGTGCTTGTACACTGAATCCAAGCTCTGTACGACTCAATGCCCAGGCGTATCAAGGCCGTTATTACGGCCAGAGGTGGCTGTTCTGGGTACTAATTTCTGAGGATCTATGCACCCAAATTGCGTGAAAATGTAATCACGTGTTAGTTCTAGTGTAGTATATTTGTCCAGTGAATACCCGTTTATCATCTGAATTTCTTCTTGGTGTAGCAATATTAATGGCCAGTAGTGTATTTTTGGTTGGGATGTCTTCAGCCAATAATAGTTAGACAGTGGCAGAACACTACTAGGGTCAAGTGGAGGCAAATACTGAGTGAGACGGTCACGAGAGCGATTCAGGACGTTTTACCTTAGTTCTGGGAGAAGTCGGGCTTGTGTGTGGTAACATATGTTATGCCGTTGTGTGGGTGATACTTTCTGGGTCCTGAATAGTCGCTAAAATACTCTAACTTTTGTAGGGACTTTCGAGAGGTCTGGATGTGCTCCAGTGCAGAACTTTAAACTTCCTGCTTGCGTTATGGAACTCAAAATAGACAGTCTATGAGTTTCTCCTCGTTATCTCTCGTGTGTTAGTGGGTAAACTGTCATGCTGAACTCTGAATTATTGTGAGCTGGCTAATATTCTGTGTATTTTGATCACGGGATGGACCTAGTTTTTCACATGTCTTTGAAGGCTGTTTAGCTTGTCGATTTGCTATCATTCTCGTAACAGTCTCAACACTACTACACTGTTAAAAAGAATTAAGAGAACCGATGAATCGTCGTCTGGCATGTTAAATCTATTTTGACAGAGGCAGCTCCACCACTCTCAATGCATGCATCTTAACTTTCAATGTATGCAACAGATAAAAATCATTCGTCAACTTTTCGTTTTAACATGCATTACAGCATCAGGTGGTTCCTCAGAAGGAAGTGAGTACCAATGTCCGTCTTCTAGTGAGTACGCAGATGGAAGTTGTCTTTTGTGGACGTTGTATTCAACCGAGCAAATGCAACACGACATCTTAATGCAATGTAAGTTGCAAGGGCGGTCTGTTTGCTTAGAAAAGGATGATTTTGCCTTCGTGTTACTGCGGATGCCAATGTTTGTCCATCTGTCTGTCATACATAGGTTGCGGACACGCTACAAGGAGACAGTTTAATGCACAAAGCGAGTTGGACAATGTCGCTGATGCATAACACCCCATGAGAAGACCGATATTCGGTCATTTCTGCTTCGCAGACTCCACCGGAACGTTGCAAGACGAGGGCCACTGGAGCCGCTGTGTCCAATCAGACTGTAATGAATAGATCATGAGAAAGGAACGTACAACCCAGACGTCCAGTTAGAATACCTCACTTGAGATGACAGTTTGCACCTCGCCTTCTGTCCTACAGTTCCCATGTCAACTGTCAACTTCGTCACTGGCGAAACGCGTTATTCACAGAATAGTCCAGATACCTCTGACACAAGGTGATGGCAGTGTTCGTCTTTGGAGACCCGTCGTCAGCGATACCTCTCAGGCGTTGTCCAGGAAAAAGACAGATTTCCAAGGTACTGTGATTTTGTGGCGAGACATCAATGTTGACAGTCAGTCCATCGTCACGTTACCGCTACGCAGTAAATCGGACAGATCGTGTGTGGGCCATGTTGTGGATGCTGCAGAGAGTGGTGGCCTCGAATTCCTTGATTCCTTTTAATGCCATGTAGCGGTAGTGAGCAGGGATTTCTTGCGAATCTTGGACACTGAAGTAATGGAATGGCCGGCGGTGAGTCCCATCCTAAAGCATATCATGCATATGTGGGATGTGGCTGACAGTTGTGTTCGTATTCGTCCTACTCCACTACGGGCTCTCCAAGATCTTTCATGGTCTCTCAGTGAGGAATCGGAATGTTTTCCATAGGGTGACCTCTGCAGACTTATACCGAGCATAACACATAGGTGTCAAGTAGTGATAAACGCTCACAGAGGGCATACACGTTTCTGGAGCCCTCATAGTCCAGTAAAAAAACATCCAGTATAACCCAATGAATTATTCCTTCCTCTTGATTTGCATCACCTGTCGGACACTGTTCTTTTTATGTAAACTATCAAGGCTGTAATGATGTTTTGTTGAGTACTCAATGTGTAAAAGATAAAGGTATAATTTAGTAACATACCTAGCCTCAGTTATTTCTCAGCAGTGTATGCCGGTCTCACAAAGTCGTTGTCCTAATTCTTTTCAGCGGCGTATATTGCATTTTATAAGGTTATCTTTCTGTCAGTGCCATGACTGGTTATCGAAGGATCACTTTCTGTTTGTTTAACAATACTTTCTTGCATAAACAGTATATAGCAGAATATAGCGTTACATAGCAGAATTCTCTGGTGTCGTCATTATTAATTACTTATTTATATATTATTTAATAATTATGTATATTAGTTCGCAATTCTAGCCAATGCATAGACTATTTGACTACAAGGTCAGAGCTACAGCTTATTATACGCAGAGAGTTAGCTGCAGGGAATGAAAGCGGACCTATGCGGCTCGACAACACGACACTATCAAGCTATTCTTTTTAAACAAAGTCGCGTGTAGCCTAGTAACCCAAATAGCGAGCAACATCAGGTGCAGCCGCGGTTGGTTGGTTAGTTGTTTGGAATGCCGGTTACAGAAGTTACTAATCAGCAGCATATCCGTTAGGTAACGTCGGACGGCCATCTCTCGCGTTCTATTGATAACATAGATAATGGGGCAAGTGTTTCGGATAACCCTTGGTCTTTGTATACCTATCGGAAGAATGGGAATAGTGTACCTATCCCACAGTACAGGGTCAAAATTTAAAGAATATGCACTTCCTTCAGCCCAGTAAAATTGAGAAAATTTATTGATTGTTATGTCTAAGGTGTGAGTTAGGTTGGGCCTCACATGACTTATATACGGACGGTCCCTGAGAAAACCCCGAAAGGTTATGATTTGTGGGTTCCATAAGTACCAGTTGTGGGGGTGGTCTCTTCTATAATTTCTATTCATGACAAATCGTCGAAATTTTAGCCGTATGGTCGTAAGATGGTGTTCTCACGGAATTTCGAAACTTTTTTGGTACTAACAAACTACCTGTTAGCTTCCGTCTAAAATTCTTGCCTGACTTTTGTTTGATGATTTTTCCGATTGTTTTCCATCACGAGTGGCTGGCACTGTCAAAGCTTCACCCTCCGTTATTGGTAGTGGAAGCCGGGTGAAGCTTTACAAAGCCAGCCAGTAGTGATGGCGGAACGTTACCCTAAGAACCTGAGACAGAAGCTAATAGGCCGTTCGTCAAACAGTGTCCACGATAACCCTATCAATTTTTTTTATCATTATTCGTTACCCAGATCCAGAGGTTCAAAGTTACCGTACTTAAGCACGTAATATCGGGTGCGACCCATTAATGTAGTTTTAAGAGAGGTAGTGAACTCACGGAAATGGATCGGGGATCATCGTAAGGATTCTGAGGTCACGAAAGTATGGTTTTCGTTGCCATTTTTTCTCTAATAAAACTTTATGACGAGCTGTTCTGTATAAAAGGGAAGTTCTCTCCTATATAGGTTGTCTTGACCTGGAAATTGTTCGATGGTGGCCAATGGCAACATAAATATCTTACAAAAATCAATTTGTCATACGAAATTCTTTGTAACTGCAAACCAAACACCGCATCTTTTTGTACACTGTAGATATATTCTAAAAATGTTGCATTTTTATCTAAATTTGCGTAAAGTGAACTTGCATTGGAAGAAGACGATGTTGTTTTAATGTTATGTTCTGCAGGTTTACTTGTTGTTTATGTGTCTCAAAGTATGAAAGCGCGACGATATATATATAAACAAATTGTCAAAATTTTACTGACCTACAGAATTAGTTTTATATAAGTGGCTGTCTCTGCTGTAACAGGGTAAAATAGGGGACCAGGTGAAAAATGCTCCTATCGGAGCATAAAAAACTCAGATATGCTCCTCTTTAAAAGGCTCTGACAGAAAAGAGGACAACCAGATGCTTCATTCCCTATTCGCCTTCCTCATTAAAACTTTTAACATGCGAACTTATTCACATGCCTTTGTCCTGAAAGAGAATAGCAGAGAGTTAGTGACGGTGGAAGTAGACAGCGCCAATGGGAGAGAAAGAGAGAGTGATGTTGAGAGAGAAAGTGGCAGTGAAAGAGAAAGAGAGATGGATGAAGACAATGGCAGTGGGAGGTAAAGAGAGAGGATGTGGTGATGGTAAGTGAGAGACAGTGACAGTAAAAGAGAAACAGGGATGTATGGAGATAGTGGGGGCAAAAGAGAGACGAGACAATGGAAATGGAAAAGAGATATTAGTGTATACCATACATTGGCTTGGGGAATCTGGATGCCCGCAGACCGGTTATAACAGGAAAAAAATTGCCCACTTTTCGTCAACCCTTACACCCATCTGTTAAAACCGCGAGAAAGCCATCCCAAAGGACGTGTGTGGAGAGGAGACAATGGTGGGCGAAGAGAAAGGCAGCTGACTGTAAGCACGAGGACAGAGACAGTGGCAGTGAGAGGGAAAAAGAGTGGGTGAAAGAGAATGGTAGTGGGATAGAGAGACGTGTCGGAGAAGATTGGTAAGGAAGAGCTAGAGAAAGGAATGGTAGTGGCACAGAGGGAGGCAGACCAGTGGGAGAAAAAGGAGACAGTTGGTGAGAGACATATATAGGTAGCGGTAGTGACCCGAAGAGGCTGTGAGGCGTCGGTTCATTGAAACCTCCTCCTCCCATACGATTTGAAATTAAATTCTAATTACGCGTTTTCCATAGTAATTTTGATATCAAGTTATTAATTTTATCCCACAATCTCAGACATTCTTTTTCCCTTTAACTTTTAGAATTTATTGAGGTGCATGAATTCCTGGGAACTGGGCAGAAGTCCTGTCAGGCTGCAATTAATGGAGAAAGAGTTGCTCGTGTGACAGCTGACCGTGAGGGAGGACCAAAGGCGACCAAAGTAGTTTTGTAGAGATTCGGATTTTCGGTCCACTTTCACTACCTGCCACGAACTCATCGACGGGTTCTATCGCACCTCCTAGGCGTCTGCACACGGAAGGAAGACGAGTACAACAGGGAGCTGACCTGGGGATGAACAGACTAGGGTCCTAACTGCGATACGGTCGGCAGTTTGGCGCCAAGGGCTGCCGTCTCACAAAGGAATTTATGAATGTAGAATACACGAAACGGAACGCTACGGCCGAGATAAAATCAATCCCAGCCTCGTGGAAACAGGACGCCACTTAGAGCTGCATGTACTGTTTTTAGCTGGCACCCTTGTGCGGGAGGTAAAACGAGCTCGCATCTGTATGTGGAAATGGAGCAGCAGAAAGTATTGGGAGCGAATCTGCCCTCTTGTACGAACGTGGCTGATTGGCCGTTCTGCGGTAGTCACACTGCTGGGAGATCAAAAATTCATGATTTAAATAACAGAAAACTGCACCAGTTGCGTACTTTTTCGTGCCAAGCGCAACGCGTTTCGAGAATTTATTCTCAATTCAAATGCACTTAGTTACATAAATATTTTAATGATGTTTTCATGTGTGCCTTTCTGCTGCTGTTCTGTATTTGTCTCTTTCAGATTACACTGCAGCCGGAAAACCGGACAAATGAATGTTGCAATGTTTTTGTATGCTAATATTAGAGCCAGTATGTTTGTTTTTCTACCTACAGGTATTGCGACTCCTCCGTTGCACAGACGTGCACCATCACCCGCACTGTTTGCTTCTGTAAACAAAACATGATGCAGAGATATGCTGTAGTACTGTTGGGCCACACTCATTTCAAAATACTTCCTGCAAACGTGACGTTATTTTGACGTCGCACGTAACATCGACGACCACAGAAACTGCTATCGACTTTCGTTAACATTAGATACGAACCTCTGACAAGACTTCATGCGTGCTTATCGGAGATTTTTAAAAACACCTCCTTTTCAGTACGACTTATTAAAATTATTGTTATAATTGAAAGTCACATAATGAGTTATCGACGTTTAATGCTATCGTAAAAGAGTGCTCTCTCTCACGAATGAGCTGTTATCTTCAGTAACTTGAAAATAAGCTTGTATTATAACTTGCGGCATGCCGTCTCAAGGTAACGACGCACTGAAAATTTATCACAGACACGTCATAATTATCATTACATGTTAGTTAATAACGTATCAACGATATAAGCCATCAAGTGTCACTATGGTATCCAAGACAGGAGGCTGACTTCACACGATGAAGTGACAGGGTTGTGGATAATGTCGTGGGTGATGCAGTCAAAAAACGAAGGTTCACATTCCATCACATGGAAATATTTTATTTTTCATCTTAGTATTGTTAACACATTCTGAGACTTTCCTATGAACATCATAGAAGTATGTTCAGCAATATTCGATGTTATTTATATTTCCATCTGGTCAGACAAAGAGGGATGACACAACTATTTGGCTATATCAGAGCGTATCATTAGGCAGGGACCAACGCGGACAGCTTTAAATGCTGTTACTCATACGAGAAGCAATATTATTTCTTGTTACAAATATTTCTCCGTTTGCTCCCGAATACCGCATTTGCCGATATCCGAGTGTTCGGTGAGGCAGGAACATCGGAGGACAGCTTTAATTTCTGCGACTGAAACGAGCACCAATAACATTCATATTCATTCTTGTCACAAATGTTTTGCTATTCATTTCCGAATATGTGACTATTTCCGAGTGTGTGGCTGGGCAGGAACCTAAGAGGACAGCTTTAACTGCTGTGGCTGAAACGAGCGCTATAACATTCATATTCTTCCTTTTCACCGATATTTAGCTCTTTATTTCCAAAATATGTGACAGTTTCATCTGCATCTACCTCTACATCCACACTCCGCAAGCCACCTGAAGGTGTGTGGCGGAGGGTACTTTGAGTACCTCTATCGGTTCTCCCTTCTATTCCAGTCTCGTATTGTTCGTGGAAAGAAAGATTGCCGGTATGCCTCCGTGTGAGCTCTAATCTCTCTGATTTTATCCTCATGGTCTCTTCGCGAGATATACGTAGGAGGGAGCAATATACTGCTTGACTCCTCGGTGAAAGTATGTTCTCGAAACTTCAACAAAAGCCCGTACCGAGCTAGTGCGCGTCTCTCATGCAGAGTCTTCCACTGGAGTTTATCAACCATCTCCGTAACGCTTTCGCGATTACTAAATGATCCTGTAACGAAGCGCGCTGCTCTCCGTTGGATCTTCTCTCTCTCTTCTATCAACCCTATCTGGTACTGATCCCACAGTGGTGAGCAATATTCAAGCAGTGGGTGAACAAGTGTACAGTAACCTACTCGCTTTGTTTTCGGATTGCATTTCCTTCGGATTCTTCCAATGAATTTCAGTCTGGCATCTGCTTTACCGACGATCGACTTTATATGATCATTCCATTTTAAATCACTCCTAACGCGTACTACCTAGATAATTTATGGAATTAACTGCTTCAAGTTGCTGACCTGCTATATTGTAGCTGAATGATAAGGGATCTTTCTTTCTGTGTATTCGCAGCACATAACACTTGTCTACATTGAGATTCAATTGCCATTCCCTGCACCATGCGTCAATTCGTTGCAGATCCTCCTGCATTTCAGTACAATTTTCCATTGTTACAACCTCTCGATGTACTACAACATCATCCGCAAAAAGCCTCAGTGTGTAACGCCGGAAATGCATATCCTCGTATTTCCATCTATTGTACTGTAATTTTTTTTCCTTATTTTGTTACCTGAATATATGACGTTTCTGTGTCTTTATATATTGTAATTGTTTTACTGTTTGAATATATATATTTATGCATTTATGTTGGTTTGTTTTGTGAATATTATTTGTATTTATACGCTGGGTCTGGCATAGGGAAAACTATGCTATCGAACGAATACATCGATAGGTCGTGTGGAGAACCAAAGTGTTGAGGATCTTTGGTAGTGTTAACTCTATCGCGTGGAGCGCGGGCAGAGGGGGAGTCTGGCTGGGGTGGTGCAGTGGAGTAGGTGTGTTGTGTGAAGCTCAAAAATGGTTCAAATGGCTCTGAGCACTATGGGACTCAACTTCTCAGGTCATTAGTCCCCTAGAACTTAGAACTAGTTAAACCTAACTAACCTAAGGACATCACACACATCCATGCCCGAGGCAGGATTCGAACCTGCGACCGTAGTGGTCTCACGGTTCCAGACTGCAGCGCCTAGAACCGCACGGCCACTTCGGCCGGCTGTGTGAAGCTCCCGCGAGTTGCCGCGCTTTCGGGATTTGGCAGCATGTAATTGCGCTCGACTTGCGATGATAGTTTCTGACATGGTGTCGCGGACGGGAAGCATTAGCTGGCGCACATCAAGAGCCCGTTTCGTCTGGTGACCGTGTCGAGAAGAAGGCGCGCCAACATCCAGCTTCTTCAACAGCGACGGCCGACAATGAGTGACTGTCGCCACCTTCTCGATCGACGGCTTCAAACCTTCAATCAGCCAACAAGGAAGACTGGAAGGACGTAAAGCTTTAGAACTGTATGGCAGACCTCAGCTTTCCAAACTTTTAAAATTGTTGCATCACAAAATTACAGCAACTTAGCATGAACCTTTGTTGCTCATTGTCCCAATTGCATTGCCAAGCAGGGTCCCTTCCTTTTCCGAAATGAGCCCGAGTGTCGTTGAAATTCAAACGCCAGCATCATTAGATTTCACTGCTTTAATTTCAAAGTTCAGTTAAGGTATTCATAGCTGGCTACAATATTTAGACTGCACAAGCACAAATTAAGAGTGCGAGTTTTGTTACCGTATTTTAGTTGCCTGTGACTGCAGCTCAGCTTGGTACGTACTAAATTTTACTATTGTTAATTGTTCAGAATCATTTAATTCAAGTTCAAAGTTAAATCTCTTATTTCTAAATTGCGTAGATTCAAGTAGCTTTTGAAATGATTCTTGAGGTAGTCCAAGACTAACCGTATTTTACTGAATTTCTATGTGCTTCAGAAAGAAAGCTCACTATTAACCTCAGTCACTAAATTAACTTTCGATTTTCCGGTTTTATTAATTCTTTTGCTAATTTAAGTCAGAGTGTAGCGAAATTCATTACTTCTGACAAACTGTCAGTTTTCACACTACACGTGTCAACCTTCAGTTGCCACGCTTCTAGTGCTAATTATATGTGTAATAACCTTTCTTTTTTCAATTACTACAGTAATTGTCCTTAGGACTGGCGACCGTAATTTCCCCCAAATCTCAAATATCTAATTACTGCTAGTTAATTGTTAACGTAACGGCCGCACATTTACTTTCTTTATTAACTTTACCCCTTTTCAAAATTAATTTCCACCAGTTTCATTTGCATTTTTCCTTTCATTTAGATGTAACCCTTTCCTCCCTCTTTACCGACAGATTAACTTCGGTGACGATTGCTTTTCCCAAATTTCCATTAGGTACACGCGGTTTAATTTTTCACTGTCATTAAGGTCGATAAGTGAGGGGGAGGTTACAAGTGAACTTCCGATGCTATCCACTAGGTGATTTACATATATTGTGAACAGCAACGGTCCTGCGACACTCCGCTGTGGAACACCTGAAATCGCTCTTACTTCGGAAGACTTGTTTCCATTGAGAATGACATGCTGCGTTCTGTTATCTAGGAACTCTTCAATCCAATCACACAATTTGTCTGATAGTCTATATGCTCTAGCTTTGTTCATTAAACGACCGTGGGGAACTGTATCGAACGCGTTGCGGAAGTGAAGAAACACAGCATCTACCTGGGAACCCGTGTCTATGGCCCTCTGGGTCTCGTGGACGAATAGCGCAAGCTGGCTTTCACGCGATCGTCTTTTTCGAAACCCATACTGATTCCTACAGAGCAGATTTCTAGTCTCCAGAAAAGTCATTATACTCGAACATAATACGTGTTCCAAAATTCTACAACTGATCGACGTTAGAGATATAGATCTACAGTTCTGCACATCTGCTCGACGTCCCTTCTTGAAAACGGGGATGACCTGTGCCCTTTTCCACTGTTTTGGAGTAATCTAACAGTGCAGCTTAAATTTCTGCGAGTGAATGGAGGAGCAATAACATTCATACTCTTCCGTGTCATGAAGTCGATAACAATCCCTGCGGTCATCGAAAGTGTTGTGAAATGAGTGTTAACGCAGTATGATTTCCGAAAGAGATTGTGTACAGTCAGAGTTGTTACATTTTTGGAGGATAATATTATACATACAAAATTACGAAATTTATATCACCATTTGAGGCTACTGACATTAGATTGTTTTTCTTTAATTGTAAATGTTGAGTATAGTCTACGAGGTAACTTACATATTTATGGAAATTACTACAGTTATCATAGGCCGGAGAAGCATTTGAAAAAAATCAACTGATTCGTTATCTGGTTTGTCACGAGAACATTTTTCTCCTTCCTTTTTGTGGTGTAAAAAAAGTCAGGCATGAAAGCCGCTTGCCGGCCGCGGTGGTCTCGCGGTTCTAGGCGCGCAGTCCGGAACCGTGCGACTGCTACGGTCGCAGGTTCGAGTCCTGCCTCGGGCATGGATGTGTGTGATGTCCTTAGGTTAGTTAGGTTTAAGTAGTTCTAAGTTCTAGGGGACTGATGACCACAGCAGTTGAGTCCCATAGTGCTCAGAGCCATTTGAACCAACCATGAAAGCCGCTTATGGCGACCCGAATTTTTCAACTTTTTCTCAATTAATAAATTAATTTACTTGATCACATCATTCATTAATTGTTATCCAAGTCATTAGTAATGTATATTGGTATGATCTTGAAACCACAACTTAGTGTTCTGGGCACTATTAATTGCAGATTGAACTTCAGGTAACAGTAGCGTAGGCCTAATGCACACACATTCACCGAGCGCTGGGTGTTCGTAGGGGCTCCTGCAATACAGGATCCAGCATGTCAGGGAGTAGTACGAACATTATGTTATGTACAGCCCGAGTGGCCATACTTATCGCTGTGTCATTCGAACAAGACACAGCCAGGACAAAAGCACCACAGGCGCTAAGATGCGAGCTGGTGCCAATACCATAGAGACTCACTGTTGTGGCGTAGTAAGACAACCACGCCACTTGGAAGTAGCCGAAAGGCACGCGTTAACTCACGCAGGCTGGTAGATAGGTCTGAAACAGGATACGTAATGAATGCTATAAAGAAAAGTACGTAGCTCCTGGAATACTTAACTTTAATCCATCCTTGTGGTACATCGCTCTTGACGATACAAGTGAGACTCTGTAGATCATGCAATGTAATACTAATGGCGCCTTGCTAGGTCGTAGCCATTGACTTAGCTGAAGGCTATTCTATCTGCTCTGCAAATGAGCGAGGCTTCGTCAGTGTGCATCGCTAGCTACGTCGTCCGTACAACTGGGGCGAGTGCTGGTCCGTCTCTCGAGACCTGCCGTGTGGTGGCGCTCGGTCTGCGATCACTGACAGTGGCGACACGCGGGTCCGACATGTACTAATGGACCGCGGCCGATTTAAAGCTACCACCTAGCAAGTGTGGTGTCTGGCGGTGACACCACACTCACCACTCGCGAGAGTTTCACCAGCACCACGGGCGGCGCTGAGAATGAAGATACCGGCTTCGGCTCGGCCAATTGCCAGCCGAGTACAATCCTCCAATGACCGGACGACAATGGACAGAAGCCTACTCGGAAGAGTGGGGCTGCCTTAGACAGGAGACGTCGTTTAGTGAACACCAGTGAACAGACAGTTGTTGTAAAATGCATTTCCTATGTACTGTGAAGCTGACCTCCAATTATTTGCACATAGCCATTGAGGGCCTTTTTTTGTGTTATATCACATTTAGTGTTGCAGACTTCATTACTCAAGAAGTCACAAAGATGTGTAAACCTTTTTAACTTATTTGTGTGACTTTGTTACCAATTTGTTGTAGAACCTTCGTTCTCCTGACCCTTGGACATAGCTGTGTGATGGTGGCAGGGAGAAATTGCCTTAGCGGTGTACTGCACCAGAAGTCGTTTCACGAACTCATAACTCGGCCTACAGTAACAACAGTGGCAACTCGACTTCCACAGCAGAAGCGACGAGGCCTTTGCAGAACTGGCGACGAGGGTTCACAAAAATTACAATGCTGAGTATAAAGGTTTCTCTACAAAGAGAGACTGGAAAAAGGTTTTAGAAATTCCCGTGTTAAGGGGGATAGGACGTCAAATGGGCCGACTTGGAGCAGGAGAGGCACCACGGGACATTTTAATTTCCACTGTCTATACTTTTAAAAATAAATTCATAAAACTTTGTCAGCATGACCAGGAAGGATGCAGGATTCACATTCATAGCTGTGGAAGTTCAAAAACATAACAAAATATTTTTTTTTACATGTGAAATTCCGTAATTTTTTCACTTACTACTGGCAGCATTTGTTACTATTGGTACGCTTTTCTTCATAAGTAACAGAGATTCTTCGATGAATTTTGCACAGAATACAAACCTTATTTACAGGTGTATGAAACTCTATAATTTCTTTAATTTATGAATAAATGAATGAGCTGTTAGGTTTTCAATTTCATGTTTAGAAAAAAAAACAAATTTTACAGTTAATTATCTCAATTTTTACCACAGTTTTAATAGCTTTGGGAAATTCTAGGGTTTCACACACCTGTAAGTATGGTTTGTATGTCGTGCAAAATACATCGAAGAATCTGTCTTACTTGTGAAGAAAAGTGTACCTATAGCAACAAATGCAGCCAATAGTAAGTGAAAAAAAGATGAAATTTCACAAATAAAAAAAATTATTTTGTTATATTTTTGAACTTCCACTGCTATGAGTGGAATCCTGAAACCTTCCAGGTCATGGTGTAAAAGTTTTATGAATTTATCTGTGAGAGTATAGACAGTGGAAACTAAAAAGTCCCGTGGTGCCTCTTCTGCTCCCAGTCGGCCCTTTTGACGTCCTGCCTCCTTAAAAGGAAGCAAATATGTTTTCATGCCAAAATATTTGGTGAGGAAGGCGGAATGAGGAGACTAAGGCACCTGCTTCCCCACTTTTCTGTCACAGTCTTTTAAAGAGGAGCGTAATTTTTAATTTCGAGCTGTCCGTGAGAACAGATACGGAAGCAGAAACAACAAGCAGCATAACGAAGAATGAAACTATTAATTTCAGTTTCACGAATACTGTAAGCTTTTGTTGCACCCGTGTCTCAGCTTTCACATTTGTTGACGTGCAATACGTAGCAGCTGACACGACGGGCCGGCCGGTTGTGGCCGAGCGGTTCTAGGCGCTTCTGTCCAGAACAGGGCGACTGCTACGGTCGCAGGTTCGAATCCTGCCTCCAGCATGGATGTGTGTGATGTCTTTAGGTTAGTTAGGTTTAAGTAGTTCTAAGTTCTAGGGGACTGATGACCTCAGAAGTTAAGTCCCATAGTGCTCAGAGCCATCTGAACCATTTGACACGACGGCTAATGGATGATGCAGTCAATGCCGCTTGGAGTATAAACTGACAGGTGAGCAAAAGCGTAGTCTCAGCAGTGGATGACGTAAGCGCGGCTTGTTCCTTCCTCCCTTACCACCGCTCAACAACTCGGCAGCCGGTACGCGGGGTGTCGGCGGCCAGAGCGTATGTCCTCCGCTTCTAAGGTTTTGCATAATTTTTCGTGGGTGAAATTCCTATTAGCCTGGATGTGATGCACAAAGGCTGAAAACGTTTCTCTTCCGAACAAATGTTTCTCGGGTTCCTTGGATCACTTGTGTGTCGATAGAGTAACATGGTGGTTAACTCTCCTTAGGAGGTGTACGCTAGGAATATTGCTATCAATACTTGTGCCAAATATACACTACCCGCCATTAAAATTGCTACACCAAGAAGAAATACAGATGATAAAAGGGTATTCATTGGACAAATATATTGTACTAGAACTGACATGTGATTACATTTTCACGCAATTTGGGTGCATAGATCCTGAGAAATCAGTACCCAGAACAATCACCTCTGGCCGTCATAACGGCATTGATACGCCTGGGCATTGAGTCAGAGCTTGGATGGCGTGTACAGGTTCAGCTGCCCATGCAGCTTCAACGCGATGCCACAATTCATCAGGAGTAGTGACTGGCGTATTGTGACGAGCCAGTTGCTCGGCCACCATTGACCAGACGTTTTCAATTGGTGAGAGACCTGGAGAATGTGCTGGCCAAGGCAGCAGTCGAACATTTTCTGTATCCAGGAAGGCCCGTACTGGAGCTGCAACATGCGGTCGTGCATTATCCTGCTGAAATGTAGGGTTTCGCAGGGATCGATTGTAGGGTAGAGCCATGGGTCGTAACACATCTGAAATGTAACGTGCACTGTTCAAAGTGCCGTCAATGCGAACATGAGTTGATCGAGACGTGTAAACAATGTCACCCCATACCATCACGCTGGGTGATACGCCAGTATGGCGATGACGAATACACGCTTTCAATGTGCGTTCACCGCGATGTCGCCAAACACGGATGCGACCATCATGATGCTGTAAACAGAATCTGGATTCATCCGAAAAAATGACGATTTGCCATTCGTGCACCCAGGTTCGTCGTTGAGTACACCATCGCAGGCGCTCCTGTCTGTGATGCTGCGTCAAGGGTAATAGCAGCCATTGTCTCCGAGCTGATAGTCCATGCTGCTGCAAACGTCGTCGAACTGTTCGTGCAGATGGTTGTTGTCTTACAAACGTCCCCATCTCAGGGAACGAGACGTTGTTGCACGATCCGTTACTGCCATGCGGATAAGTTGCCTGTCATCTCGACTGCTAGTGATACGAGACCGTTGGGATCCAACACGGCGTTCCGTATTACCCTCCTGAACCCACCGATTCCATATTCTGCTAACAGTCATTGGATCTCGACCAACGCGAGCAGCAATGTCGCGATACGATAAACCGTAATCGCGATAGGCTGGAATCCGACGTTTATCAAAGTCAGAAACGTGATGGTACGCATTTCTCCTCCTTACAGGAGGCATCACAACAACGTTTCACCAGGCAATGCCGGTCAGCTGCTGTTTGTGTATGAGAAATCGGTTGGAAACTTTCCTCATGTCAGTACGGCGCCAACCTTGTGTGAATGCTCTGAAAAGCTAATCATTTGTATGTCACAGCATCTTCTTCCTGTCGGTTAAATTTCGCGTGTGTAGCACGTCATCTTCGTGGTGTAGCAATTTTAATGGCCAGTAGTGTAGATTGTATGCAGGTTTCTGCCATTTTGCAACAGCGTCTTCCGCTGACAGTCTCTTGGACCTGAATCTCTCTACTGAAGGATTTACATATACAGGGAGTTACGGTTATAAGAGCAGGTATCTTTACTGGTGATTGAGGATAGTGTAGTGAACAACATTCCATCACCATTTACTGTATTTTCAGACTAATAATTATAGTCATTGGTAGTATTATCGTTTTTAAGCTGGTTACAACGTCCAAGTACATGTCGCAAGAGCAAGCCATTAATGTTTATTCTCACTTGGGCGCCAGGGCAGGAGAGGAGCAGACCCGTGGATGCCCGTGAAAGCCGTACTCCACTTAGTGGTACAGTTACGACCGCGCAGAAGACGTCGGGTAGTAAATTACGTGACATGTTTGTGGGAAGACTGTTCCACGGAGAGTAAACACAATCTACTCACTAATGCATGCGCATATTAAGGTACTACATACACTCCTGGAAATGGAAAAAAGAACACATTGACACCGGTGTGTCAGACCCACCATACTTGCTCCGGACACTGCGAGAGGGCTGTACAAGCAATGATCACACGCACGGCACAGCGGACACACCAGGAACCGCGGTGTTGGCGGTCGAATGGCGCTATCTGCGCAGCATTTGTGCACCGCCGTCGTCAGTGTCAGCCAGTTTGCCGTGGCATACGGAGCTCCATCGCAGTCTTTAACACTGGTAGCATGCCGCGACAGCGTGGACGTGAACCGTATGTGCAGTTGACGGACTTTGAGCGAGGGCGTATAGTGGGCATGCGGGAGGCCGGGTGGACGTACCGCCGAATTGCTCAACACGTGGGGCGTGAGGTCTCCACAGTACATCGATGTTGTCGCCAGTGGTCGGCGGAAGGTGCACGTGCCCTTCGACCTGGGACCGGACCGCAGCGACGCACGGATGCACGCCAAGACCGTAGGATCCTATGCAGTGCCGTAGGGGACCGCACCGCCACTTCCCAGCAAATTAGGGACACTGTTGCTCCTGGGGTATCGGCGAGGACCATTCGCAACCGTCTCCATGAAGCTGGGCTACGGACCCGCACACCGTTAGGCCGTCTTCCGCTCACGCCCCAACATCGTGCAGCCCGCCTCCAGTGGTGTCGCGACAGGCGTGAATGGAGGGACGAATGGAGACGTGTCGTCTTCAGCGATGAGAGTCGCTTCTGCCTTGGTGCCAATGATGGTCGTATGCGTGTTTGGCGCCGTGCAGGTGAGCGCCACAATCAGGACTGCATACGACCGAGGCACACAGGGCCAACACCCGGCATCATGGTGTGGGGAGCGATCTCCTACACTGGCCGTACACCACTGGTGATCGTCGAGGGGACACTGAATAGTGCACGGTACATCCAAACCGTCATCGAACCCATCGTTCTAGCATTCCTAGACCGGCAAGGGAACTTGCTGTTCCAACAGGACAATGCACGTCCGCATGTATCCCGTGCCACCCAACGTGCTCTAGAAGGTGTAAGTCAACTACCCTGGCCAGCAAGATCTCCGGATCTGTCCCCCATTGAGCATGTTTGGGACTGGATGAAGCGTCGTCTCACGCGGTCTGCACGTCCAGCACGAACGCTGGTCCAACTGAGGCGCCAGGTGGAAATGGCATGGCAAGCCGTTCCACAGGACTACATCCAGCATCTCTACGATCGTCTCCATGGGAGACTAGCAGCCAGCATTGCTGCGAAAGGTGGATATACACTGTACTAGTGCCGACATTGTGCATGCTCTGTTGCCTGTGTCTATGTGCCTGTGGTTCTGTCAGCGTGATCATGTGATGTATCTGACCACAGGAATGTGTCAATAAAGTTTCCCCTTCCTGAGACAATGGATTCACGGTGTTCTTATTTCAATTTCCAGGAGTGTATAAAAAGATCTCCACTTACACCCTTTACGCCCACTACAGGGAGATTCGAAAAGAAAGAAGAGTTTTCAGTTGTTTATTACAGACAAACTGTGAAAGATAGAAACACATTGCGCATGTCGCTGGGTAGAGGAAAACTGAGAGTTTTACATTCGCACAGTAACTACACTGTACACTCAACATGAGCGCCATGTGTTGCTCGAGAAACATCGAAACGGTAGTCCCTTTCATTCCACACCCGAATCGTGAGGTCCCTGTTTATTTGTCGACAGCTTCGACATTTCGATTTCTCAGCTCTTGAAGAGCAGCTGCCACAGAGAAAAATCGGAAGGTGTGGAGATCTGGTGATCTGGGAGGCCAAAAGCAATTTGCAGGATCCCGTTGTCCAGTTCATCTAATCCAACGTTGTGGGATGGTCCTGTTAAGAAAACGCCGCACTCAAAGTGCAGGTGAGGCATGCCGATTCGTCCGAAAAGATAAGTCGTTCGCGAAAATGTGTCCTCTGTCATATCATGGAGAACTGAAATACAAAATTCGCACCTTCTGTTGTGAGCGCTGAGATAGAATTGCTCACAGTTACTGCATCTTCTGAGGCTCCTGAGCCGTGTTGCTCGATCAGCGATATTTCCGCCACCGGTACGGTCATGTTCCCGGCGGTGTGCGCAGAGCGCGCGCTGGCGCCACACACCGGGCCGATCGGGAGCCAGAGGAAAAGCTCAGGAAGAGTGAGTGCATTCGCTTTGGGAAAAAAAAAGTAGACGCGTGCTGGGTCTATAACCCAGAGGCTCGTGGATCGTAACCACGCTCTGCTACCAATGAACTGTCTAGACAACATGTAATTACACCTTTTACGCAACGACACAAATTCACCACCATATGCTGTAGGGTGGTAGGACTGGATCAGAGTAACACATCAGGCAATCACCATCGACAGTTGCACCTAACATTTTATTTCTTACCTTTCAACAACAGAACTTGACAAATAAAACCATCACATGTTTAAAACTACGACACATCTTTAAAATTTACCATTCAGGTGAAAATAAATTAGTTCAGTCTTTAAACATTCGTATAAACGCGGCGCTTACGGCCTATTACACATTTACTGAAATGAGCTAAATTTTATAACTAATGTACTCTTTCATTACGACAATGATTGTTATTATCAAAGTAATTCAGTTAATTTAGCAAATAACAAATAAAATGTTAGGTGCAACTGTCGACGGTCCAGTATTACCACTCTGTAGCCTATTGTGCTTCATCTGCAGGCTTCGTCTCAGAACACTTAACACGGTTTTTGAAGAAGTTGAAGTTCCTGACCTGCCCGTCTTGTGGACTTCGAGGGCTCCGTGTGAAGGCATCTCGGGTACGCTCGAGATTTTCATCAGACCTGCGTGGGCGTCCAGTCCTCTTGCTTTTGCATACGCAACCAGCTTGCAAGAATAATTTATGTCAGTCATAAATCTGCTTGTGCAGAGGCGACTTCTTGCTGAATCGACGGCGGAATACACTTCACGCAAAATCCAACACATAAAACGATGTTTCTTGTTGTGTTCGTCATATCACTAAAAACAAACAACAGAGCATCTGTGTCAAAACTTTGAAATTTCTACTCTGTGACATGCTCAATGTGTTTCTATCTTTTGTACTTTGTCTGTAATAAACAGTTTTAGTTACTCTGTGTTATGAACACTAACGCTCCTACCAAATTTCGTCGCGGCAAACCCAGAGTGTCTTTCACACATAAGGATTTCTTCTCGTTCGTAACAATGCACTGAGTTTTCAAGACATTCTTCAGTCCTGTCAAAAACTTGATCCTAAATTCCAATAACTCCTATTTAGTCCACTAAGTTGCAAAGAGGAACCGTATTTAAGGGATGATGAAAATCCTCTGCTTCATTATCATCTATTACAAACTTTCATCTACGAGGGCAGTTCAATAAGTAATGCAACACATTTTTTTTCTGAAACAGGGGTTGTTTTATTCAGCATTGAAATACACCAGGTTATTCCCCAATCTTTTAGCTACACAACACTATTTTTCAACGTAATCTCCATTCAATGCTACGGCCTTACGCCACCTTGAAATGAGGGCCTGTATGCCTGCACGGTACCATTCCACTGGTCGATGTCGGAGCCAACGTCGTACTGCATCAATAACTTCTTCATCATCCGCGTAGTGCGTCCCACGGATTGCGTACTTCATTGGGCCAAACATATGGAAATCCGACGGTGCGAGATCGGGGCTATAGGGTGCATGAGGAAGAACAGTCCACTGAAGTTTTGTGAGCTCCTCTCGGGTGCCAAGACTTGTGTGAGGTCTTGTGTTGTCACGAAGAAGGAGAAGTTCGTTCTGATTTTTGTGCCTACGAACACGCTGAAGTCGTTTCTTCAATTTCTGAAGAGTAGCACAATACACTTCAGAGTTGGTCGTTTGACCATGGGGAAGGACATCGAACAGAATAACCCCTTCAGCGTCCCAGAAGACTGTAACCATGACTTTACCGGCTGAGGGTATGGCTTTAAACTTTTTCTTGGTAGGGGAGTGGGTGTGGCGCCACTCCATTGATTGCCGTTTTGTTTCAGGTTCGAAGTGATGAACCCATGTTTCATCGCCTGTAACAATCTTTGACAAGAAATTGTCACCCTCAGCCACATGACGAGCAAGCAATTCCGCACAGATGGTTCTCCTTTGCTCTTTATGGTGTTCGGTTGGACAACGAGGGACGCAGCGGGAATAAACCTTTGAATATCCCAACTGGTGAACAATTGTGACAGCACTACCAACAGAGATGTCAAGTTGAGCACTGAGTTGTTTGATGGTGATCCGTCGATCATCTCGAACGAGTATGTTCGCACGCTCCGCCATTGCAGGAGTCACAGCTGTGCACGGCCGGCCCGCACGCGGAAGATCAGACAGTCTTGCTTGACCTTGCGGCGATGATGACACACGCTTTGCCCAACGACTCACCGTGCTTTTGTCCACTGCCAGATCACCGTAGACATTCTGCAAGCGCCTGTGAATATCTGAGATGCCCTGGTTTCCCGCCAAAAGAAACTCGATCACTGCCCGTTGTTTGCAACGCACATCCATTACAGACGCCATTTTAACAGCTCCGTACAGCGCTGCCACCTGTCGGAAGTCAATGAAACTATACGAGACGAAGCGGGAATGTTTGAAAATATTCCACAAGAAATTTCCGGTTTTTTCAACCAAAATTGGCCGAGGAAAAAAATGTGTTGCATTACTTATTGAACTGCCCTCGTACATCTACAAGGGGCAGTCAGAGGCAGACGAGACAGATGGAAAAAGTAAATAAACTGTTTATTATTTAAAAAGCAATCGCCATAGCTGTTAATACGTTTACCCCACTGTCGGACGAGACTGACAATGCCTTCATGGCAAAAATCGGAACTCAGGGCTAGTATTTACTGTCTTCCTGTTTCTGTTCCCCATCGTGCAGCCGGAGAAACCGTGTTTATGGAGTTTATGTAACTAATTCCATACAATAAGTGATTTTCCTTGTTATAGCATTTTATGTGTTTCAAGATTCTGGCAACTGCTGGCGTCCGGACGTGATGTTCATTATTTCGGATTTTTCTAGGTCTCCCCTTTCATCCTTTTCACACGGTACTTTTGGTTTCATGACAACAATGGTGTGAGAATGACCTCAGGTGGTTACGTTACACTATGTGACCAAAAGTATCCGGACACCTGGCTGAAAATGACTTACAAGTTTGTGGAGCTCTCTATCGGTAATACTGGAATTCAGTATGGTGTTGGCCCACCCTTAGCCACGATGACAGCTTCCACTCTAGCAGGCATACGCTCAATCAGGTGCTGGAAGGTATCTTGGGGAGGCCTGGCACGAAGTCGGCGTTCCAAAACATCCCAAAGGTGTTCTGTAGGATTCAGGTCAGGACTCTGTGCAGGCCAGTCCATCAAACGGATGTTATTGTCCTTTAACCACTCCGCCACAGGCCTTCATCTACATTTACATCTACATTTATACTCCGCAAGCCACCCAACGGTGTGAGGCGGAGGGCACTTTACGTGCCACTGTCATTACCTCCCTTTCCTGTTCCAGTTGCGTATGGTTCGCGGGAAAAACGACTGTCTGAAGGCCTCCGTGCGCGCTCTAATCCCTCTAATTTTACATTCGTGATCTCCTCGGGAGGTATAAGTAGGGGGAAGCAATATATTCGATACCTCATCCAGAAACGCACCCTCTCGAAACCCGGCGAGCAAGCTACACCGCGATGCAGAGCGCCTCTCTTGCAGAGTCTGCCACTTGAGTTTATTAAACATCTCCGTAACGCTATCACGGTTACCAAATAACCCTGTGACGAAACGCGCCGCTCTTTTGTGGGTTAGTTTCCAATCTACACTCCTGGAAATTGAAATAAGAACACCGTGAATTCATTGTCCCAGGAAGGGGAAACTTTATTGACACATTCCTGGGGTCAGATACATCACATGATCACACTGACAGAACCACAGGCACATAGACACAGGCAACAGAGCATGCACAATGTCGGCACTAGTACAGTGTATATCCACCTTTCGCACCAATGCAGGCTGCTATTCTCCCATGAAGACGATCGTAGAGATGCTGGATGTAGTCCTGTGGAACGGCTTGCCATGCCATTTCCACCTGGCGCCTCAGTTGGACCAGCGTTCGTGCTGGACGTGCAGACCGCGTGAGACGACGCTTCATCCAGTCCCAAACATGCTCAATGGGGACAGATACGGAGATCTTGCTGGCCAGGGTAGTTGACTTACACCTTCTAGAGCACGTTGGGTGGCACGGGATACATGCGGACGTGCATTGTCCTGTTGGAACAGCATGTTCCCTTGCCGGTCTAGGAATGGTAGAACGATGGGTTCGATGACGGTTTTGATGTACCGTGCACTATTCAGTGTCCCCTCGACGATCACCAGTGGTGTACGGCCAGTGTAGGAGATCGCTCCCCACACCATGATGCCGGGTGTTGGCCCTGTGTGCCTCGGTCGTATGCAGTCCTGATTGTGGCGCTCACCTGCACGGCGCCAAACACGCATACGACCATCATTGGCACCAAGGCAGAAGCGACTCTCATCGCTGAAGACGACACGTCTCCATTCGTCCTTCCATTCACGCCTGTCGCGACACCACTGGAGGCGGGCTGCACGATGTTGGGGCGTGAGCGGAAGACGGCCTAACGGTGTGCGGGACCGTAGCTCAGCTTCATGGAGACGGTTGCGAATGGTCCTCGCCGATACCCCAGGAGCAACAGTGTCCCTAATTTGCTGGGAAGTGGCGGTGCGGTCCCCTACGGCACTGCGTAGGATCCTACGGTCTTGGCGTGCATCCGTGCGTCGCTGCGGTCCGGTCCCAGGTCGACGGGCACGTGCACCTTCCGCCGACCACTGGCGACAACATCGATGTACTGTGGAGACCTCACGCCCCACGTGTTGAGCAATTCGGCGGTACGTCCACCCGGCCTCCCGCATGCCCACTATACGCCCTCGCTCAAAGTCCGTCAACTGCACATACGGTTCACGTCCACGCTGTCGCGGCATGCTACCAGTGTTAAAGACTGCGATGGAGCTCCGTATGCCACGGCAAACTGGCTGACACTGACGGCGGCGGTGCACAAATGCTGCGCAGCTAGCGCCATTCGACGGCCAACACCGCGGTTCCTGGTGTGTCCGCTGTGCCGTGCGTGTGATCATTGCTTGTACAGCCCTCTCGCAGTGTCCGGAGCAAGTATGGTGGGTCTGACACACCGGTGTCAATGTGTTCTTTTTTCCATTTCCAGGAGTGTGTATTGGAACTACGAGAACAATTAATTTTCTCAAACTTTTGAGTTTTGCTATACATGTATATATTCATGGTTTTAGTTGCAATCTTTATGAGGGATATTGAAATAGAACTAATTAATAGTTTGGAAGATAATCTGTGAAAAACTTGTTGATAAGGGTTTAAAAATTCACAATCAAAAGCATGCGACTGCTGCCATAATAACTAATGTACCTCTATAAATCATTCTGTATTAACATTAACAGAGATAAACATCTCCTTCAATAATAATGTAACTTTATAACATACACAATGTGGCGATCCGGTGGCAGGGTGTTAGTATGGTGAATGCCCGGTGAACGTTACATTATGAACAGTTGCTCTATCGTGTTGAAAGCTGCAGCCGCCATCCCCGAATTCCTCTTCAAGAGTGGGAAGCAAGAAGGTGCTTAAAACATCAATGTAGGACTGTGCTCTAATAATGCTACGCAAAACAACAAGGAGTGCAAGCCCCCTCCATCAAATCACGATCACACCAGAACACCACCGCCTCCGAATTTTACCATTGGCATTACAAACGCTGGCAGATGACGTTCACCGGGCATCCACCATACTAACACCCCGCCACCGGATCGCCACATTGTGTACCATGATTAGTCACTCCACACAATCGTCCAATGTTTACGCTTGTTACACAAAACGAGGCGTCGTTTGGCATTTACCGGCGTGATGTGTGGCTTATGAGCTGCCGCTCGAGCATGAAATCAAAGTTTTCTCACCTCTCGCCTGACTGTCATATTACTTGCAGTGGATCCTGATGCAGTTTGGAATTCCTGTGTGATGGTCTGGGTAGATGTCTGCCTATTACAGATTACGACCCTCTGCAGCTGTCGGCGGTCTCCGTCGGTCAACACACGAGGTCGGCCTGTACGCTTTTGTGCTGTTTCCACTTCACTATCAGATCGGAAATAGTGGACCTAGGGATGTTTAGAAGTGTGGAAATCTCACGTACAGACGTGTGACATAAGTGACACCCAATCACCTGACCACGTTCGAAGTGGTCTCACGATGTCTAATGACTACTGAGGTCACTGATATGGAGTACCTGGCAGTAGATGGCAGCACAATGCATCTAATATGAAAAATGTATGTTTTTGGGGGTGTACAGGATACTTTTGAGCACATAGTGTATTTTATTTGTAAGTAAGGTCCTGTTCTCTGCATTAATTTATTTTAAATCATTTTAGCCCCATAGTTTCTTATCTGAGATTTCAGACTTGAGAATCCCCTCCCATTGTCTTGTAACGCAACATTTTTATTATTACAGTTTACATCAGATGATGGGACGTTTACATGTTCCGAAACCGGTCCGACGGTGTACACAACAAAAGATTGTTGATTCACCAACAGTTGAGCTGTTTCTTCATTTTACAAAATACATCATGCGCTTTTCTTCGGAACCATGATTGCACCCCAGGCGTACACGTCACCGTCGGAAGCAAATCAACGGCCACGAATGTCTTCGCTGAGAACTCTAGAACTATGGAAACTGCATAGGGAGAGATCGTGACAGTATGGAGTATGCGTAAAGGGCTGCCGGCAGAAGTGGCCGTGCGGTTAAAGGCGCTGCAGTCTGGAACCGCAAGACCGCTACGGTCGCAGGTTCGAATCCTGCCTCGGGCATGGATGTTTGTGATGTCCTTAGGTTAGTTAGGTTTAACTAGTTCTAAGTTCTAGGGGACTAATGACCTCAGCAGTTGAGTCCCATAGTGCTCAGAGCCATTTGAACCATTTTTTCGTAAAGGGCTTCCCAGACCACCAGCCCGTCAACATTTTGCGGAGGTTTTTTCGACTACACTGGAGAAATCTGGCTGGCAAGCCCTTACACATACTCCATAGAATCACGATCTCTCCACGTGTGACGTCCATATTTTTGGACCCCGGAAGAATGAAATTCGTGGCCGTCGATTTCCCTTGGGCGAAGAGATAGACACCTGGGTGCAGTCATGGTTCTGTAGTCAACCGTAAACATTTTCCCACGACGGCATTGGAACTTTTGTCTCACAGTGGGGAAAATGTATTAATAGTTATGACACTTACTCTTTAAGTAATAAACAGTTTACTCACTTTTTTCCACCTATCTCATTTTCATTTGACTTCCACTTTTACGTACACACCACACGCCTCAATGCAGTGCATATGGTGGCGGGGGGTGGACGTAGGGACACATCGTACCACATTATCGAATTTCTTTCGTATTCTATTTCTGTACTGAGAGAGGGAAAAATGACTATCTACAGGCCGGCCGTTGGTGGCCGAGCAGTTCTGGCGCTACAGTCTGGAACCGCGCGACCGCTACGGTCGCAGGTTCGAATCCTGCCTCGGGCATGGATGTGTGTGTTGTCCTTAGGTTAGTTAGGTTTAAGTAGTTCTAACTTCTAGGGGACTTATGACGTCAGCAGTTGAGTCCCATAGTGCTCAGAGCCATTTGATTTTTGACTATCTACATGTGGCTGTGTGTGTCCCAACCTGTCTCATCTTACTCTCACGGTCTCTACACGAGATATACACAGTGGTTATTGTTGTGACGAGGCAAACCTACTTTCATCCGGCCTCAAATGCGGGACTTTTGATTTCTCGGTGAGATGGCACATTAAACTAGAACACATAAAATATTAGTTCACTTTATTTCACAAACGAATAATTTTTTTAACTCTGTCACAGTTCTTTGCCACAGGAGTACTGGATTATTTACAAGTGTCATGGACTAGCAAACCGTTACTTTATGTAGAAACAAGGGAAACTGCCCATCACACTCCCCCCCCCCCCCCCACCTTACCCCTCCACATTTTGTGGTAAGATGACCCAGTGGATTGCCCTTGAGAAACTAAATTCTGATCGAGCTTGAAAACAGGAAGAAGGTGTACTGAACTTGGATCAAAGAAGCAAAATAGATAAAATGATCGGTCCAAGCAAAAGGTGTATAACATTGAGCAGAAATTGGGCAGCCATGGCGTCGTGGTTGTGTGGTCACGGTGTTGAACTGCGAGTGGGGATATCTGTGATTAAATATCATTCCTGCCCTTTTTTTTCACAAAATTGTGAACTTTCCGTCCCATCATTGACATGTCTGTTCGTCGTATTCAGATTTGTGGCTCTTTCGTGGTGTAACGACCTTCTGCAACAGCGAGGTGTGAGGCAGTGGCCTCCAGATGTAAGTGCAGTACCTCCAGTACGTTATGACTCTCGCGTCTCATTTTGGAAGTTTTGTCTCTTGCATTCCTTTGTTGCAACGTAGTTCACACCCTGTGAGAACGGGTCGTGATTCGTGCTTGGGTAGCTCAGTCGGTAGAGCACTTGCCCGTAGAGGGCAAAGTCCCGAGTTGGACCCTCGCTTCGGCACACAGTTTACTCTGCCAGGAAGTTTCATATCAGGGCGCACTCCGCTGCAGAGTGAAAACCTCGTTCTGGGAACATCCCCCGGGCTGTAGCTAAGCCATGTCTCTGCAATATCCTTTCTTCCAGGAGTGCTAGTTGTGCAAGGTTCGCAGAAGAGCTTCTGTAAAGTTTGGAACGTAGGAGACGAGGTACTGGCAGGAGTAAAACTGTGAGGAGGGGTCGTGGTTCGTGTTTGGGTAGCTCAGTCGATAAAGCACTTGTCTAAGGCAAAGGTCCCGAGTTCGTGTCTCGGTCCGGCACACAGTTTTTATCTGCCGGGAAGTTTCATAAAAGCACACACTCCGCTGCAGAGTGAAAATCTCACTCCAGTTCACACCCGTTTATCTCTTGTTTTCATTTCTGTGAGAAGTCTACGCAGCATCTCACCTGCTCTCACCACTTATAACATTTACTTGCGACGGTAATATATTCTTAGCACATACTCATATTCTATAAACAGGAGAGCCGACCGTTAAACGACCTGACGGAATGTTCATGAATTTGTGTAAAAGAGTGCTGCGTGAGGGAGGTTCTAACATGGATCTCCTCTTTCGCTGACCAACACCGTGACCACAAAACCACGACGCCTTGGCTTGTTCCAGCCGCTCGATGTTGCACATCTTGTGCTTGGACCATTCACAGTTTCTATTTTGCCTCTTTTTTTCACAGTTCAGTACACTTTGTTCCTGTTGATCTGCATTCAGTTGTTGACGGGCTATCCAGTGGGCCATCTCACCACAAAATCTGAGGGAGGGGGGGGGATGCGATTGCGTACCCTTTGTAAGTAAGATACTGTTCTCTCTCTCTTGAGGTACAATGATTAACATAGATGAAGGTTCTTTATCTGTCTGCCCTATGCCTTGATGTTGGCTTCTTCAGGTGAGATTACAAATTGGGCAAAGCTCTTGCTAGCTCAACACTATATTGACCTCAGCATGACGGCGCAGATATGCTGAGAGGGAAGGTGTGGTCTTCAGAGGTCACTTCCCATATGAACCGTGATTTATGTTAAAATAAGTTTCTATTAAGAATTTACTTTATTTACTAGCGATTCATCAAGAACATTAACACATTTAATCAACTATGTGAGCGTGGATGTAGTTGCCAGTGGGTAACTGATGAAAACAAAGTAAATTTCTTTCAACAAATGGAAATTTTATTCCTAAAAGCCCCTTTTTTTTTAAACAGATTTAAAATTATAATCAGAAAGCACCCTCTAAATATCAAGTTAAAATTTATTCAGAGGCAGAAAGAACAAATATTGACAGTATGAGCATTCGGGCTGAGAACTTTGCCGCTCCCTTTTGATGTCACGACCGCTCACAACAACCTCTGAAAGACTACACTGGTGCAAATCTGCAAAACACCAGATTAAAAATGGCTCTGAGCACTATGGGACTCAACTGCTGAGGTCATAAGTCCCCTAGAACTTAGAACTACTTAAACCTAACTAACCTAAGGACAACACACACATCCAGGCCCGAGGCAGGATTCGAACCTGCGACCGTAGCGGTCGCGCGGTTCCAGACTGTAGCGCCAGAACCGCTCGGCCACCAGCGGCCGGCAACACCAGATTACTTTAAACTAAAAATTTTAACAACTCACACAAGCACATAAACTATGCACCCCGTAGGAGGGATGGAAATGGTACAAAACACTAACACTACAAAAATTAACTTGCCACCGAAGGTGCAACTCGATTAAAAATAAAATAAAGTAAAAATGAAAATTAAAAAAACTCTTATGGTGGAAGGGTGGCAACTTTATATACTAAAATGACCATTTAAATAAAAACGCATGAAATGCAGTCTTCATAAAATATACAAACATGCTCTACATTACTCTCAAGATGATAGGCAAGATAAAAACATATTTCAGGAATTCGGCCATTACACTTCAAGCAATAAATTCGTTAACACCGAATCCAACAAACATGACACAGGCAGCTATTAACGTACAGCAGACCAACAGACAGACAGACAGAAACTGCCTAACAAATGCGGACGAGAGACAGACGAGAAAGCTGGGGACGAGAGACTGACCAAGAAAACAAGTAGAATTTAACAAGTAAATGAAACAACATATCACGAATCACTTAACTTCTAATAAACTCCGATGTCTTGCGAAGACCTGGCGCAGCATCCCCAAAACGCTCTCCCGAACCGTCCGCTGCCAGCCGCTTAAACGGACGCAGGAAGGCGCGCCGATCTCCCGTCTCACTGCGTCGCAGCTCGCCCCGGCCAGACTGATGTCGTAGGTTGGCTCCTGTTGCTCTCGCGTCGGCCGCGAAGCCACTACGCCTCGCTACACGGCGCGGCCCACTGGACTCACGTGGCGACCTCACGTGCGCCGACGCTCCAGGCGGACAAGTCATCTTGTGTCCCGGTGCGCGACCGACCAACCGATCGATCCAACCGCCAATGACCATTGCCTGAACAAACTCGAGCAGGCTGGCGGCCTAACACATACTAGCACTCCGGACGACAGACAGACACTGACTGCCCCACACTGACCCGGCTGACCAGCTGACTACACTCGCCACCTATCGAGTTTTTTTTTTTTCCTTTATTGAGTTTCGATTCCCCCTAAAGGGGGCGGGCTGGCAGCAGCTTATTACGCCGCTCTTCAGCCTACATAATTTGTTGTAAAAAGATGAAGACAATAAAAAATAATAACAGTTGGCGATAAAATCGGTGACTTAAAGGTAAAATGGCAGAAAATTCTGGAGCTTAAAACATAAAACACAGGGTTGATGATGCTAATAAAATACACAGGAAGCAGAAAAATAATAGACAGACAATTAAAAAACACGGCGACAGTCTGGGTTCTGTTCGCAAAAGATATAAAATGCACACCCAGCGACAGCATGATTTCTGTTCGCAACACTGTGGAAAGACGTACAACACTGAACACTCACTTAAACACTGCACTAAAAAGTTGGCACAAATATGACATACCACACCCGAGAGCAGGTGGGGGGAAACTGGTCAGATGACGAGAAAAAAAGGGGGGGAAGGAGAGGAAGGAGCCAATGGAAGACGAGGATCCATAAGAGGGGTGGGGGGTGCTGAGCAGACGTGCCAGGGAGTGGGGAAGGCAGAGGAGGGGAGTACAAAAGGACTTGGGGGGGGGAGAAAGGAGATAGGGAGAGGGTAGGCGGGGAGAAAACACAGGATGGAAGGGGGGAGGAAGAGGGAGACCAGGGAAAGGACGGAGGAAAGGAGGGGAGTGAGGATCAGAGGTGATAGGAGGGATAAATAGAGGGAGAGAGGTCATCATCCGGGAGGGGGAGTTGATGGAAGCCACCTTGGGAAAGGTGATGTAGGGTGTAGAGATGGAGGGTAGGGGGGGATACAACAGTGAAGACTTGGTAAGGGGCGGGGATGGGAGAGGAGAGGAGCAACCAGCGGGTGAGGGGGTTCAAGGCGGCGGGAGGTGTAGAGGATGCGGATATGTTCGAGGAAGAGGAGCAGATGGGGGAAAGGAATGAGATCATAGAGGATCTGCGTGGGGGACGGGAGGCTTATACGGAAGGCGAGGCGGAGTGCATGACGCTCAAAGATCTGGAGGGACTTATAGAATTTGGGGGGGGGGGGCAGATATCCAGGCAGGACTGGCATAACAGAGGATGGGACGGATTAAGGATTTGTAGGTGTGGAGGATGGTAGAGGGGTTCAACCCCCATGTCCGGAAAGAGAGGAGTTTGAGGAGTCAGAGGCGGTTGTGGGCTTTGGATTGGATGGAGCGGAGATGAGGGATCCAGGTGAGGTGATGATCAATGGTGAGGCCAAGGTAGGTGAGGGTGGGGGTGAGGCGGACAGGACGGGCGCAGACAATAAGGGAGAAATCCAAGAGCCGGAAGGAGCGATGATTGCCTGGGTCTTGGAAGGATTGATTTTCAGGAGCCACTGGTCACCTATCCAGCTTATAGCGCCCCTTAAAAGCACGTGAACAGCAACCTTTTCCCTTTCCCACCAGAGGGAGACACCAAAGCTGCGACTGCCACAGCGGCGCCACCGCCAGAAACGGAGGGCGACTGCTTCACACTACGCGCTGCGGCGCGCTCTTCAAAACAGCAAATTTTACCACGGCTCACCATACGTCATTGCGGAATGCAGTGAGCCTTCCCTAATATCTGTGGTATCGATTCGCGTTGCCGACTTTGATATGGACGACACCACTGTTATAATTAAATTTCCGCTCCTATAAAGGGCACCACGAAAAACGACCGTACTGATTGGCGGCGGGTTAATTATCATAAAAATAATCATTAGTCGTAGGAGAAAATTGGAATTGTTGTAAATATCGTTCGCCGTCTTTTACGAAAGCCTGGCAAATATATCTGAGGTCAGCCAGAAAGTGTGGAGAACATACTGACCACAGTTTCCAGTTTGCAAGTCCACATTCTCGTCCAGACTACTGAAAGAAATGTATGTGCCTATTCTCTATTGGCTCAACAGGATCAGGACTATGATCATAAATGGAGATTTTGAGTTCTAATTGATACATATATTTGGTAAAGTTTCACACGCACAACATTGTAATACCCATTATGTTGAAACTGACAGTAAATCTACATCTACATCTACATTTATACTCCGCAAGCCACCCAACGGTGTGTGGCGGAGGGCACTTTACGTGCCACTGTCATTACCCCCCTTTTCTGTTTCAGTCGCGTATGGTTCGCGGGAAGAACGACTGTCTGAATGCCTCCGTGCGCGTTCGAATCTCTCTAATTTTACATTCGTGATCTCCTCGGGAGGTATAAGTAGGGGGAAGCAACATATTCGATACCTCATCCAGAAACGCACCCTCTCAAAACCTGGACAGCAAGCTACACCGCGATGCAGAGCGCCTCTCTTGCAGAGTCTGCCACTTGAGTTTGCTAAACATCTCCGTAACGCTATCACGGTTACCAAATAACCCTGTGACGAAACGCGCCGCTCTTCTTCGGATCTTCTCTATCTCCTCCGTCAGCCCGATCTGGTACGGATCCCACACTGTTGAGCAAAAGTATAGGTCGAACGAGTGTTTTGTAAGTCACCTCCTTTGTTGACGGACTACATTTTCTAAGGACTCTCCCAATGAATCTCAACCTGGCACCCGCCTTACGAACAATTAACTTTATATGATCATTCCACTTCAAATCGTTCCGCACGCATACTCCCAGATATTTTACAGAAGTAACTGCTACCAGTGTTTGTTCCGCTATCATATAATCATACAATAAAGGATCCTTCTTTCTATGTACTCGCAATACATTACATTTGTCTATGTTAAGGGTCAGTTGCCACTCCCTGCACCAAGTGCCTATCCGCTGCAGATCTTCCTGCATTTCGCTACAATTTTCTAATGCTCCAACTTCTCTGTATACTACAGCATCATCCGCGAAAAGCCGCATGGAACTTCCGACACTATCTACTAGGTCATTTATATATATTGTGAAAAGCAATGGTCCCATAACACTCGCCTGTGGTACGCCAGAGGTTACTTTAACGTCTGTAGACGTCTCTCCATTGATAACAATATGCTGTGTTCTGTTTGCTAAAAACTCTTCAATCCAGCCACACAACTGGTCTGATATTCCGTAGGCCCTTACTTTGTTTATCAGGCGACAGTGCGGAACTGTATCGAACGCCTTCCGGAAGTCAAGGAAAATAGCATCTACCTGGGAGCCTGTATTTAATATTTTCTGGGTCTCATGAACAAATAAAGCGAGTTGGGTCTCACACGATCGCTGATTCCGGAATCCATGTTGATTCCTACAGAGTAGATTCTGGGTTTCCAAAAACGACATGATACTCGAGCAAAAAACATCTTCTAAAGTTCTACAACAGATCGACGTCAGAGATACAGGTCTAAAGTTTTGCGCATCTGCTCGACGACCCTTCTTGAAGACTGGGACTACCTGTGCTCTTTTCCAATCATTTGGAACCTTCCGTTCCTCTAGAGACTTGCGGTACACAGCTGTCAGAACGGGGGCAAGTTCTTTCGCGTAATCTGTGTAGAAACGAACTGGTATCCCGTCAGGTCCAGTGGACTTTCCTCTGTTGAGTGATTCCAGTTGATTTTCTATTCCTTGGACACTTATTTCGATGTCAGACCTTTTTTATCCTAAACAACACTATGAGCAGCTCTGAGGCGACCTCTGCGGTAAGTTCCTACTAAATTGTCTTTCGCCCTGACAACTGACAGTCAAAATAAATTCTCACCACAAAAGGGGAGAATAATTGTCACCACTTGACACGCAGATTTGTTAACATTACGGGCAGCTCAATAACAGTTACTTTTGCAAAATCTAAGCGACCCAGGACGGTGTACAGTCCTGGCGAATTCACTTTCTATTATTAGTGAACATAAGCGTTTTGTAACAGCCTGTCTCTGACGTCATCCGAGGCAGCGCGCACCCCGGCGTTTGACTGACGCGGATCTTACGGTGGCTGGGTGCGAAGTGAAGCCTAGTCTTGCCTCTCGGGCTGCATTTATACACTCCTGGAAATGGAAAAAAGAACACATTGACACCGGTGTGTCAGACCCACCATACTTGCTCCGGACACTGCGAGAGGGCTGTACAAGCAATGATCACACGCACGGCACAGCGGACACACCAGGAACCGCGGTGTTGGCCGTCGAATGGCGCTAGCTGCGCAGCATTTGTGCACCGCCGCCGTCAGTGTCAGCCAGTTTGCCGTGGCATACGGAGCTCCATCGCAGTCTTTAACACTGGTAGCATGCCGCGACAGCGTGGACGTGAACCGTATGTGCAGTTGACGGACTTTGAGCGAGGGCGTATAGTGGGCATGCGGGAGGCCGGGTGGACGTACCGCCGAATTGCTCAACACGTGGGGCGTGAGGTCTCCACAGTACATCGATGTTGTCGCCAGTGGTCGGCGGAAGGTGCACGTGCCCGTCGACCTGGGACCGGACCGCAGCGACGCACGGATGCACGCCAAGGCCGTAGGATCCTCTGCAGTGCCGTAGGGGATCGCACCGCCACTTCCCAGCAAATTAGGGACACTGTTGCTCCTGGGGTATCGGCGAGGACCAATCGCAACCGTCTCCATGAAGCTGGGCTACGGTCCCGCACACCGTTAGGCCGTCTTCCGCTCACGGTGCACGGTACTTCTGCCTTGGTGCCAATGATGGTCGTATGCGTGTTTGGCGCCGTGCAGGTGAGCGCCATAATCAGGACTGCATACGACCGAGGCACACAGGGCCAACACCCGGCATCATGGTGTGGGGAGCGATCTCCTACACTGGCCATACACCACTGGTGATCGTCGAGGGGACACTGAATAGTGCACGGTACATCCAAACCGTCATCGAACCCATCGTTCTACCATTCCTAGACCGGCAAGGCAACTTGCTGTTCCAACAGGACAATGCACGTCCGCATGTATCCCGTGCCACCCAACGTGCTCTAGAAGGTGTAAGTCAACTACCCTGGCCAGCAAGATCTCCGGATGTGTCCCCCATTGAGCATGTTTGGGACTGGATGAAGCGTCGTCTCACGCGGTCTGCACGTCCAGCACGAGCGCTGGTCCAACTGAGGCGCCAGGTGGAAATGGCATGGCAAGCCGTTCCACAGGACTACATCCAGCATCTCTACGATCGTCTCCATGGGAGAATAGCAGCCTGCATTGCTGCGAAAGGTGGATATACACTGTACTAGTGCCGACATTGTGCATGCTCCGTTGCCTGTGTCTATGTGCCTGTGGTTCTGTCAGTGTGATCATGTGATGTATCTGACCCCAGGAATGTGTCAATAAAGTTCCCCCTTCCTGGGACAATGAATTCACGGTGTTCTTATTTCAATTTCCAGGAGTGTATATGTGGCGCAGCGGACGGCCAAGGGAACACACGCTGTCATCCGGCCTATGCACACGGAAGCAGTCTCTAAACGGTCGCATACTCGAACTCACAATATTTAATAACAATGTCATGAATCAGTTTCGAGTCTTCTGAATTTTTGCATACATGTATGTAAGTTGGTTACAATCAAAGAAGAAGTTTTAGCTCTCGTGCATTAAGACTTTGTCATCTAGAATTTTTAGAATGGGACTGACAGTAGAACATGATCTCTGAACTACAACTTTAAGAAACCTTGTATTGGTTGTTTTAACATCAGGGTCCTAAAAACGTGTTATAGCTGTAACCATAACTTTCTGGCATTAACATAACAGATACTTAATCTACTACAAATAAGGAGTTTTTGTTCCAAATTTAGTTTTCAGTAAATTACTCAGAAACTATTAGAGGTAGCTTAATGGGGTCACTTAGTTATTATTTTATGTTGAACTGAAGCGTGATAGAAATTTTCACATTTCGAAGTCTAATACTTAGCGCCTTTGTTAAAAACGTGGATTCTGATCAAAATATTGCTTTAATCACGTTGAGACTTGTACCACTTAATTTTGACATACGTCTGCACATTATGACCAATTTCTGGCTTCCTAGCTTTATTATTCAGCACCACTTATTTTTTTTCCTTAATACGATGTATTTAGGTAAAATATTGAACTAATCAATCTGAGACTTGACAGTTTAAACATTATTACACTAAAGCATATGTTGACAAAGTTTGAAAAAGGAACTTAAACTTTTAGTTTCATTCTTAATTATGGTGCAAAACTTGTGTGCTACGCACGGACGCTTTGTGGTGATGTGACGCTAGTAACAGTGAACTGGGGTGAGTCCCGGCAAACTCACTCTCCTCTGTATCTCTCAAATGATACAGCGCTTTTTTCGTCACAGTATGACAAGAATCATAAAAGAAGGTTGTATACCTGGAAGAATCCTGGAGATACTAAAAGGTACCAGATAGATTATATAATGGTAAGACAGAGATTTAGGAACCAGGTTTTAAATTATAAGACATTTCCAGGGGCAGATGTGGATTCTGACCACAATCTATTGGTTATGAACTGCAGATTGAAACTGAAGAAACTGCAAAAAGGTGGGAATTTAAGGAGGTGGGACCTGGATAAACTGAAAGAACCAGAGGTTGTAGAGAGTTTCAGAGAGAGCATAAGGGAACAATTGACAGGAATGGGGGAAAGAAATACAGTAGAAGAAGAATGGGTAGCTCTGAGGGATGAAGTAGTGAAGGCAGCAGACGATCAAGTAAGTAAAAAGACGAGGGCTAATAGAAATCCTTGGGTAACAGAAGAAATATTGAATTTAATTGATAAAAGGAAAAAATATAAAAATGAAGTAAATGAAGCAGGGAAAAAGGAATACAAACGTCTCAAAAATGAGATTGACAGGAAGTGCAAAATGGCTAAGCAGGGATGGCTAGAGGACAAATGTAAGGATGTAGAGGCTTGTCTCACTAGGGGTAAGATAGATACTGCCTACAGGAAAATTAAAGAGACCTTTGGAGAGAAGAGAACCACTTGTATGAATATCAAGAGCTCAGATGGCAACCCAGTTCTAAGCAAAGAGGGGAAGGCAGAAAGGTGGAAGGAGTATATAGAGGGTTTATACAAGGGCGATGTACTTGAGGACAATATTATGGAAATGGAAGAGGATGTAGATGAAGACGAAATGGGAGATAAGATACTGCGTGAGGAGTTTGACAGAGCACTGAAAGACCTGGGTCGAAACAAGGCCCCAGGAATAGACAACATTCCATTAGAACTACTGACGGCCTTGGCAGAGCCAGTCCTGACAAAACTCTACCATCTGGTGAGCAAGGTGTATGAGACAGGCGAAATACCCTCAGACTTCAATAAGTATATAATAATTTCAATCTCAAAGTTAGCAGGTGCTGACAGATGTGAAAATTACCGAACAGTCAGTTTAATAAGTCACGGATGCAAAATACTAACGCGAATTCTTTACAGACGAATGGAAAAACTGGTGGAAGCCGACCCCGGGGAAGATCAGTTTGGATTCCGTAGAAATGTTGGAGCACGTGAGGCAATACTGACCCTACGACTTGTCTTAGAAGAAAGATTAAGAAAAGGCAAACCTACGTTTCTAGTATTTGTAGACTTAGAGAAAGCTTTTTACAATGTTAACTGGAGTACTCTCTTTCAAATTCTGAAGGTGGCAGGGGTAAAATACAGGGAGCGAAAGGCTATTTACTATTTGTACAGAAACCAGATGGCAGTTATAAGAGTCGAGGGGCATGAAAGAGAAGCAGTGGTTGGGAAAGGAGTGAGACAGGGTTGTAGGCTCTCCCCGATGTTATTCAATCTGTATATTGAGTAAGCAGTAAAGGAAACAAAAGAAAAATTCGGCGTAGGTATTAAAATCCATGGAGAAGAGGTAAAAACTTTGAGGTTCGCCGATGACATTGTAATTCTGTCAGAGACAGCAAAGGACTTGGAAGAGCAGTTGAACGGAATGGACAGTGTCTTGAAAGGCGGATATAAGATGAACATCAACAAAAGCAAAACGAGGATAATGGAATGTAGTCGAATTAAGTCGGGTGATGCTGAGAGAATTAGATTAGGAAATGAGACACTTAAAGTAGTAAAGGAGTTTTGCTATTTAGGGAGTAAAATAACTGATGATGGTCGAAGTAGAGAGGATATAAAGTGTAGACTGGCAATGGCAAGGAAAGGTTTTCTGAAGAAGCGAAATTTGTTAACATCGAGTATAGAGTTAAGTGTCAGGAAGTCGTTTCTGAAAGTATTTGTATGGAGTGTAGCCATGTATGGAAGTGAAACATGGACGATAACTAGTTTGGACAAGAAGAGAATAGAAGTTTTCGAAATGTGGTGCTACAGAAGAATGCTGAAGATAATGTGGGAAGATCACGTAACTAATGAGGAGGTATTGAATAGGATTGGGGAGAAGAGAAGTTTGTGGCACAACTTGACTAGAAGAGGGGATCGGTTGGTAGGACATGTTTTGAGGCATCAAGGGATCACAAATTTAGCATTGAGGGCAGCGTGGAGGGTAAAAATCGTAGAGGGAGGCCAAGAGATGAATACACCATGCAGATTCAGAAGGATGTAGGTTGCAGTAGGTACTGGGAGATGAAGAAGCTTGCACAGGATAGAGTAGCATGGAGAGCTGCATCAAACCAGTCTCAGGACTGAAGACCACAACAACAACATGACAATAAAACTTTTCGGAAACTTTTGTGAGAACCTGTGGAAGAGAAATAATCAATAAACCATTGAAAAACAATACGTCACATGAGAAGGTAACATTTGTTCATTGTGAACATAGTTTAAGTTCCAGGTTACAAACGTTGTTCAGTGTGACTACCATCTGCTTCCATCACAGCCTGGAACCGCACTTAAGATTGCTCTACTGCTGCCCAAAACATCTCAGGCGTGATATTGGCTATCTACCTCGCTATGCTCATCCTCAATCTCCAACGTATGTTAATGTTCCGATGATAAACCCTGTCCTTGAAGTAACCCCACAGCCGGAAATCACACCGATTCAAGTCTTCCTGGCAACATAGTTTGAAACGATAGGCTAATGTTTCGTTTTTTTCCAGATGTGTTGCGGAGTGACCCATTGACCTTGTATGGTGGCTATAATTTCGCACATTGGAAGAACTCATCCACGTGCTTTGCCGTGATCTACAAACACAATTAGGTATCATGAGATAGGTTGTACATCATATACACTCCTGGAAATGGAAAAAAGAACACATTGACACCGGTGTGTCAGACCCACCATACTTGCTCCGGACACTGCGAGAGGGCTGTACAAGCAATGATCACACGCACGGCACAGCGGACACACCAGGAACCGCGGTGTTGGCCGTCGAATGGCGCTAGCTGCGCAGCATTTGTGCCCCGCCGCCGTCAGTGTCTTCCAGTTTGCCGTGGCATACGGAGCTCCATCGCAGTCTTTAACACTGGTAGCATGCCGCGACAGCGTGGACGTGAACCGTATGTGCAGTTGACGGACTTTGAGCGAGGGCGTATAGTGGGCATGCGGGAGGCCGGGTGGACGTACCGCCGAATTGCTCAACACGTGGGGCGTGAGGTCTCCACAGTACATCGATGTTGTCGCCAGTGGTCGGTGGAAGGTGCACGTGCCCGTCGACCTGGGACCGGACCGCAGCGACGCACGGATGCACGCCAAGACCGTAGGATCCTACGCAGTGCCGTAGGGGACCGCACCGCCACTTCCCAGCAAATTAGGGACACTGTTGCTCCTGGGGTATCGGCGAGGACCAATCGCAACCGTCTCCATGAAGCTGGGCTACGGTCCCGCACACCGTTAGGCCGTCTTCCGCTCACGCCCCAGCATCGTGCAGCCCACCTCCAGTGGTGTCGCGACAGGCGTGAATGGAGGGACGAATGGAGACGTGTCGTCTTCAGCGATGAGAGTCGCTTCTGCCTTGGTGCCAATGATGGTCGTATGCGTGTTTGGCGCCGTGCAGGTGAGCGCCACAATCAGGACTGCATACGACCGAGGCACACAGGGCCAACACCCGGCATCATGGTGTGGGGAGCGATCTCCTACACTGGCCGTACACCACTGGTGATCGTCGAGGGGACACTGAATAGTGCACGGTACATCCAAACCGTCATCGAACCCATCGTTCTACCATTCCTAGACCGGCAAGGGAACTTGCTGTTCCAACAGGACAATGCACGTCCGCATGTATCCCGTGCCACCCAACGTGCTCTAGAAGGTGTAAGTCAACTACCCTGGCCAGCAAGATCTCCGGATCTGTCCCCCATTGAGCATGTTTGGGACTGGATGAAGCGTCGTCTCACGCGGTCTGCACGCCCGGCACGAACGCTGGTCCAACTGAGGCGCCAGGTGGAAATGGCATGACAAGCCGTTCCACAGGACTACATCCAGCATCTCTACGATCGTCTCCATGGGAGAATAGCAGCCTGCATTGCTGCGAAAGGTGGATATACACTGTACTAGTGCCGACATTGTGCATGCTCTGTTGCCTGTGTCTATGTGCCTGTGCTTCTGTCAGTGTGATCATGTGATGTATCTGACCCCAGGAATGTGTCAATAAAGTTTCCCCAATGAATTTACGGTGTTCTTATTTTAATTTCCAGGAGTGTATATGAATATAAAGGAGACTGTCACGTACGTCTAGTAAATAATTGTTAATGCTTACTGCGTGAAAGGTGACAGAGTGTACTTATTATGAAAAACGGCATAATGAATGATTGCCTATACTAGTAGAGGTTGGAACGCCAGTGGAGATGAAACGGCAGGCAGAACTCAAGCTCTGGGTGGAAGGCAAGCACAGTTGTTGGTCCTGCTTAAACACAGGAAGACGGACGTCGTGGCATCTGAGATCTGGACCACAATAGGGTGACGGCTGGCCGCTATTGTAGTAGGGGCCGCAAGGATAACCGGAGAGTACTTCCGAACGCTGAAAATCTTGGAGGTACGAGGGCAGTTCAATAAGTAATGCAACACATTTTTTTCTGAAACAGGGGTTGTTTTATTCAGCATTGAAATACACCAGGTTATTCCCCAATCTTTTAGCTACACAACACTATTTTTCAACGTAATCTCCATTCAATGCTACGGCCTTACGCCACCTTGAAATGAGGGCCTGTATGCCTGCACGGTACCATTCCACTGGTCGATGTCGGAGCCAACGTCGTACTGCATCAATAACTTCTTCATCATCCGCGTAGTGCGTCCCACGGATTGCGTCCTTCATTGGGCCAAACATATGGAAATCCGACGGTGTGAGATCGGGGCTGTAGGGTGCATGAGGACGAACAGTCCACTGAAGTTTTGTGAGCTCCTCTCGGGTGCGAAGACTTGTGTGAGGTCTTGCGTTGTCATGAAGAAGGAGAAGTTCGTTCAGATTTTTGTGCCTACGAACACGCTGAAGTCGTTTCTTCAATTTCTGAAGAGTAGCACAATACACTTCAGAGTTGATCGTTTGACCATGGGGAAGGACATCGAACAGAATAACCCTTTCAGCGTCCCAGAAGACTGTAACCATGACTTTACCGGCTGAGGGTATGGCTTCAAACTTTTTCTTGGTAGGGGAGTGGGTGTGGCGCCACTCCATTGATTGCCGTTTTGTTTCAGGTTCGAAGTGATGAACCCATGTTTCATCGCCTGTAACAATCTTTGACAAGAAATTGTCACCCTCAGCAACATGACGAGCAAGCAATTCCGCACAGATGGTTCTCCTTTGATCTTTATGGTGTTCGGTTAGACAACGAGGGACCCAGCGGGAACAAACCTTTGAATATCCCAACTGATGAACAATTGTGACAGCATTACCAACAGAGATGTCAAGTTGAGCACTGAGTTGTTTGATGGCGATCCGTCGATCATCTCGAACGAGTGTGTTCGCACGCTCCGCCATTGCAGGAGTCACAGCTGTGCACGGCCGGCCCGCACGCGGGAGATCTGACAGTCTTGCTTGACCTTGCGGCGATGATGACACACGCTTTGCCCAACGACTCACCGTACTTTTGTCCACTGCCAGATCACCGTAGACATTCTGCAAGCGCCTATGAGTATCTGAGATGCCCTGGTTTTCCGCCAAAAGAAACTCGATCACTGCCCGTTGTTTGCAACGCACATCCGTTACAGACGCCATTTTAACAGCTCCGTACAGCGCTGCCACCTGTCGGAAGTCAATGAAACTATACGAGACGAAGCGGGAATGTTTGAAAATATTCCACAAGAGATTTCCGGTTTTTTCAACAAAAATTGGCCGAGAAAAAAAATGTGTTGCATTACTTATTGAACTGCCCTCGTAGGTGGAAGGAACGAAGAAGCGACACCTCGGGAACCACATAGGCTGGGTTATTTTCAAGGATTTTTACTCAGAAGCGTACCATTGTACGAGTATAGGTTGTCCCTCGGAAACTTTGCGCGCTGGACGACAAAACACTAAAATATGGTTGGTCGGCGTTTGGGAGAATCTGTAGAGACGGAGAATATTCCGTGGTTTCGGTGGGGAAGCCAGCGCTGGAGAGACGAGGTCTTCCGTCGTGAGCGCTCGTGTGTGACGGTATCAGCTTTGTTGGTACAGACGGACTTGCTGTCTTTGCTCTCAGGAGATTTTATAGTTAGAACAGTTAGGCACTGTACTGTTGCGAACGTATACGATTCTGGACTTCACCTCCGGGTTGGAAGTCGTCGTTGAGTACGCAGCGTTCAGTAATTGAGAGCACTTCCTCTGCCTATACTTACGTTGAGACGTTATCTGTACTCCGTCCTTGTGGCTGGGAGTTCGCGTTTCTCGTCTGTAGAACACGGAGAGGAGAACATAGTACGAGGGCGGTTCAGAAAGTAACCTCCGATTGGTCACAGTGCGGGTTGTGGGGGAAGTAGCGACGCCATCTGTGCGTTCACGCACTCAACAGGTCAGTCGGCATCAAGCCGTGGTCGAGTGAACGTCGTACCTGCGCTAGTTTAGTTTTTGTGGCAGTTTGAAATGTGTGCTGCAATAGAAAACCCCGCCAAATGTGAAGTGCGTGCTGTCATAAGGTTTTTTGCAGCCAAAGGATATTCTGCAGCAGCTATTCATCGTGAGCTTTGTGCCGTGTACGGACCAAGAGTTATGAGTGAAGGAGTTGTCCGTGAATGGGTACGTTTATTTAAAAGTGGACGAGAAAACGTTCATGATGAAGAGAGGAGTGGTAGACCATCATTGGTGACTGACGAACTCGTTCAGACAGTTGATGAAAAAGTTCGTGAAAATCGACGTTTCTCAATGTCGGAGTTGTCTACTGGTTTTCCTCAGATTTCTAAGACTCTCTTGTACGAGATAGTGACAGCAAGATTGGGTTACCGTAAGTTCTGTGCACGATGGGTGCCCAAAATTCTTACCGACCACCACAAAACTCAAAGAATGGCCTCTGCATTAAACTTTCTGTCACGTTATGAGGACGAAGGAGAACCATTGTTAAACAGAATCGTGACCGGTGACGAAACCTGGATTAAGTACGTGAACCCTGAGACAAAAGAACAATCAAAGATGTGGGCACATTCAAATTCGCCTACCAAACCAAGAAAAGCCTCGCAAGATTTTTCTGCCAGAAAACTGATGGCAACGGTGTTTTGGGATGCCAAAGGGGTGTTGTTGGTTGAATTCATGGAACGTGGTACGACCATTAATCAAGACGTGTACTGTGAAACAATAAAAAAGTTACGACGGGCTATACAGAACAAACGCCGTGGTATGCTGACTTCCGGTATCGTTTTTTTGCACGATAACGCCCGTCCTCACTCTGCTCGCAGAACAACGGCCCTTCTTGAGTCCTTCAAGTGGGACGTTATCAACCATCCACCTTACAGCCCAGACCTGGCGCCAAGTGATTATCACCTCTTCATGCATTTGAAGAAATGGCTCGGGTCACAGCGGTTTGATGACGACGAAGAGCTCAAAGATGCGGTCACAGGCTGGCTCCAGGCACAAGCGGGTGATTTTTATGCAGAAGGAATTTCAAAGCTTGTGAAGAGATACGATAAGTGCCTCAATCGCTATGGAGACTATGTAGAAAAATAGTGCAAAGATGTAGTTGTAAGATGTATATATTCAAATATTTTTATTTAACTTGGTGTATTTTTTTAAATCAACCGGAGTTTACTTTCTGAACGGCCCTCGTATTAGAGTATATTAGTCAGAGGACCACCTTCTGCTGTCCTAGTGTTTGAAAGAGTTTATGTGTGGCTGGAATTCTTCCATCGTCGCAGACGAGTACGAGAACAGTCACTTCGACGCATCGGACGCAGTACATGCGGTGATATCGCAAATTGCTTCGGCTTATTAGGGCTATAAAAGCTAAACAGTTGTGATCAAGCTAGTTTATTTCCACTGAGGTTCCACACCGCCGCAGATCATCTTTGAAGGTTGTGTCTTCTAGTGTTTGGTATGAAGATGATGTCAGTCATTTTGTGTTATTGATATTAGAACGCGCACTCACAATAAGGGGCAGAGTTGGGCAATTGATCAGTAATTTTACTTAGGAAATGTAAACTTTGTAATATAAAGGTTTTTTTAATCTACAATAAATATATAACCAGGAACAACGTTTATCGTTTAGTAGGATTAGTCGCGTTCATCATTCATTTGTGTTTTGATTGTAATTTATGGAATTAAGAGATCCTAAGATCTGCTTCAGAGGGTAGTCAGACAGTGCCAAATCTTCATTTTAACGATTATTATTTTCCGTTGCGCACATTCATTTACACCCGCCTGGTTCAAAATGGTTCAAATGGCTCTGAGCACTATGGAACTTAACATCTGAGGTCACCAGTCCCCTGGAACTTAGAACTACTTAAACCTAACTAACCTAAAGACATGACACACATCCATCCCCGAGGCAGAATTCAAACCTGTGACTCAGTTCCAGACTGAAGCGCCTAGAAACGCTCGGTCACACCGGCTGGCACACCCGCCTGGAGTAGCATCTTGGAACCTCATGACCATTGTGAGTTGGAACTCCATCGTGCATCGAAAGAACTGAGTACAAAGCACCTCTCTCTTGTAGAGATCACATGTTGGCGAAGCAGATCACAGTAACATGTGCCGTCCTTGGGGTCCGAACCCCATGCCGTCAAGCCACAACACACAGTCATGCATTAGCAATTCAAAGGAACTGTATGAACGTTCTTTGGTGGTGACGAGCCCTCATCCATGAGTATCCAATGCCCCAGTGAACGTACATTATGGTTCCTCACTAAATAAATGTTCAAAGGCCATATGTCGTCAACTTCAACCCTTGCGAGAAAGGTAAGAGCAAAGTCATGTGGGATATCTGCGTCACGTGGCAAAAGTTCTGGAGTGATGTGAAGTTTGTACGTATATCATTTCATACTTGTTCGCAGCACCTTTAGAACGCTGGACCGTGGAATGTTCAGCTGTCGCAACAAAGGTGACCACTGCTCGAACATCGCGCATTGCCTCCAACACTCTCAGCAATGGTGATAGCAATTTCTTGAACAATGTGTGGCACAGTTGGTCGTCGGTGTCTCCCAGGAACAGTTCCCAAATAGCCAGTTAACTTGGGCTTCCGAACTGTGTCGCTAAGCCCCGGTACGGAATGGGGACCTCTCTGTATTCCTTTAATACGTCGATGCTCTAGAAGAGTCGCAGTACTGTTGCCGTTGTTTAGATAAAAGTAAAGCCTTGCTCAGCTTGCCCAAATCCATGATGCGCCTGGGCATTGAGTCAAACAGAGCTTGGATGGCGTGTACGGGTACAGCTGCCCATGCAGCTACAACACGATACCACAGTTCATCAAGAGTAGTGACTGGCGTATTTTGACGAGCCAGTTGTTCGGCCACCATTGACCAGACGTTTTCAGTTGGTGAGAGATCTGGAGAATGTGCTGGCCAGGGCAACAGTCGAACATTTTCTGTATCCAGAAAGGCCCGTACAGGACCTGCAACATGCGGTCGTGCATTATCCTGTTGAAATGTAGAGTTTCACAGGGATCGAATGAAGGCTAAAGCCACTGGTCATAACACATCTGAAATGTAACGTCCACTGGTCAAAGTAACGTCAATGGAACAAGAGGTGACCGAGACGTGTAACCAATGTCACCCCATACCATCACGCTGGGTGATAGGCCAGTATGGCGATGACCAGTACACGCTTCCAATGTGCGTTTACCGGGATGTCGCCAAACACGGATGCCACCATCATGATGCTGTAAACAGAACCTGGATTCATCCGAAAAATGACGTTTTGCCATTCGTGCACCCAGGTTCGTTGTTGTGTACACCATCGCAGGCGCTCCTGTCTATGATGCAGCCATGGTCTCCGAGCTGATAGTCCATGCTGCTGCAAACGTCGTCGAACTGTTCGTGCAGATGGTTGTTGTCTTGCGAACGTCCCCATCTGTTGACTCAGGGATCGAGACGTAGCTGCACCATCCGTTACAGCCATGCGGTTAAGGTGCCTGTCATCGCGACTGCTAGTGATAAGAGGCCGTTGGGATCCAGCACGGCGTTCCGTATTACCCTCCTGAACCCAACGATTCCACATTCTGCTAACAGTCATTGGATCTCGACCAATGCGAGCAGCAATGACGCGATACCATAAACGACAATCGCGATAGGCTACAATCCGACCTTTATCAAAGTCGGAAACGTGATGGTACGCATTTCTCCTCCTTACACAAGGCACACAACAACGTTTCAGCAGGCAACGCCGGTCAACTGCTGTTTGTGTATGAGAAATCGGTTGGAAACTTTCCTCATGTCAACACGTTGTAGGTGTCGCCACCGGCGCCGACCATGTGTGAATGGTCCGAAAAGCTAATCATTTGCATATCACAGCATCTTCTTCCTGTCGGTTAAATTTTACGTCTGTAGCACGTCATCTTCCTTTTTTAGCAATTTTAATGGCCAGTAGTGTACATTAGTGAGGAGCACATACTGACGAACTTCGGCTATCTACAGAACCAGATGCGAGTATTGGCACCTTGTCTTAACATGCGCGAGTGGTAATTGGTGTCATTCATGCGACAAGCCTGAAGATGGCGTAATTGGAAGGTCGAATCTGGTTGCTTAATAAAACAATACGAATATAACGGCTGTTGATATAGTATTATTACATACCCTGTACATTGGTGACGGTATAAAGGCAAAATCTTCGTTGAATATAGTGTGGAGTATCGGTTGTGCTGTTTTGCATAGCCCTATGATGCTTAAGTCCGATTTCTGGTGACCAACAGAAAAGGGAAGCGCCCCATATAGTCGTGCAAATTAATTAAGGGAATAATAATGTCGAGAGAAGGAAACGTCTTAACTGGACTGACGTGAATTGGGATTTGGGGTGGCCTAATCCAACATGACAATATGGGTACCACAACACGCACAGACATATTAATGAGAGGAGGGGGTCATCTAATCTATAAGAGAAACAAGTGGTCACTATAACAACCAGATATATCCTCGTAAAGTAAAACAGGTGAATTATTCACTGATATGAAAAAAGGAACATTAAGTATTTGGACAAGGTGTACCAATTTTGAACTGTAACCTTGGCACAAATAGATGGGCTCGATAAATGCGAGTAACACAGGAATACGATCAGAGTCTGTGAGCATGGTTAGTAAATAAGAAGAGGAATACGAAAAAATATGATCAATTACTAGTGAAGTGGCCAAAGCGCATACTGAAATCAAACTAGCTGGCTGCGAAGTATTAAAACGGAACAAGTGGCTGTTGGTGGAAGTGGACTAATGTCGCATACCTACGGTATTGCTGATTTCAAGGATGGCTCATCTTAGGATACTAGCAACGTAATGTGGAAGGCAGCGGCAGTTCGGGTCTTTCTCTTTGTTATAGGCACTGTGTTACATTTTTCCTCATCTAAAGAGAGTTACCATTCATTATATGAATTGGAAACTTTTTCTAAGTCTTTCTGTAGCTTCCTACGACTGTCCAAGCAAGATACTTTCCTGCATACTTCAGCATCGTTAGCGAACAGTCTTGTGGTCTGTCTCACCTTATATGTCTAAGATGAGCATCGTCTACTGAGAGAGCACTTCCCTCCATGACTCCTTTTTTACTTTCGAATTGCTCCTGACTTCAGAGATTGTTTCCCAGAATGTCCAAATCATGATCGATTCTGTCTTTTTATTTACTGCAAAATAGTCGTTCAGCTGCGAATCTTCCGAGAAAATAGGACCGATAAAGACGTTTCAGCCAGTGACAGAGTGGGTGTGCATTATTAGAATCCAACTCAGTTTTCTTGCAGCTGTATTTTTGTAGTCTTGTATTTTTATGTAATATTATACAGGGTGTCCGTTTTAAACGTACCACATTTCAAAGGCCCAGGAAAAGGAATGAAATAGCACCACGGTAAGGCAACTTAAAGAATTTATTTAACAGTCGCCAGTATACCTCTACACGTGAACCATTTGTAGCAGACTATTGGGTCTATGATAAAATCCATGCCTTTTCGTATTACGGATAAATTCAATGGTAACATGCGGATTTTGAGACCACCAAATTAAAACGTCCTGATACATTAAAGGTCGCCTCGTCTGAGAATACTCATCTTTCCAGGAAGCTGGCATTCATATCAACACACTGCAGCATACGAGTATCAGTAACAAATTATTGTCAGCGTTGTCTGCTGTTCGTCACTAGATGCTGCAGAATTTGCTGTTTGTAAGCATGCAGACGATGAAGCTGGTGTGCTACACTGTGCAGTGTTCCTAGGAGTTCATAAGGGGTCTCGATGCCTGCCCAACTGACTTACGGGCGACTCTGACAAACGCTTATCTGATGTCCTCCACAGTCTCTTCGGAAACACTACGACTTGCACCGTCAGCGTTTCACACTTCCAGTTGCCTGAATCCTACGATACCATCCCTTAACTGTCTTCACATCACGTGAATCGCATCCACACAACGTACGATAATTTCTTTGCACACTAAACAGCGATTTTGCTTCTGCAAACCACACTACTATTTCCGCACACTGCTGCAGGGTCGCCATTTTCGCATCATGCGTTCATGCTGCTCTCTGACGACAAAAATCGGCACCGTGAAGTAGAAATATAAATTATTTGAAATTCCCTAGCAAACGGTGCAATGTCTTTGTCATATATACCATAGTTTTTTTTCCTCAACCTTTGAAATGTGGAAGCTTCGAAAGGGACACCCTTTTCATCTCATACATGTACAATCGATTTCAAGACAGTATTGGGTTTATATGTTTCATATTTCCATGTTTATTTATTAGCAGTTGAGCATGTTTACCATGCAGTGGGCTTCGTCAAAATACATTTTACATATTTAATAAAAGTGTAGTTCTTACTAATTTTTACATTATGCATCACGCATACATATACATACATCTTTTCAGTAGTTAGTAATTTGTACATTTTACTCACATCATCAGTTTACACATACATAAATACATATAAATACATTAACTTCTTACTAATCAGACAATTTCAGGAATAGTCACTACACACATTACATTCAAGAATTAATTATATGGTTTTACACATTTAGTTAATGATAGCTACATTATTTCATTGTTTATACATTCCTTCCAAACTACATTCAAGATATTCTTCAGTTGAGCAGTATGCTTTATTTTTGAGCCATTTGTCTAATACCTCCTTAAATTTAAAGAGGGTGAGGGTTTTGACAGATTGTGGCGGTTTATTATATAACTTTAGACTTAGGTGTTTGTGACTATTGAGTGTCAGTGACAGCCCAGAATACGGTATATCAAGCATGCAGTTGTTTCGAGTGCTGTGCCAATGTAAATTCATTCTGTGTGTAAATTGTTGTATATTTTCTTTTACATATATTAAACAGTTATACACATAGAGACTTGGGTGTGTCATTATGTTTAACATACTGAAGTGCTCCTTACAGGTTTCTCTTGGACCCAATCCTTCTATACAGCTAATGGCTTTTTTTGCCATTTGAATACACAGTTTGTGCCTGGTGAAGTACCAATAACAGAATCCCGTATTGTAGCTGTGACTGAAAGAATGCATAGTAGCGAAGCATCAATAAACTTTTACTGACAGAATATCTTAGTTTATACAGCACGAATATTATGCGCGCAGCCTGTCAGTTAGCTTATATGGTCATCCAATGAGAACCTTTGGTCTATTTTTAGTCCCAATAGTTTGACACTGTGATTCCCTGCTTTCCGTACTTTCAGATTAAAATAAATTTCCTCTGTTTATGTGTTGTTTATACATAACTGGTTAGCAATGCACCACACCCTACATTTTTGAAGAAGTTCATTATTTTGTTTAACACCTCTTGCATACTCTCACCTGTGGAGATCATGGTCATATCATCAGCATATAAGGGTCCTAGAACAGGGCCCTGTGGAATTCCTCTCTTAATTTTCATTAGCTCTGACCTTTCATTGTTCACATACACTAACTGTTGCCTGTTATTTAGGTATGACTTTATCAAATTAAGTGGTTTGTCTTCATTACCATAACATTCTAATTTTAACAATTGTCTCATGGGATACTGAAACAAATGCTTAGCTTAAGTCTATGAGTGTTGCACAGGTGGTCAGTTTCCTTTCAAAAGCGTTGTGGATTTCAGTTATCAGGCTTTCAATAGCTTTTATGGTTGGAAATGTAAATGAGCATTTGGCGTCATTGGCCGGGGGGGGGGGGGGGGCCTTACGGGGCAGGTCCAGCCGCCTTGGTGCAGGTCTTATAACATTCGACGCCACATTGGGCGACCTGCGCGCCGTTTGGGGATGAAATGATGATGAAGGCAACACAACACCCAGTCCTTGAGCGGAGAAAATGCCCGCCCCAGCCGGGAATCGAACCCGGGCTCCTTAGGACGGCAGTCCGTTATGCTGACCATTCAGATATCAGGGCGGACGCTTTTATTGTTGACTGATTAGATCTAAATCCAAACTGGCTGTCATTAAGTAATTTATTGCTCTCAAAATACATGTAAATCTGTGTGTGTGAGCAGCTCTCTATAATTTTGGCCAGTATGGGGACAATTGATATTGGTGTATGGTTATCTGGCATTCCTCTGTCATCCTTTTTGTATATGGGGAGCGTAACCACAATTTAAGGGAATCAGGGAAAATGCCATCATCGAGGATTTAATTTGCAAGTTAGAGTAGAGGAGTTCTAATTTCCTTAATTATTGCCTCTATTACAAAGTTACTGAATCCATAGTAGTCTTCTGTTCTAGAGTTGTTCAACTTGTTTACAGAGTTATTTATATCATTAGCAGTTATTCTACTCCAGTTACATCTTTTATCTGTTGCTTTCTGTGATAGCGAAAGAAAAGCTTCCACATCAGTTAAATCGTCAATTTTTGGTACCTGGCTATTTACTGAATTTATGAAGTGTTTGTTGAGAGTGTTGCAATTAATTGGGTTACTGATTTCTTCTTTCCCCATGTTTATCCCACTTTTAACTATGTTCCAGGCAGCTTTACATTTATTTTTAGAATTTAAAATCTACTCCTCGTTTGCTTCCATTTTTGCTGCTTTAATGTCAGATTTGTATATTTTTCTTAAGTTTATATATCTATTCTTGTTTTCTTGATTGCCTTTAATTTTGTCCTTCAACATGAGTAGAAGGATTCTAATTTTATTGAGGCGCAGGGTGTACCCCTTTTTTGTGTGTTGTGGTTTATGCATATTGCAACAGTTACATCTCTTAGTAATAAGAGGGCAGTTACTGTCTAATGTATTTTTTATACTGGATATGAATGCAGAAAAGCTTTGTCAATGGTTAGTATTCTAGTCCATTCTATTCTACTAAGTTCATCTCTCATTACTTCAATCTTCTCTTCCTTGAAAGCTCTGCTAATTATGTTGTTAAGGAATGTCTCCATTCTGGTCGGTTTTTCATTTAAACACTAGTAATTCATTGATCTTAAGATTTGTAGGATGTATACCACAGTTTTTCTCTTTACTCTTACATCTATATTAATGTCTCCTGTGATAAATGTTTTATACTGCTTGTGTTTGGTAGTCAGTAAGATTAATTCAGAGAGTTTTTCTGTGAATATCTCGTCATCAGAAGCTGGCGGTCGGTAAACTGTTACAATAATGAGATTCTGAGTGTGTACAACCGAGGTCGTCCAAGCGTGAATCCTAGCGTGAACGCCGAATTTTAACATTCCAGTAGTTTTTGTCCTTTCCTGTGAATATGCTAGAAGAGCTGTGTATGCGCCACATTAACTGATCATAAGTTTAGGTATTACCATATATTCCTCGAAAAGTAAGTGACAGCTTTGTTGCTGGTATCCCTCAAACACCATCACCGAGAACTATGCCAGATTTCGCAAGTGTGGCAGAGGAGTGGGTGGTTGCTCCAGTTCAGGAACCTTCGCTAATTACACAAATTTACGTCGTCCTCTACAAAGAGGGGTGGGCGTCTCGTGACGTGAGGCTGTCACCCTTTGCGCATGCGCGGCAGTGTGATGCGCGACCACGTTAAGTAAAGGCTCATCAATCAAGCATTCACTCACCGCCCTGAGCAATCACGCCAAGTTATTAGCACGCCGGCCAACTTGGGGCTTACACCTAAAACAGCTTACAAAGGGACCAGCGCTTTGATCTAATTTCGTCTCCGAGGCAATACTGCAGGAAGAGTGACAAGGAAAACAGTGGAGAAAAGTGGAGGCGTTGACTTAATAACCACAGGCAACAGAAGTCGTGAGATGTTACTGTCGACACTTTTCTTTATCTGGAAGTTCTTTGGAGGTGGAATAAATGAAAATATTCATTCTTTGCCTTCGTACAGACTCTCCTGTTCATCTGAGATATTTCTTGAACGATTGAAGACGACGCCACGGGGATCCTGTGTATATGACATGTAATCTGCATTTTATTAAGGCCATCTAGTTTCTTTTCTCATGTCATATCATTACTATAGAAGTTGCGATATAAATTTCGATGTTTGGAATGAAATAATGGTAAGCAATGCTGATAATATAGTCGACTTGGAAGAGGCGAATTCCTTGGGTTCAGTCTCCCCAGAATGTAGCTGGTTTCGGAATAACTACATCATAAAAAGAAATAGTGCAAAGTAGGCTTATTTTCTGTCCGTCGAGCCCTGAGTTTTCTTCAGAATGACTAGTTTTCACCAAAGTTGTCCATGTTCAGATCTGTTAAACAATAACAGTAAATTACAGCTGAGTTCTAACCCTGTGTTTATAGTGCTATAAATTAGTAATTAGAATTTTTCGAATTGGAATACAAAAGTTATATCACATACCATTACACTTCGTTACAGATTAACCACTCTTAACCGAATTATCAGTTTCACTGTCATATACTGAAGACATACTTGTACCCTCTTACTGATTATGAAAATTTTAAAAGAAATTTGTTAGCTGTAAAACAGCTGTAGTGTTGAAGAGTGCCTTTTCCACGTAGTAGTGTATTTAAAATGCAATTTAAAATAATTTATGCTTAAAACATTTGAACCATTATACGTAAAACGCGTGAAGAGTTTGAAAGAGCACTGAAAGACCTAAGTCGAAACAAGGCCCCGGGAGTAGACAACATTCCATTTAACTACTGACAGCCTTGGGAGAGCCAGTCCTGACAAAACTCTACCATCTGGTGAGCAAAATGTATGAGACAGGCGAAATACCCTCAGACTTAAAGAAGAATATAGTAATTCCAATCCCAAAGAAAGCAGACGTTGACAGATGTGAAAATTACCGAACTATCGGTTTAATAAGTCACAGCTGCAAAATACTAACGCGAATTCTTTACAGACGAATGGAAAAACTGGTAGAAGCCGACCTCGGGGAAGATCAGTTTGGATTCCGTAGAAATGTTGGAACACGTGAGGCAATACTGACCCTACGACTTATTTTAGAAGCTAGATTAAGAAAAGGCAAACCTACGTTTCTAGCATTTGTAGACTTAGAGAAAGCTTTTGATAATGTTGACTCGAATACTCTCTTCCAAATTCTGAAGGGAGCAGGGGTAAAATACAGGGAGCGAAGGGCTATTTACAATTTGTACAGTAACCAGATGGCAGTAATAAGGGTCGAGCGGAATGAAAGGGAAGCAGTGGTTGGGAAGGGAGTGAGACAGGGTTGTAGCCTCTCTCCGATGTTGTTCAATCTGTATACTGAGCAAGCAGTAAAGGAAACAAAAGAAAAATTCGGAGTAGGCATTTAAATCCATGGAGAAGAAATAAAAACTTTGAGGTTCGCCGATGACATTGTAATTCTGTCAGAGACAGCAAAAGACTTGGAACAGAAGTTGACCGGAATGGACAGTGTCTTGAAAGGAGGATATAAGATGAACATCATCAAAAGCAAAACGAGGATAATGGAATGTAGTCGAATTAAGTCGAGTGATGCTGAGAGAATTAGATTAGGAAATGAGACACTTAAACTAGTAAAAGAGATCTGCTATTTGGGGAGCAAAATAACTGATGATGGTCGAAGTAGAGAGGATATAAAATGTAGACTGGCAATGGCAAGGGAAGCGTTTCTGAAGAAGAGGAATTTGTTAACATCGAGTATAGATTTAAGTGTCAGGAAGTCGTTTCTGAAAGTATTTGAATGGAGTGTAGCCATGTATGGAAGTGAAACATGGACGATAAATAGTTTGGACAAGAAGAGAATAGAAGCTTTCGAAATATGGTGCTACAGAAGAATGCTGAAGATTAGATGGGTAGATCACATAACTAATGAGCAGGTATTGAATAGGATTGGGGAGAAGAGAAGTTTGTGGCACAACTTGACTAGAAGAAGGGATCGGTTGGTATGACATGTTCTGAGACATCGAGGGATCACCAATTTAGTATTGGAGGGCAGCGTGGAGGGTAAAAATCGTAGAGGGAGACGAAGAGATGAATACATTAAGCAGATTCAGAAGGATGTAGGCTGCAGTAGGTGCTGGGAGATGAAGAAGCTTGCACAGGATAGAGTAGTATGGAGAGCTGCATCAAACCAGTATCAGGACTGAAGACCACAACAACAACACGTAAAACGCAAAACTTTCAAGATTTACGTTCATATTTTTTCAAATAACAGATTCTTTTTTTTTTTTTTTTTGAGTCATCAGTGTTCTGATTGATTTGATGTGAGCCTCACAAATTCATCTTCTGCGCCAACCTCTTCCGCTGAGAATAGCACCTGTACCCTACGCCCTGAATTATTCGTTGGACGTATCACAATATCTTTGTTCCCCAACAGCTTTTACCCTTTGCAGCTCTCTCCAGTACCATGTAGGCTATTTCCTGACGTCTTAACACATGTCTTATCATCCTGTCCCTTTTTCTTGTCAGTGTTCTCCATGTGTTTCTTTCTTCGCCGATTCTGCGATGAACCTTCTAATTCTGTACCTTATCAGTCTACCTAATTTTCAACATTCTTCTGCAGTACCACATCTCAAACGCATAGATTATCTTCTGTTCTGATTTTCTCACTATCCATGATTCGCTACTATACAACGTTGTGCTGCAAACGTGCTTTCTCAGGAGTTTCTTCCTCAAATTAACTTCTATGTTTGATACCAGTAAACATCTCTTGGCCACGAAAACTTTAAAATTATTTTGAAAATATGTTCTCTCTTCTTTCTATTACCTGGTCGTAGAAGGACATGCGCATGTGCCAGGTCGAAAGCAGCCTCAAACTGAGGTTTCCACCGTCGTGTCAAAGTCCACTCTGCAGTTCGCCACGGGTCCCCTTAGTAGCTGTGTGCTACATTGTCCTATCCCATCCCAACACCACTGGCAGAGAAATGCACAACCAGTCCTTTAAAATTTTCATCACGCTTTTTTATCAAAAACCTTTTAAGAATTTCTTTGTAAAATTTTGTCTGAATGCCTCCTTATGCTGAATTTCACCGTATGAAGAAATGGTGAAAGTGATTGCTAGCTTCAGTTTGGTTCAATTAGGTGTAGTAATAATAAATATAGAGTAACGGAGAAGGTGATAATTCGATTCTTAAAATGGTCAAATTTGGCGACATTTCTCAAAATCCATCCACTATCTGGAAAAAAGTGGTACAAATCGACTGTACCACATTTAGCGGCAGTAAGATTTCCGCAAACTTGAATCAGATGTGGTTGTCTCAAACTGAGAGTATATATAATTATTTTCTGAACGCTTGTGTCTACTTCCAGAATGAGATTTTCACTCTGCAGCGGAGTGTGCGCTGATATGAAACTTCCTAGCAGATTAAAACTGTGTGCCGGATCTTTGCCTTTCGCTTGGACAGCTCAGTTGGTAGAGCACTTGACCGCGAAAGGTAAAGGTCCCGAGTTCGAGTCTCGGTCCGGCACACAGTTTTAATCTGCTAGAAAGTTTCACTTGTATCTACTGTTACGCGGTATTTTAGAAATAATATTTTTCGTGTGGACGCTTATTTACGACAGCGATTTCAGCCTATTACGTCATTCTCTAGTGACAGCTCTCTATCACGCGCGCCAATGGAAAATAGATCCTTTCAACAGGACATTGTTCTCGTGCCTGCCCTGTTTGTATGATAAATATGTATAGTAGTACAGTAATCTGCCGCTGCAGTTTAGTGCATATGTGAGTAGTGATGGGCTAACGTACATGAGTATCTACAGACTATTTTGTTTTATGATAGACGGATATGTGTGCTCGCACTATGTAACAGGTCAACAACGTATTTAATAGTAATGACAGCGACATTTAAATGTCTCAGCTCATTTTAGGTTGACGTGACCTAAAGACCTTCACTTGGTAATGGCCTAAGGCCGAAATTGCAATCGTGAAATGAAGAAAATGTTTCAGTCACTGGCGTAAATATGATGTCTTTTATATAGTACAGGAATCTTTCTCATTTGTATAAAAGAGCGTAGTACTTCATGTAATAATTACCATCGAGTTTATGTTATCTTCGCATTTGATTTTCACTGTACGTCGACCAGGTGTGACATTTGACAACTCTGTCTCAAACTTTTCGTCAAAGAGCGAGTATCAAAAAAAGACTATCACAAAAGCTGTAAGGGATGTAAAACCGTTAAGAAGCTCTCAGGAACTGGCTACTAGAGCTGGATTTGCTTTTTCCACCAGACTGTGATGTCGAGTGGAAGACTCTAGACGCAAACGGTTGTGCCGCTCTCATCGCAATACATATGACTGTGCTTAGTTAACCTTAACAAACACCAAATCCAAAGTAAAATTTAGAGGAGAAATATCTGAACCATTTACGATTAAAACAGGGTTGAGACAGGGAGATTGTTTATCACCATTGCTATTCAATTGTGCTCTTGAATATGTAATGAGAGAATGGTACAAGGAAAATCCTATGAATATTAAAATTGGAACTAAGGAAGATAAAATAAACCTAAATTGCTTGGGATTTGCTGATGACCTAGCATTACTAGCTAATAATATTCAGGAAGCCACGAAACAAATAACAAGCTTACAAAATATAGCACAAAAATTAGGACTCCAGATATCATTTGAAAAGACTGAAATAATGGTAACGCATCCACTTGTAATAGATCACATCACAGTGAACAATAGGGAAATTAAAATAGTGAAACAATTTAAATACCTGGGTGAAATTATAACACATAAATTGGACGAGAAACCTGCATGGCGAGCAAGAACTAATAAAATGATAAAAGCTCAAAAACTAACATGGTCTACGTACAATAAAAAATGTCTATCAATCAAAACAAAATTAAAACGTTACAAGACGGTGGTTCAACCAGAGGTTACATACGGAAGTGAAACTCTTTTTAAAGTCACCCAGAAAAACAGAATTGACAAAATTTTAAAAGTAGAGAGAAGAATTGCTAGAACATGCATAAATAAGAAATATCAAAAAGCTGGGCAGTGGCGGATAGTTCCAAATGAAGTGGTATACAGAGAACTGGAGCCCATCACTGATACTATACGAAAGAAAAGGATCTCTTTTTGTGGTCACATTCTGAGGACACCAGAAACCAGATTATCAAGGAAAATTATTGAGAAACTATGGAATTTGAAACAACAAGGAGGATGGCTTAAGGAAATAAGAGAGGATATGGAAGAACTGGAAATAACTCTGGATGATTTGCAGAACAAAACGCCAAATTTAAAGAAGTTGAGGGATACAGAAATAAGATTTAAACCAAAAATTGACAAACGACATACAATGAAAAGTGTATTTACAGATAAGGAACGACGAAAAGCATCGGAACGAATGAAGAGATACTGGGCCACTCGGAAGGGGAAAATACCAAAGAAGAGGACCAGAAATGATTGACTGAAGTGGTCCAATGAGGCCGTAAAAGCAGCAGCAGAAGAAGAAGAAGTGTTATTGTACTAAAATATTTTGTATAATTCGCATACGTCAGTGCTTCATAAATCACTTCAGCATAGCTTCCAAGCAATTTTCCTGGGTGTATTACAACTTCCTCTCTTTTCGCCATTAGGGGATATGCCCAGCATTGTCGAACATGATCGTTTTGGTGGTCCAGGTGTGGGGAAGTACGGGGTATTCAAAAAGTCTCTCCGCAGTGCCGTATGATTGTTAGTCGCGCGTGCCTTATGCTGCAGTGAATATACCGAAATGAAACCCAGTGAAATAGAAGTAATTAATTTATTGAATATTCATTATTACTTACAAATTTTCACATTAAATGCTGAAAGTGTCTGCCCTGTTGTTAAATACACATTTCAATTCGTCTAATCATGTTTCCAAACACAAGCTGTAACATTTCTTCTGTAACAGAAGCAGTTAAAGTGGATATTACAGTTTTCAATTCATCGATGGATTTTGGACGGTTTTTATAGACAGTAGATTTCGCTGCATCCCAGAAGAAGAAGTCAGGTGGTGTTAGGTCAGGCGATCGTGGAGGCCAAAGGCCCTGTCAAATTATGCGATCACCAAAAACATCAACAAGCAGTGACATTGAAACGCGAGCTGTATGCGCCGTTGCACCATCTTGTTAAAAATAACCGTTCAGTATTTCACTTAAGACAAGTTCTCCTATGAATGGGTACAAAATATCACTGCACTATCGGTGAGCGTTTATTGTTTCGTTGAAAAATATGGGACGTACAATCCGACGTCTAGTAATTGCAATCCACACTCCTATTTTCACAGAATGAAGTGGTTTCTCATGAATACACAATGGATTTGCAGTACTACACATACGAGAATTTTGCGAGTTCGTGTCCCGGATAAATGAGACCACACCTCATCAGTGAAAACGTTTCTTCAAGAATACCACTTCCATTTTGTCGAACGAAATTTTTGAACCATTGACAATAATACAGTCTCTTGCCATGATCAGTATTTTTCAGTTCTTGCACGACTGTCACTTTGTGTGGGAAAAGTTATATTTTTTTCCTTACATCTGTGTGGGCCGTTCCCACACTAACATAGATTTCCTGGGCGAGTTTTCTTACTGACTTGTTCGGACTCATGAACATTTTATCGGAAATATCGAGTAGTTTATCCTCAGGCAAAACGCTAGGACGACCACTCATCGGTATACTTCGAAATTTGTTAATCAGATCTCGCGCAGTATCGCAATGTGGGAGTGTTGTCTCCGGGAAAACTGAATTAAATGTTTGACGAACTGAAACTGTGTATTTACCGCCAGCTTTGAACACTTGTTTGACTAAAAACACACGCTTTTCAATGGTTATCATTTTAACACTGACAATAACGAAACAAACGAACAAAGGAAGCAAACTTAAACGTTCACTTCAACACGTAACGACACACACCAACGATACTACTGGAGCTGTCTGAGATAAACGAAACAGTGGAATGTTGAGAGTGTCCACTTGAAAAGAAGTAAAACAGGCAGGCGAACAATCATACGGCACGCGCAGCTAACAATCATACAGCACTGCGGAGAGACATTTTGAGCAACCCGTATAATGTGCATTTTCAACTTCTCGCGGCGTAATGAACAATCCATTAAATTTCGGGCGTGCAGCCGCGCAAATAAAATTTCCTCTTCTGATATTCCGGCCGCGTATCGTCCGGCCATCCTCAGAGCGAGTCACAAGACTGACGACAAGGTGCCAAGCGCAACCTAATACGCTCCACCGCGGCGGTACTGCGCATGCGGGTCACAGATGCTTGTCGGCGGCAGAGACATACGCTTGCTTACACATGCGCCGCCTGTGGCGAAGGCGTACAGACATTCGATTCGCTTGTCGATGTTTGATTGGCGGCGGTGACACCATGACGACTTCTCTGCAGTTTAATTACTCCAAGAGCCGGATTACATGCTTTGTCCAAATTAAAAGCATTATCTCTGTTTATTCAAGGAAGCTATAGAAATTCATTATCTAACAATTTAATAAACAGAGATAATGGTTTTAAATTGGACAAAGCATGGAATCCGGCTCTTGGAGTAATTAAACTGCAGAGAAGTCGTCATTGTGTCACAGCCGCCGATCACACATCGATAAGCGAATCGAATGTCTGTACGCCTTCGCCACAGGCGGCGCATGTGTAAGCGTATGTCTCTGCCGCCGACCAGCATCTGTGACCCGCATGCGCAGTACCGCCGCGGTGGAGCGTATTAGCTTGCGCTTGGCACCTTGTCGTCAGTCTTGTGACTCGCTCTGAGGATGGACGGACGATACGCGGCCGGAATATCAGAAGAGGAAATTTTATTTGCGCGGCTGCATTCCCGAAATTTAATGGATTATTCATTACGCCGCGAGAAGTTGAAAATGCACATCAAGTACCTCTTCGGGGAGGAAATGGTTTCATGGGTCGATAGTCTGGACAAAATAAGACACCAGAGAGCAAGACTATTGAGCTCCTTGAGTTTCTTACTGAAGTGCCGCGACCATGGAGTTGTCCGAAAATTTGCAAGGTTGTTTCACTTTGTTAAGAATGCTGCAGTAAATATAATTTTACATAGGGCTGGTTCCGCTATTGTCAGAGAAAGAATTCGTTTTACTCGTCGGAAGTTGGACGTTGTTTCTGAACATCTGTATCATCTGCATCCGAAGGTAGCAGCTGTTTTATCTCCTGACTCCAGCGACTGGGTCGATGGCACGACATGGGCTAAGTCTGACTGGGTTCGCGAAGTGGCTACTAAAGGACAGATTACCAAGTACAGCCGATTGGACCAGCTTTATCAGGTGGACTCTGTTATTCGACGCCCTGTCATAAATTTGACGGGTAAGGATTTGGACGAAGCTACGTTGTCTGTCTTAACTAAAGGGCTAAATTTTGCCCCGCTCCAAATACTTTGCCGATATCATCTTTCATCAGTGCCATTGAAGAAGCTGTCCGACCACTATCAGAGGATTCTGCGGAAGAAATCAGACGAGAAACCTGTCAAGCAATCACGAAGCATCATCCACAAAGAAGCAATGTTTCCAAGGAAGAAAGACGTGCGATAGGAAAGCTGCTTGAGGACACTGATACAGTCGTCCTGCGTGCTGATAAAGGTAACGCTACCGTCCTTTTGCCTCAGGAAGTCTACAAGGAAAAGATATGTGGTCTACTTAGTTCTGGTGAATACCGGAAGATTAACAAAGATCCTACTAACAAGGTGACAGTAAGGACTGCTGCCTTGCTGAACGCTTCATCACTACTGAAGGAAGTCATAAGGAGTTTAAAAGTACGAGGTGCAGTACCACCGAGATTTTATGGTCTTCCTAAAGTTCATAAGATGGGTAAGGATGAGCGTCTAGAGGACTTGTCTGTGAGACCTATAGCGAGCACTATTGGTTCACCAACATATTTTTCTGCCAAATATTTAGCTTCCTTATTAAAACCATTCGTAGGAAAATGTAGTCACCACATTCGTAATTCTATGGATTTTATTCAGACACTTAGCAATGCCAGGCTAAATAGTACGGATGTGCTTGTTAGTTTTGACGTGGTATCATTATACACCAAGGTACCTTTAAAGGACTCTTTATCTCTTATCAGCCAACATTTTGATAAGAACATTACGGCCTTATTTGAACATGTGCTTTTAACATCTTATTTTCAGTTTAATGGTGAATTTTATGAGCAAATTGATGGTGTTGCCATAGGAAGCCCCCTCTCCCCTCTGGTAGCTAATTTATTGATCGAAGACTTCGAGGACAAGGCACTAGGCTCTGCAAGTTTTAAACCTACGGTCTTCTGGAGGTACGTGGACGACACATTCGTGGTATGGCCCCATGGTATGGATGAATTACATCGATTTCTTGAGCATTTGAATTCCATCCATGCTAGCATTAAATTTGCTATGGAAATAGAAAAAGACGCCTGCCTCCCCCTTTTGGATGTTGTCGTTCGCCGTAAAAGTGATGGCACATTAGGACATGCTGTATATCGGAAACGAACGCACACAAATCTATATCTTCATGCCAGTAGCTGCCGTCACCCTTCACAGACCACAGGTGTCCTTAAGACCTTAGTGCATCGGGCGGACTGTATATCCGATACAGACAATTTGAAAGAAGAGCTCACATACCTCAAGAGCATTTTTAAATCGAATGGATATTCTCCGCAACACATTAGTAGAGCATTCGATGCAAAACCTAAATAGCAGGTATGTGATGGCGAAGAAGATACTAATTTCTTCAGATCTAGTGCGTTTTTGCCCTATGTGGGTGCTCTTTCTTCAAAGGTAGGCCGTATTCTTGGGAAACACTGTGTTAAGGTGATCTTCCGGCCCTCCACGAAGATTGCAGCTTTACTCGGCTCTGTGAAGGACAATTTACTGCTTCGTAAAGCGGGTGTGTATCAGATTTCTTGCGGAAATCGTGAGCAGTCATACATGGGTCAAACAACACGCACCGTTCATGAGAGGTGTTTGGAGCATCGAAGATACACACGCTTATTACAGCTAGACAAGTCAGCTGTGGCCGAACATTGTGTTGATACAGGACATTGCGTGAATTACAGTGATTTGAAGATTTTAACATGCATCTTTTTGGGAATCTGTATTCAAGGAAGCTATAGAAATTAGATTAGCTAACAATTTAATAAACAGAGATAATGGTTTTAATTTGGACAAAGCATGGAATCCGACTCTTGGAGTAATAAAACTGCGGAGAAGTCGTCATGGTGTCTCCGCCACCAATAAAACATCGATAAGCGAATCGAATGTCTGTACGCCTTCGCCACAGGCGGCGCATGTGTAAGTGTACGTTTCTGCCGCCGACCAGCATCTGTGACCCGCATGCGCAGTACCGCCGCAGTGGAGCATATAAGGCCGCTCTTGGCACCTTGTCGTCAGTCTTGTGACTCGCTCTGAGGATGGCCGGACGATACGCGGCCGAAATATCAGAAATTTTATTTGCGCGGCTGCATGCCCGAAATTTAATGGAACCCGTATAATTCTGCATGGACTTATGTGACCTCCAGCTCTCTCAACACTGTAGACTCGCCGATGACACTGTACTGCATTCACACGTGCGTCTTTTCCGGGGTGTTTTCGGCCCTGACTTCATTTTGTGGATGACGATGCGTACCCGCGTCGAGCAGCGGAGGTGGAGAAGTCCCTGGAGCGAGAGGGTATTGGGTGAATGAACTAGTCTGCGGGTTCCGTGGACTTAAATCCCAACGAGCACGTGTAGGACACGTGCTGCAGCACGTTCCCGCCGTTCACGTGCACCACCGACGATACAGTGGGCGTCAACCGCTCTGGTGGAGGAACGGATCACCTTGCCAGCCCGTTTCAGAGCACGTATAGCCGCCGGTGGCAGTCACACACGCGATTAAGAACCACGTACCTCTTTTTGTAGTGTCCAGGGGAGCATCACGAATCGCAGTGCCTTCGGAGTGAGAACTGTCGTTTCTGTTCATCTCAGTGCGTAGTTCTCTCAGTTACCTTCTGTACTATACTGTATCAGCTCGTTCTACGTGTGGTCCAAATTTCATCGAGTTATCTTACTGTTTCAGGCGAAAGCGACTTTCTCACATACGTTTGCAGCATATTCGACACGACCGATTGCGGACCTCTGGTATAGAGCCGAGTGGAGGGTCTGAATCAGAGACTCAGACGGTTCTGCGACCGTGTAGGCTGCACATTCCTCAACTTGCGCTAAAGGGTGGTTGGGTTTCCAGTTCCGCTGAATAGGTCAGGTGTCCACTATACGCAGGAGGCGGCTGCACGGGTAGCAAGGATTGTGTGGCGTGGACTGGGCGGTTTTTTAGGTTAGAGGGTCTCGGGGAAACACAAGAAGGGCTTCAGTCACGAAGGGTAAAGGCTGAACACAGGAAGAACGTAGATTCAGGAACCATTGGTATAACAGTTGCAAATTGTCGTAGCTGTGTTGTCAAAGTACCAGAGCTCCAAGCGCTAATACAAAGCACTGATGCTCAAATAGTTATAGGCACTGAAAGCTGGCTAAAGCCGGATATAAGCTCAGCCGAAATTTTTGCCAAGAACCTAACGGTGTTCCGAAAGGATAGGCTAAACACGGTTGGCGGAGGCGTGTTTGTTGCTGTCAGAAGTAGCTTAACTTGTCGCGAAATTAAAGTAGATCCTTCCTCTGAGTTAGTATGGGTAGAGGTAATTGTTGGCAACCAGAATGAAATGATAATTGAATCCTTTTACCGACCTGCAACTTGACAGCCTTCCGAAATGCCTTCACAAAAGAAGACGAAGAAAATACTCCAGAATTCGAATCGAGAACGACTGCCAACATGAGTAACGTAGAAGTAAATATCCTCGGAGTACTGAAACAACTTAAATCTCTTAATAAAAGCAAGTCTTCTGGTCCAGACTGTACACCAATTAGTTTCCTTTCGGAGTATGCTGATGCATTTGCTCCACACTTAACAATCGTATAAAACCGTTCACTCGACAAAAGATCCGTACTCAAAGACTGGAAAGTTGCACAGGTCACACCAATATTCAAGAAAAGTAGTAGGAATAATCCACTAATTTACAGGCCCATATCGTTAACGTCGATATGCAGCAGGATTTTAGAACATATATTGTGTTCGAACATTATGAATTACCTCGGAGAAAACGGTATATTGACACACAGTCAATATGGGTTTAGAAAACATCGTTCCTGTGAAACACAACTAGCTCTTTAATCACACGAAGTGTTGAGTGCTATTGACAAGGGATTTCAGATCGATTCCATATTTCTGGATTTCCGGAAGGCTTTTGACACTGTACCACACAAGCGGCTAGTAGTAAAATTGCGTGCTTATGGAATATCGTCTCAATTATGTGAATGGATTTGTGATTTCCTGTCAGAGAGGTCGCAGTTCGTAGCAATTGAAGGAAAGTCATCGAGTAAAACAGAAGTGCTTTCTGGCGTTCCCCAAGGTAGTGTTATAGGCCCTTTGCTGTTCCTTATCTATGTAAACGATATTGGAGACAATCTCAGCAACCGTCATCGGTTGTTTGTAGATGACGCTGTCGTTTATCGACTAATAAAGTCATCAGAAGATCAAACCAAACTGCAAAACGATTTAGAAAAGATATCTGAATGGTGTGAAAAGTGGCAGTTGACGCTAAGTAACGAAAAGCGTGAGGTCATCCACATGAGTACTAAAAGGAACTCGTTAAACTTCGGTTACACCATAAATGTCTAATCTAAAAGCCGTAAACTCAACTAAATACCTAGGTATTACAGTTACGAACAACTTAAATTGGAAGGAACACACAGAAAATCGTGTGGTGAAGGTTAACGAAAGACTGTGTTTTATTGGCAGGACACTTAGAAAATGTTACAGACCTACTAAGGAGACTGCTACAGACCTACTAAGGAGACTGCCTACACTACGCTTGTCCGTCCTCTTTTAGAATACTACTGCGCGGTTTGGGATCCTTACCAGATAGGACTGACGGAGTACATCGAAAAAGTTCAAATAAAGGCAGCAAGTTTTGTATTATCGCGAAATATGTGAGAGAGTGTCACAGAAATGATACACGATTTGGGCTGGAAATCATTAAAAGAAACTCGGTTTTCGTTGCCATGGAATGTTCTCAAGAAATTTCAATCGCCAACTTTTTCCTCCGAATGCGAACATATTTTGTTGACACCAGCCTACATAGGGAGGAACGATCACCACGATAAAATAAGGGAAATCGGAGCTCGTACGGAAAGATATAGGTGTTCATTCTTTCCGCGCGCTTTACGAGATTGGAATACTAGAGAATTGTAAAGGTGATTCGATGAACCCTCTGCTGGGCACTTAAATGTGATTTGCAGAGTATCCATGTAGATTTATATTTAGATGTAGATGTTTGACGAACCATTTTGCCAACGTAGCTGATCTTCAGTACTCTTTTGTATCACCACACAGCACCACCTGATTGAATTAGATTACAGTCACTGTTGTTTTATTATCTTCTAGAAAGTCAGTTTTCTGCTGTTTTTCTTAGTGGAGCAGCTCTGGCCTTCTGTCTTACCTTCCTTCAATTTCCTGTGGTTTGCCCGTTCCATGTGCAGATTCACGAAACGTTTCATATGTCTTTGTGGTTACCGGGTGTGGTCAGCCAGTGAATAAATCACATTTTCTCGCTGGACTGTTTTCCAGCCAGTTAGGTCGCAAACAAATCGTCTTGGGCAAACCCTCAGGACTGCAACTGAAACGTAAGCTGTGTTAAACGCAAATAGTAACTTCTTTAGAACATCTTGCCATTTTCGGGTTGCTTATTTCTCAAGCCGGCCGCGGTGGTCTAGCGGTTCTAGGCGCTCAGTCCGGAGCTGCGCGACTGCTACGATCGCAGGTTCGAATCCTGCCTCGGGCATGGATGTGTGTGATGTCCTTAGGTTAGTTAGGTTTAAGTAGTTCTAAGTTTTAGGGTACTGATGACCATAGATGTTAAGTCCCATAATGCTCAGAGCCATTTGAACCAATATGTTATCCGCTCCTACCTTCCACGCTTGTACCACTACATATACCCAACAGCACACTTACACACTCTCCACATCCTGTCTCAATGTAATTTTATCTTCTCCTCCTACCTGGCAACGAAATCTTCCAACTTCGGCAGAATACTTGTGTCTCTCTACATCATGGCTCCTTTTGGAATCCCCGCTATCCCACACTGCTCCTTCTTCTCCCAAGTTCGGGGTCCTTTTCCCAAACTCTTCCATTCCACATCATTTCTAAAACACTGTTTCCGTGTGTACTGCTTATACAACGCTGAACAGTTATCAGTGACAATTATTACCGATGTGCTTTCGAGTGCTGAGCTGAGTTCTTGTTTCCATTTGATATACAATATTTCGGCCACCGACAAAGCAATGTTACTCAAGTCTGCGAGCTGTGCTGCTAACTGTAGGTTTGTGTTCGCTGCCTGCACGCCAACAGGACGCTGCACTACTTCTGGTGTCGTGCTATTCATGCTGCCTACTACGCCCATCCATGGTCTTCTGTTTTTTAAAGCATTCAGTGATATCCCGTGCTGTTGTTGTTCTCGTCTTCAGTCCGGAGACCGGTTTGATGCAGCTCTCCATGCTACTCTATCCTGTGCAAGCTTCTTCATCTCCCAGTATCTACTGCAAATTACATCCTTCTTAATCTGCTTAGTGTATTCATCTCTTGGTCTCCCTCCACGCTTTTTACCTCCGCTCTTCTCTCCAATACTAAACTGATGGTCCCTTGATGCCTCAGAACGTGTCCTACCAGCCGATCCCTGTTTCTAGTCAAGTAGTGCCACAAATTCCTTGATGTGTCGGCAGCTGGGCCAACACCTTGTAGATAGAGGTGGCTTAAAGGGCACGCGAGACTAACGCAGACGGGCGTGAAGTACTGGAACAGGATACGTAATTAATGCTATGAAGAATAGAACGGAGCTTCTCATATACTTATCTTTAATGTCTTCTTGTACATCTCTATGGTGAACACAAGTGAGACTCTAATTACAATCACTGTAAGGATAATGGCGCCTTGCTAGTTCGTAGCCATTAACTTAGCTGAAGGCTATTCTGTCTCTCGGCTAATGAGAGAGAAAGGCTTCGTAAGTCTAGTCGCTAGTTCTGTCGTCCGTACAACTGGGGCTGAGTTCGAGTCAGTCTCTCGAGACCTGCCTTGTGGTGGCGCTAGGTTTGCGATCACACAGTGGCGACACGCGGGTCCGACATGTACTACAGGACCGCGGCCGATTTAAGCTACCACCTAGGACGTGTGGTGTCTGGCTGTGACACCACATTCCTCTTCTCTCCAGTTATGGATTAGTTACGTAATCGACCCATCTAATCTTCAGCATTATTCTGTAGCACCACATTTCGAACGCTTCTATTCTCTTCCTGTCCAAACTATTTCACTTCCATACATGGCTACACTCCATGCAAATACTTCCAGAAAAGACTTCTCGACACCTAAATCTATTTCTCTTTTTCAGAAGCGCTTTCCTTGCCATTGCCAGTCTACATTTTATATCCTCTCTACCTCGACCATCATCAGTAATTTTGCTCCCCAAATAGCAAACCTCGTCTACCACTTTAAGTGTCTCATTTCCTAATCTAATTCCCTCAGCATTCGACTACATTCCGTTATCATCGTTTTGCTTTTGTTGATGTTCATCTCATATTCTTCTGTCAAGATACTGTCCATTCCGTTCCACTGCTCTTCCATGTCCTTTGCTGTCTGCGACAGAATTACAATGTCATCGGAAAACTTCAAAGTTTTTATTTCTTCGCCATGGATTTTAATTTTTCCTTTGTTTCCTTTACAGCTTTCTCAATATACAGATTGAATAACATCGGAGACAGGCTAAAACCTTGTCTCTCTCCCTTCTCAACCATGCTTCCCGTTCGTGCCCCTCGGCTCTTATAACTGCTATGTGGTTTCTGTACAAATTGTAAATAGCCGTTCGCTCCCTGTATTTGACCCCTGCCACCTTCAGGCAACATTGTCAAAAGCTTTCTCTAAGTCTGCAAATGCTAGAAACGTAGGTTTGCTTTTAGTTAATCTATCTTCTATGGTAAGTAACGCACATTTTCTCAGCGTCTCCCACCTCTGAAGAATGTAAGGGGGGCGATATGTTCACAAATACAGTGCTAGCCACCAAGTCTAGTTGAAAACAGGCACAGAGATTTCAATTTAAACAAATCATGGGGACTTGCTCTGAATTTATTAAAATGGCTCTAAGCACTATGGGACTTATCATCTGAGGTCATCAGTCCCCTAGATTTAGAACTACTTAAACCTAACTAACCTAATAACATCACACACATCCATGCCCAAGGCAGGATTCGAACCTGCGACCGTAGCAGCAGCGCGGCTCCAGACTGAAGCACCTAGAACCGCTCGACCACAGCGGCCGGCTCTGAATTTATTAAGATCTGCCCAGTTACGCCTGCACCAGAGCTGTGAACCTTCGAAAGAATGTGCCTTTCATGGAATATCAGTGTGGGCACGGTGGGTGTCAGGAGTCTAACTCAGCTATAAACAGTGCCACGACACCACCGGTGTTCCAGAGTTTGGTTGTAGTCCAGCTAGCGAATACACGTAACAGCACAACTTGTACGTAACACATGAGGTAACGATTTGGTCAGACGTTGAAATATTGTGTATGAAACAAGCACTCGACTCAATACCAGAAGCACCTCTTTAACACTGTGATATAGTCCAAAGATTACAGTGCCACATCAAAGTGCCACATGTGGTGTGCGTACTGTAAGACCTTCGGTACACACACCATCAGATTATTTGACTTGTCGCTCTAGCGAAGTAGGCGAGTGTCTGCAATATGTTTCGTGGTCTTATCGTGGCGTGTTTATCTTCTGCCGTTAGGTCAGACGATAAAAATGCCACTTGCACGCTTAGAGTAGCAGATTGACGGTGACCAACTTTAAACAGAACTTGATTAATTTTCAGACACATTTATTAAAATAATAAAAAGCATAGAAATTACTTAACTTGATCCTAGATGCTGTTTACAATTGACAATCTGAAGTTCCTTTGGTCTTGGTACGTTAATCTTATTCTCACATATCTCTGATACTTGACAAAGTGTCTATACATTTCTCTTCATGGCTATGTACAGGAATATGATAATCTTATTAGGCGCAGACTGAAACTTGACTATACACTGGTACAGACAAATGCAGACTAATGCACACAAATGCAGACTGATTCATCGGAGGTCTGTACACTCGTTATAATGCCTTGAGCGTTCAGGTATTACTGCGCGAGTGTGTTCCGCGAGGAGAAAAGGTTCTACGTTAGCAGCAATCTCATTGGCTGCGTTACACATTAATACGCGGGTCGGCGGAAGCAGAATTTGGTCCGTCTCTTAGGCAGCGCCATCACGTAGTGCGGAGATGGACGAGCGCTGCGCCTGCGCTGTTGTGTTCAGCGGGGCGCACTCTATTGGGAAAGTTGTGTACGCGCTGACACCACATAAGTTGGCGATGTCTCGCTGAAATCCGAAAAGACGAATAACAAGCACTGATGAAGACACGCCCTCTATCTCAGAACTGCAGCACTATCACACGGAGGTGTAGAGGGGGGGGGGGGGGTGTTTCGTGGAAGGAGACCAGACAGCGAGGTCATCGGTCTCATCGGATTAAGGAAGGACGGGGAAGGAAGTCGGCCGTGCCCTTTGAAAGGAACCATCCCGGCATTTGCCTGGAGCGATTTAGGGAAATCACGGGAAACCTAAATCAGGATGGCCGGACGCGGGATTGAACCGTCTTCCTCCCGAATGCGAGTCCAGTGTCTAACCACTGCGCCACCTCGCTCGGTCACAAAGTAGATGAGCACAGGCTCTTTCATCACCAGTTCATGAAGTCCAATGGAGCAGTCAGCGTCATGTATTTGGGACACTACCACTAGTCATGGAATGTATTCGTAACTGCGAATATGGACAACTATCAGTTGTATAATGAAATGACAACGAGAATCTGTGCCAGACTGGGACTAGAAACCGGGTTTCCAGCTTATCACGAGCGGTCACCTTACCATCAAGCTGTCCGAGAATGACTCGTGGCCAGACCAAACTTTCATATGTCGTCAACCAGGCATCTACAGCTTGCACTCATACGTTCATTATTTACTGTCCGCCTCGTACCTGAGTGGTCAGCGCGACGGAATGTCATAACCAACGGTCCGGGTTCGATTCCCGGCTGGGTTGGGGGATTTTCTTCGCTCAGGGACTGGGTGTTGTGTTGTCCTTATCCTCATCCTTTCATCCCCATCGACACGCAAGTTGCCGAAGTAGCGTCAACTCGAAAGACTTGCTCCAGGCGAATGGTCTACCCCACGGGAGGCCCTAGCCACACGACATTTCCATTTCCATTATTTACATCCCTATATGGGGGAGACATTTTAACCGAAAGTCGCTAGTGCAGTGTCAGCGGAAAAATACGATATCCAAATCTCAAATGGATCTATGGCTGTAAATGTTCAACATGTACTTCAAGAGATGACTTTGTAGTTGTATGCGTGAGATGATGCTTTACTACTCAAACACAGTTCTAAATACTGAGCTTATTCCTGTGGCAATGGGTTGTATATAGTTAAGCAAACTTCTTAGTGTAATAAAGTGATGTAATATTTTATACGCTGTAGTTCCGATGAGCCATCTTCCAGAGCAATCAAAAAATCAACAGCTATGACTAGACAACTGTATTCTCGTAAGGTAATAACAAACATAACAACTCAGACAAGGTTTAGAGTCATAGTCAGCCGAGGTTGCATGAGCAATGAGCACAGAAACTTCTAAATGTTTAGTAAGCATTAGTTTTACTGCAAGAGACACTAAACATTTCACTAGTTGTAAGCGGCGATCTGTTGATGAGAGTAGCCGAAATATGCAGATAATGCAGTTTTTAAAAAGTAGAATTTGTGTTCTAGAGGATTATTCTCTAAATCTTCATAATCATTTTGGGCTCATTTCAGAAATTCATTTTCTTTGTTAATACACACATCAAATAATGGTTTGCATCACCTCAGTTCCGAGAGTTCCGGAACCTGTACATAAAACTGGAATAGAATCAAATAAACGTCATTTTCGCCCTTTTTATTGCTCATGAAAACCACACGTTGCATGTTGTACCACCATACAGCGAGACCTTCAGAGGTGGTGGTCCAGATTGCTGTAGACATCGGTACCTCTGATACCCACTAGCAAGTCCTCTAGCATTAATGCATACTATCCACAAGTTCATCAAGGCACTGTTGGTGCAGGTTGTCCCACTCCTCAACGATGATACGGCGTAGATCCTTACAGTGGTTGGTGGGCCACGTTGTCCATAAACAGCCCCTTTCAATCCATCCCAGGCATGATCGATATGGTTCATGTCTGGAGAACATGCTGGCCACTCTATTCGAGCGATGTCGTTATCCTGAAGGAAGTAATGCACAAGATCTGCACGATGGCGTCTCGAATTATCGTCCATGTAGATGAATGCCCCGCCAGTATGGTGCCGATATAGTTGCACTATCGGTCGGAGGATTGCATTCACTTATCATACAGCCGTTACGACGCTGTCCACGACCACCAGCGGCGTACGCCGGCCCCACATAATGCCACCCCAAAACAACAGGGAACTTCCACCTTGCTGCACTCGCTGGACAGTGTGTCTAAGGCATTCAGGCTGACCGTGTTGCCTCCAAACACGTCTCCGACGATTGTCTTCTCGGTGGCATATGCGACACTCATCGTTGAAGAGAATGTGATGCCAATCCTGAGCGGTCCATTCGGTATGTTATTGGGCCCATCTGTATCGCACTGCATGGTGTCGTGGGTGTCGTGGTTGCAAAGATGGACCTTGCCATGGACGTTAGGAGTGAAGTTGTGCATCTTGCAGCCTATTGCGCACAGTTACAGTCGTAACACGACGTCCTATGGGTGAACGAAAAGCATTATTCAACATGGTGGCGTCGCTGTCAGGGTTCCTCTGAGCTATAATCCGTAGGTAGCGGTCATCCACGGCAGTAGTAGCCCTCTGGCGGCCTGAGCGAGGCATCTCATGGACAGTTCCTGTCTCTCTGTATGTCCTGCATGTCCGAAAAACATCGATTAGGTTCACTCCGACACCCCTGGACACTTCCCTTGTTGAGAGACCTTCCTGGAACAAAGTAACAATGCGGACTGTATCGAACCGCGGTATTGACCGTCTAGGCATGGTTGAACTACAGACAACACGACCCGTGTACCTCCCTCCGGGTGGAATTACTGGAACTGATCTGCTGTCGGACCCCCTCCGTCTCACAGGCGCTGCTCATGTATGCTTGTTTACATCTTGGGACAGGTTTAGTGTGGCCGAGCGGTTCTAGGCGCTACAGTCTGGAACCGTGCGACCGCTACGGTCGCAGGTTCGAGTCCTGCCTCGCGTATGGATGTGTGTGATGTCCTTAGGTTAGTTACGTTTAAGTAGTTCTAAGTTCTAGGGGACTGATGACCTCAGAAGTTAAGTCCCATAGTGCTCAGAGCCATTTGAACCAAAGAGGTTTAGTGACATCTCAAATGGCTCTGAGCACTATGGGACTCAACATCTTAGGTCATAAGTCTCCTAGAACTTAGAACTACTTAAACCTAACTAACCTAACGACATCACACACACCCATGCCCGAGGCAGGATTCGAACCTGCGACCGTAGCAGTCCCGCGGTGCCAGACTGCAGCGCCGGAACCGCTAGACCACCGCGGCCGGCTGTTTAGTGACATCTCTGAACAGTCAAACGGAATATGTCTGTGATACATTATCGACAGTCAACGTCTCTCTTCAATAGTTCTGGGAACAGGGATGATGCAAAACGTTTTTGGAGTGTGTAACAATAAATGAGCGTCCAACTTGTACCTAATAAGTTAATAAGAAATGCAATCGTTTGTTTTTAATCGGAAAACTGGTGATGCCAGTCAGTGATTTTATTGGGATTTTCCTTGTCTATGATTGACGTACCTAGTTCAGGCTAGAATCTCATGCCTACTCATTGCTTCCCTATTATAGCTAACAAGGGAACCTCCCCATCGCGCCCCCCTCAGATTTAGTTATAAGTTGGCACAGTGGATAGGCCTTGAAAAGCTGAACACAGATCAATCGAGAAAACCGGAAGAAGTTGTGTGGAACTACGAAAAAAAAAGTAAAATATACGAACTGAGTAGTCCATGCGAAATGTAGGCAACATCAAGGAGAGTGTGAAAGGACGAGCGCCGTGGTCCCGTGGTTAGCGTGAGCAGCTGCAGAATGAGAGATCGTAAGTTCAAGTCTTCTCTCGAGTGAAAAATTTTTTATTTTCAGACAATTATCAAAGTTCAGGCACTCACACATAATCAACTTCGCTCTCCAAATTTCCAGGACATGTTCAGATTTGCTTGGACATATGCAGGATTTGACGGTCTACACACGGAAACATTTGAAAACGTAAAAAACATATGTTTTGACACAGCACAGGGAAAACTGTGCTACTGTGAAACTGTTGCATTCATTTGTTGCAGTTTATGTGACAAAATCTTATGTTTTCATCACTTTTTTGGAAGTGATTATCACATCCACAAGAAAACCTAAATCGGGCAAGGTAGAAGAATCTTTTTACCCATTCGCCAAGTGTGCAAGTTAGGTGGGTCGAAAACACATTCCTCTAACGTGGCGCACATGCCGTCACCAGTGTCGTATAAAATATATCAGACGTGTTTTCCTGTGGAGGAATCGGTTGACCTATGACCTTGCGATGAAATGTTTTCGGTTCCTATTGGAGAGGCACGTCCTTTCGTCTACTAATCGCACGGTTTTGTGGTGCGGTCGCAAAACACAGACACTAAACTTTTAACAGTGAACAGAGACGTCAATGAATGAACGGACAAATCGTAACTTTGCGAAAATAAAGAAAGTAAAATTTTCACTCGAGGGAAGACTCGAACTAAGGACCTCTCACTCCGCAGCTGCTCACGCTAACCACGGGACCACGGCGCTACTGAGCTCGAATTGTCCTTGATGTTACCTATATTGCGCATGGACTACTCTGCTTGTATATTTTGCTTATTTTTTCATATTTCCACACAACTTCTTCCGGTTTTCGCGATTGATCTGTGTTCAGTTTTTCAAGGCCTATCCACTGTGTCAATTTATAACTAAATCTGAGGGGGGTGCGATGGGGAGGTTCCCTTGTAAGAAGATTTATGAACATTTGAAAGCCACTGAAGGACAGCGACGTCTCCTTTCTTATCAAGAGAGTGCACGACACAGAGCGTCGCTATATCGTCTGGTTCTTTACTCAGACTTGACCACACATGCAGAGGAAATATGGGCTTAGGAAGCCCGGCGAGTTCCATTAACGCTTTGAAAGCGCGTGTGGGCAGGGCTCGCCCGCCATTGGGATGAGAATGAGTTAGGCGGGCTTCTGGCGGCTGATTAAAAGCACAGCACGGGGGCGGGCGCCGGCAGCGTGCGACGGCGCTGCCTCCTTTGGCTGACGTCAGCCGCCGGCCTTGGGCAGTTTTAAGGCCTTCTTTGATTAAATTACAGGCGCGGCGCAGGCGCGTCAAATTTCCCTTACAGGATCTGCTATTTAGTCATATTTTAACAGCTTTGATTACACTCCGCTGTTGGCAATTGTTGTTTTTCTGCGCATCGGGCAGAGTGAAGCCTTTTTAATGCTTGAATGTGATCAAAGGTCTGCCCGGGAGCAAAGCAAGAGAAAATTCTCGGGTTTCGCATCAGGTAATGCTTTGGCATTTAGAAAAACTTTTTTTCCGTCCTCTGAGAAAATGTGCCATTTGGCGGAATGAAGAGAGACGCTAACATTTTTATAACCCCAGAAACTTTTAAATTTGGCTGCGTTCACTCAGTGAAAAATCATCTAAATGCTCCCAAGGAAAGTGGACAATACATTCCTCACACGATGTTTATGTACTGCAAGATACAAGTTGTGATTAATACTTTACAAGAAAGTGGTTTATGATTTTCATTAATGCTGAAATAAAACGTTGCAGCGCAATTTTCTTCAAATTTTTGTGGATATGTCTGAACATGCAGTAAAATGACTCAGAAGCATCATTCTTCATCTGAAAGAATGACAGTAAATACACTACTGGCCATTAAAATTGCTACACCACGAAGATGACGTGCTACAGACGCGAAATTTAACCGACAGGAAGAAGATGCTGTGATATGCCAATTATTAGCTTTTCAGAGAATTCACACAAGGTTGGCTGCTGACATGAGGAAAGTTTCCAACCGATTTGACATACACAAACAGCAGTTGACCGGCGTTGCCTGGTGAAACGTTGTTGTGATGCGTCGTGTAAGGAGGAGAAATGCGTCCCATCACGTTTCCGACGCTGATAAAGGTCGCATTGTAGCCTATCGCGATTGCGGTTAATCGTATCGCGACATTGCTGCTCGCGTTGGTCGAGATCCAATGACTGTTAGCAGAATACGGAATCTGTGGGTTCAGGAGGGTAATACGGAACGCCGTGCTGGATCCCAACGGCCTCGTATCACTAGCAGTCGAGATGACAGGCATCTTAACCGCATAGCTGTAACGGATCGTGCAGCCATGTCTCGATCCCTGAGTCAACAGATGGGGAGGTTTGCAAGACAACAACCATCTGCACAACAGTTCGACGACGTTTCCAGCAGCATGGACTATCAGCTCGGAGACCATGGCTGCGGTTACCCTTGACGCTGCATCATAGACAGGAACGCCTGCGATGGAGTACTCAACGACGATCCTGGGCGCACGAATGGCAAAACGTCATTTTTGGATGAATCTAGGTTCTGTTTACAGCATCATGATGGTGGCAGCCGTGTTAGGCGACATCGCGGTGAACGCACGTAGGAGGCGTGTATTCGTCATCGCCATACTGGCGTATCACTGGGCGTAATGGTATGGGGTGCCATTGGTTACACGTCTCGGTCACGTGTTGTTCGCAATGACGGCACTTTGAACAGTGAACGTTACATTTCAGATGTGTTACGTCCCGTGGCTCTACCCTTCATTCGATCTCTGCGAAACCCTACATTTCAGCAGGATAATGCACGACCGCATGTTGCAGGTCCTGTACGGGCCTTTCTGTATACAGAAAATGTTCGACTGTTGCCCTGGCCAGCACATTCTCCAGATCTCTCACCAATTGAAAACGTCTGGTCAATTGTGGCCGAGTAACCGGCTCAATACGTCAGTGAGTACTCTCGATGAATTGTGGTATCGTGTTGAAGCTGCATGGGCAGCTGTACCTGTACACGCCATCCATGCTCTGTCTGACTCAATGCCCAGGCGTATGAAGGCCGTTATTACGGCCAGAGGTGGTTGTTCTGGGTACTGGTTTCTCAGGATCTATGCACCCAAATTGCGTGAAAATGTAATCACATGTCAGTTCTAGTATAATATATCTGTCCAATGAATACCGGTTTATCATCTGCGTTTCTTCTTGGTGTAGAGATTTTAATGGGCAGTAGTGTATTTAACTTGGATTATTAAAATAAGGCTATGGAAAAAAGTCGCAAAACCACAAAATAACTAATGCAGAGTAATGAAATTTCGGGAATACTTTGTCTAGGTAACTTATTTAAGTGATTTACATTGCAAGATCACTGATTAATGTAAGGGTGAGATAAGGCACTGCAAATGTGAAATTCTGGTACATTAATAACCGCTGTAACCACAAGAATGTTGAAGAAAACATGGAGGCGTGAATGCGATGTGTTGTATAGGTGCCGGATGTCATTTTATAGTATGGAGTTCCATGCCTTCTGTACTTTATCGGTCAATACAGGGACGGTTAATGCTGTTTGTGGATGACGCTCGAGTTGTCGTCGGATGATACGTCATATGTGCTCAACTGGATACAGATCTGGCGATCGAACAGGCCGAGGCAACATGTCGACGCTCTGGAAAGCTTGTTGGGTTACAACCAACAGCGGTATGTGGGCGGGCGTTATCCCGTTGGAAAACGCCCCCTGGAATGTGGTTCATGATCGGCAGCACAATAGGTCGAATCATCAGATTGATTTATAAATTTGCAGTCAGGGTGCATGGAATAACCACGAGAGGGCACCTGCTGTTATACGAAGTCGCACCCCAGGGGTAAGACCGTTTGTCAGGCAGCCAGGCAGGTTGGTTGCACGTCATCGGCGGGCCTCCTTCTAACCAATACTCGGCCATCATTGCACTGAGGCAGAACCAGCTTTAAACAGAAAACACAACAGTCCTCCACCCTGCCCTCCAATGAGCTCTCGCCTGACACGACAAATGGCAGTGGTTTTGGATCAGTGGAATGCACACTGTAGGAATCTGGCTCGGTGCTATCCTTGATGTAACAGTTTTGTTATAGTTCATTGTTACACTGTAGAGTGAACTGTTGCTCAGATTACTGTTGCAGATGGAGTACGATTCGTCACTGTATAAAATGACTTTTATCTTGTTGTTGTTGTTGTGGTCTTCAGTCCTGAGACTGGTTTGATGCAGCTCTCCATGCTACTCTATCCTGTGCAAGCTTCTTCATCTCCCAGTACCTACTGCAACCTACATCCTTCTGAATCTGCTTAGTGTATTCATCTCTTGGTCTCCCCCTACGATTTTTACCCTCCACGCTGCCCTCCAATACTAAATTGGTGATCCCTTGATGCCTCAGAACATGTCCTACCAACCGATCCCTTCTTCTGGTCAAGTTGTGCCACAAACTCCTCTTCTCCCCAATCCTATTCAGTACCTCCTCATTAGTTATGTGATCTACCCATCTAATCTTCAGCATTCTTCTGTAGCACCACATTTCGAAAGCTTCTATTCTCTTCTTGTCCAAACTGGTTACCGTCCATGTTTCACTTCCATACATGGCTACACTCCATACAAATACATTCAGAAATGACTTCCTGACACTTAAATCTATACTCGATGTTAACAAATTTCTCTTCTTCAGAAACGCTTTCCTTGCCATTGCCAGTCTACTCTTTATATCCTCTCTACTTCGACCATCATCAGTTATTTTGCTCCCCAAATAGCAAAACTCCTTTACTACTTTAAGTGTCTCATTTCCTAATCTAATACCCTCAACATCACCCGACTTAATTCGACTACATTCCATTATCCTCGTTTTGATTTTGTTGAAGTTCATCTTATATCCTCCCTTCAAGACACCATCCATTCTGTTCAACTGCTCTTCCAAGTCCTTTGCTGTCTCTGACAGAATTACAATGTCATCGGCAAACCTCAAAGTTTTTATTTCTTCTCCATACCTACTCCGAATTTTTCTTTTGTTTCCTTTACTGCTTGCTCAATATACAGATTGAATAACATCGGGGAGAGGCTACAACCCTGTCTTACTCCCTTCCCAACCACTGCTTCCCTTTCATGTCCCTCGACTCTTATAACTGCCATCTGGTTTCTGTACAAATTGTAAATAGCCTTTCGCTCCCTGTATTTTACCCCTGCCACCTTTAGAATTTGAAAGAGAGTATTCCAGTTAACATTGTCAAAAGCTTTCTCTAAGTCTACAAATGCTAGAAACGTAGGTTTGCCTTTCCTTAATCTTTCTTCTAAGATAAGTCGTAAGGTCAGTATTGCCTCACGTGTTCCAGTATTTCTACGGAATCCAAACTGATGTTCCCCGAGGTCGGCTTCTACTAGTTTTTCCATTCGTCTGTAAAGAATTCGCGTTAGTATTTTGCAGCCGTGGCTTATTAAACTGATAGTTCGGTAATTTTCACATCTGTCAACATCTGCTTTCTTTGGGATTGGAATTATTATATTCTTCTTGAAGTCTGAGGGTATTTCGCCTATTTCATACATCTTGCTCACCAGATAAATATTTATATACGTATTTGGAGAGAGATAGATTGATTTTGATTCAGACTTTACTTCAAGTCGTAACTGGTACCTGAAGTTTGGTTACTGCCTCCTTTAATGATCAGCTTCTGCACCTGTTTGTGACGTATTATAATTTGGAGGAAGTTATTGTTCTTTAAGGTTTAAAATACGACTCTGTTAGTTACTTGGCGGTGTTACGGATAGCTTTGAGCCCAAGTTTTCGTAGCTTTTCATACCTAAGGGACCATTGTTGTAAGTAAATAAGATTAAACAGCAATCTGCTTTTCGCGAGAAAAGGAGATTGCTTGGCACACAAACTTCCTTCAAACTACACGTCCTGCTACATCAAAATTGGTCAGTGGAGTTCAGCACCATGTTATTGTACAAGAACATAATCCAATTACTGTAATTAAGAAATTATGAGAGGTTGTTACTTATTGACTGAAAACTATAGAGAATCCATTTCTTTTACTGTATTTTAGTGAACTCTGTGCACTTACAATTCTGTCGATTGATAGACGGCGGCGACAATGAAGTTCACCTCCTTTTCCAAAAACAAGATACTTCTATTCTTCACTTCCAGAAAATTTGTATACATAAATGTTTGGCAACTCTTACTCATACTTTACTCGGTTTTATCACTAAAATATCAATTTTCATTAAATGTAACAATACGTTCTGAGCGACGGCCTAACAATACGCCCTCTTTCCACAAGATACCGATTAACAGTCCTCGTTTTTTTTAATAAATCTATTGTCTTTTTTTTAGAGTCCGTACTCAAAGATTCACAACTACTATTGTTGCGGGGATTGCGCGCTAAAGAGTTTCTTGCTGTCCAGCTGCGCTTCCCTTCATTCAAGTACTTCTTGAATCACATTTACATGTACGCTATTTACACACATTACTGAGCTTCTCAGAATAAAATCAGGCACAAAATAGCTAAAAAAAGAAGCAGTGAGGCACGCATAACATTACAACTGCCATACGCCGAACATTACGGTCTTCCTTCTCGGTAGTGGCACGTGGCTGTCGGGAGCCCAGTCTTCTTGCGATCGTACGTTCTCTTGAACACTGCTGCCAGCAATCAAGTACAGTGGCTACATTCCTACCAAGTCGTCCTGCAGTATCGCAGACGGAACATCCAGCTTCTCGTAGCCCTATTACACGATTGCGTTCAAACTCGTTGAGGTGTTGGTAATGGCGTCTTTGTCTTTTTTTTTTTCTTTATTGAATTTCAATTCCCCCCGAAGGGGGCGGGCTGGCAGCAGCTTAGTATGCCGCTCTTCAGCCTACAGACTTTGTTATAAAGATGAAGAGAACAAATAATAACAAAACAGGCGATAAAATCGGAGACTTAGAGAGTAACAAGGCGAAAAGAAATCGTGGAACTTAAAACAACAACAGAGGGATGATGATGCTAAGAAAAATACATACGAAGCAGACAGGGAAAACAATAGACAATTAAAAAACACGGCGACAGTCTGGATTCCGTTCGCAAAAGACATAAAATTCACACCGAGCGACAGCATGGTTTCTGTTCGCAACACGAGAAAGACAAACAACACTGAATAGTCACTGGAACACTGCACTAAAAAGTTGGAAAATGTGACACCACAGTCGAGAGCAGGTGGGGGGAGACGGGACAGAAGATGGGAAAACAAAAGAGGGGGGAAAGGAGAGTAAAAGCGAAGGGGGGGGGGAACCGGGAAAGGAGCCGATGGAGGATGAGGACCCAGAAGAGAGGTGGAGGGCAGACGCGACAGGGAGTGGGAAAATGATGATGAAGGACACACAACACCCACTCCCCTGCCGGGAATCGAACCCGGGCCCCTTGCATGGTAGGTGGTAACGCTACCTCTGCGCTACAGAGGCGGACCGTCTTTGTCGCCTTTCAGGCACTTTTGAGTAAAATCAGCTCAGTACTTCCAATTTCAAAAGTAGCTAACGCTCACGATCGTTACAGCGCGTATTTAAAGCAAACATGATTTACATCCTCAGAGCGGCCCAACTGGTACAACTGTTACGCGATTGTCGCGAAATTGGAATAGACATCATCTTTCAGATGTAGAAACACGCCTAACAACTTTGGTTTATGTCGCACAACTACTTCTTGGTGATTAGAGTTTGTTTCATCAGTATATGAGACCTAGTGTAATCTTTAACAGGTGTTTTCTTGAAATGAAACATTTTCAAAAATGGTTCAAATGACTCTAAGCACTGTGGGACTTAACATTTGAGGTCATCAGACCCCTAAACTTAAGAACTACTTAAACCTAACTAACCTAAACACATCACTCACATACATACCCGAAGTAGGCTTAGAACATGCGACTGTAGCTGCACCGTGGTTCCGGGCTGAAACATTTTAATGAGGCCTGTTCATGCGTGCATTAACTGCCCAACTTTCAGTTTTCCTCCCATTTTACCACCTCCTCCTACGGCGAGATTTAGGTGGTAGGGGACGGAACAGTTGTTGTGAACTAAACCTCTACAAGGAAGTGATACGAGGACAGACGTACGCTAACAGCGGCTTCTCTTGCATCGCTCTCAGCTATCCAACGGCGCAGTATTAGCGTCACAGGGACCGAAGACACAAGGCAAATTATAATTTACTGTATCTACTGCTGCTAAAATTGTTTTTAGTTCAGTATCAACTATACAGACCAAGTAAGCAGAAACATTTTAGGAACAAACATTTCTCATCAACATATATCCGTAAGTGGACGACACACGTGCAGTACACCAATAATGCTGCTACATGATATTACTTGTAATTTGTTGGTTAAATAAAGCCTATTTGGCTAACCTAGCAGTCTAATGAGTACACAGAACGGTTTGAGAGTAAATCGGAGAAAGACGAAGGTAATGAGAAGTAGTAGAAATGAGAACAGCGAGAAACTTAACATCAGGATTGATGGTCACGAAGTCAATGAAGTTAAGGAATTCTGCTACCTAGGCAGTAAAATAACCAAGGACGGAGCAAGGAAGACATCAAAAGCAGATTCGCTATGGCAAAAAAAGCATTTCTGGCCAAGAGAAGTCTACTAATATCAAATACCGGCCTTAATTTGAGGAATAAATTTCTGAGGATGTACGTCTGGAGTACAGAATTGTATGGTAGTGAAGCATGGACTGTGGAAAACCGGAACAGAAGAGAATCGAAGCATTTCAGATGTGGTGCTATAGACGAATGTTGAAAATTAGGTGGACTGATAAGGTAAGGAATGAGGAGGTTCTACACAGAATCGGAGAGGAAAGGAATATGTGGAAAACACTGATAAGGAGAAGGGACAGAATGATAGGACATCTGCTAAGACATGAGGGAATGACTTCCATGGTACTAGATGGAGCTGTAGAGGGCAAAAACTGTAGAGGAAGACAGAGATTGGAATACGTCAAGCAAATAATTGAGGACGTAGGTTGCAAGTGCTACTCTGAGATGAAGAGGTTAGCACAGGAAAGGAATTCGTGGCGGGCAGCATCAAACCAGTCAGTAGAAAAAAAAAAAAAAAAAAAAAAAAAGCTGCCATTGGCCATTGATGAACAATATTATTCTTTCTGTTTCAGGTTGCGTGATTCAGCTAAGTCGAAGCACCATGATTCGTTAGTCATACATACATACTCCTCTGTCCACCATATGGTGCCTGGCGGAGGGTACCTTTTGCACTACTAGTTATTCCCTTCCTTGTTTCGCTCATAAGTATAGCAAAGGGAAAAACGACTTCGTGTCGCATAGACTGCAAGAGGCAGAGCACCTGGTAGTCCTGCTGCTAATAAGGCGACGACGCAGTTCGTTTGTTATATATTTTTACGAGCTTCTAACAGGAGTGACTTATTTACTGATACCTGTGTAGTTACTAGATAATTTTTGTAATTCCTGGCGTGTTCGACTGCTTACTAGGCACATTTTTTTTTAAATAACAACTTAGTTTAGAGTACCTCGGTTGTTATAGACCCTCGTATCGTATAGGCTTTTGTTTGTTTTGTTTAGTGTAGCTCAGTTTCGTTTCGACCCTTAATGAGAGCGCACTTCTAATTCCTGCTGCTAATAAGCCGAGTACACCTTTCGATTGTTACACATTTTTACGAGCTTCAAACAGGAGCGACTGCAGTAATGGATAAGGACTGTGATTGCTGTGTACAGATGCGAGCTGAGTCAGCGACCCTTCGCTCACAGCTCCATGTTGCGTTGGCTTTAGTCACGCAGCTTGAGGCTGCTGCCAAGGGGCATCACTGTGGTGGATCGAAAGCGGGGATGCGAGGGACGTCGAGCACGTTCCATATGTCACCCCGATCGGTCCACTGCTGTGGCCGCCCCGGGTGCTGTCTGCACTGAGGTTGACCCCTCACCCATGGTCGAGTGGGCGATCATTCCCAAGTCTGGTATGCAATGAAAAACTTTCCTAGGGGCCAATAGTAGGACCTTCCCAGTTCATTTGACGAACGGCTTCGGGCGTTATCTGTGGATGACGATGTGAGCCGGATGCAGTCGTCCAGAGCGTGGGTTTGCTGGTAGTTCGGAGCTCCAACGTTAGGCGTGTAATGGGGCCCCTTAGGAACATGTCTGCCAAGGAGGGGAAGGAAGCCAGTGTGCACTCCGTGTGCATACTGGAGGGGGAGTCATTTGGGATGTGGAAAGGGTGATTCCGGATGTCATGAAGAGTACAGGGTGCAGCCAACTGCAGGTGGTCGCTCATGTCGGTACCAGTGACATGTGTCGCTTTGGATCAGAGGAGATTCTCTCTGGTGTCGGGCAGCTAGCGGGAATGATAAAGACTGCTAGTCTTGCTTGCGAGATTAAGGCAGAGCTCACCATCTGCAACATCGTCGATAGAGCCGACTGTGGTCCTTTAGTACTGAATCAGAGGCTCAGGCGGTTCTGTGACCATGTAGGCTGTAGATTCCTTGACTTGCGCCATCAGGTGGTGGGTTCACGGGTACCACTTAATGAGCCAAGAGTGCACTACACACAGGAAGCGGCTACACGGGTTGCGGGGGCTGTGTGGAAGGGACTGGGTGGCTTTTTAGGTTAGAGGGTCTCAGGGGACCACAGAAAGGGCGTCCGTCTAAAAGGGTACAGGTAAAACACAGTAAGTTGTTTGTAGAAACAATCGGTATTGTAGTTGTAAACTGTCGTAGCTGTGTTGGGAAAGAAGCAGAGCTCAATCTCTAATATAAAGCATTCAAGCTCAAATAGTTATAGGTACAGAAAGCTGGCTAAAGCAGGAAGTAAGTTCAGGCGAAATTTTTTCAAACGATCTACCAGTCTTCAGAAAGGATAGATTAAATACAATTGGTGGTGGAGTATTTATTGCTGTCAAAAGTAGTTTGCGGTGTAGTGAAACTGAAGTAGATAGTTCCTGCGAAATACACTCCTGGAAATGGAAAAAAGAACACATTGACACCGGTGTGTGAGACCCACCATACTTGCTCCGGACACTACGAGAGGGCTGTACAAGCAATGATCACACGCACGGCACAGCGGACACACCAGGAACCGCGGTGTTGGCCGTCGAATGGCGCTAGCTGCGCAGCATTTGTGCACCGCCGCCGTCAGTGTCAGCCAGTTTGCCGTGGCATACGGAGCTCCATCGCAGTCTTTAACACTGGTAGCATGCCGCGACAGCGTGGACGTGAACCGTATGTGCAGTTGACGGACTTTGAGCGAGGGCGTATAGTGGGCATGCGGGAGGCCGGGTGGACGTACCGCCGAATTGCTCAACACGTGGGGCGTGAGGTCTCCACAGTACATCGATGTTGTCGCCAGTGGTCGGCGGAAGGTGCACGTGCCCGTCGACCTGGGACCGGACCGCAGCGACGCACGGATGCACGCCAAGACCGTAGGATCCTACGCAGTGCCGTAGGGGACCGCACCGCCACTTCCCAGCAAATTAGGGACACTGTTGCTCCTGGGATATCGGCGAGGACCATTCGCAACCGTCTCCATGAAGCTGGGCTACGGTCCCGCACAGCGTTAGGCCGTCTTCCGCTCACGCCCCAACATCGTGCAGCCCGCCTCCAGTGGTGTCGCGACAGGCGTGAATGGAGGGACGAATGGAGACGTGTCGTCTTCAGCGATGAGAGTCGCTTCTGCCTTGGTGCCAATGATGGTCGTATGCGTGTTTGGCGCCGTGCAGGTGAGCGCCACAATCAGGACTGCATACGACCGAGGCACACAGGGCCAACACCCGGCATCATGGTGTGGGGAGCGATCTCCTACACTGGCCGTACACCACTGGTGATCGTCGAGGGGACACTGAATAGTGCACGGTACATCCAAACCGTCATCGAACCCATCGTTCTACCATTCCTAGACCGGCAAGGGACCTTGCTGTTCCAACAGGACAATGCACGTCCGCATGTATCCCGTGCCACCCAACGTGCTCTAGAAGGTGTAAGTCAACTACCCTGGCCAGCAAGATCTCCGGATCTGTCCCCCATTGAGCATGTTTGGGACTGGATGAAGCGTCGTCTCACGCGGTCTGCACGTCCAGCACGAACGCTGGTCCAACTGAGGCGCCAGGTGGAAATGGCATGGCAAGCCGTTCCACAGGACTACATCCAGCATCTCTACGATCGTCTCCATGGGAGAATAGCAGCCTGCATTGCTGCGAAAGGTGGATATACACTGTACTAGTGCCGACATTGTGCATGCTCTGTTGCCTGTGTCTATGTGCCTGTGGTTCTGTCAGTGTGATCATGTGATGTATCTGACCCCAGGAATGTGTCAATAAAGTTTCCCCTTCCTGGGACAATGAATTCACGGTGTTCTTATTTCAATTTCCAGGAGTGTAGTATGGGTAGAGGTTATACTTGACAATCGGACTAAACTATTAATTGTATCGTTTTACCGACCCCCCGACACAGAAGATTTAGTTGCTGAACAGTTCAAAGAAAACTTGAGCTTCATTTCAAATAGTTACGCCACTCATATAGTTGCAGTCGGTGGTGACTTCAGTGTACCCTCTATATGATGGAAAAATTATACGTTTTTTAGCCGGCGACAGGCATAAAACGTCATCCGAAATTGTACTGAATACTTTCTCAGAAAATTATTTTGAACAGTTAGTTCATGAGCCCAGTCGCAGCGTGGAAAGGCACTTTATTGTGAATAGCAGAGTAGTCATGTAGATGTAGATTTAATTTCTCATATCTTTTCTTCAAGGTGCTTAAACGAAGTTTACATAGGCGGCAGTAGAATCGTTCCGCAGTCAGCCGCCAACGCTAGTTCTCTAAATTTTCTCAATAGTAATTCTGCAAAAAGAACGTCGCATTCCCTCCAGGGATTCCCATTTGATTTTACGAAACGTCTCCGTAATACGTGCGTGTTGACTGAACCTGGTAGTAACAAATCTAGCGTCACACATTTCAATTTCTTTGATATCTTCTGTCAATCCGACGTAGTGAGGATCCCTAACACTTGATCAGTACTCAAGAATGCACTACTGTTATGTACATTCCTTTACACAGGAGCTAACGTTTCCAAATTTCTCCAAATAAACCGAGGTCTACCTTTTACCTTCCCTACTACCGATCTTACGTACTCTTTCCATTTGATATACCTTTGCAACGTTACGCCTAGACATTTAATCTTCGTGACCGTTTCAGGCTGCACGCCATCAACACTGTGTTCGAACATTATAGGATAGTTTTTTCGCATCATTTGAATTAAATTTTTCTCGATTCTTTGTAAGTTACTCTATATCGCACAGTCCCACAAAGACGACACTTCCCGCACTCTACAGCATCATTAAATCGTGTCTCACTCTTTTATCCATCCGATGACTTACGCACAGAGAACGAAAGCGGTCCTAGCACACGTCCCTGGGGAACTCTGGCGATACCATTTCCTCTGATGAACATTCACCATTCATGGCAGGTTATTGGTTTCTACTACCAGAAGTCTTCGGGCCACTCACATTTATGAGAACTTATTTCGTGTGTTCGGGCCTGAGTTAACAATAGACAGCACCACCCAATTCAGAAAACCATTGTACCGATTTTTCGACGTCTGTGTGAGGAAGAGTCCTCTCAGAGAGGTACACAGCCAAGGTGGGCACGAGATACACGCACACCAATTCTCGAACGACAAATTCTACTGCATTTTGAGACTAACCTACTTAATAACAACTCCAGGCACGTTAGCGACACAGATTAAACCAAGAAACCGTGTCTAGTACTTCGCATGAGACCTGGTACTTCGCTGTAACTTGCAAGTGGTGCAGGGATTGTGGGTAGTCGATTTTGTTCCACGAGAAGGGTATTGCCGCAGGTTACAGCAACCGACCACTTGTAACGCCGGAAATGCATATCCTCCTATTTCCATCTATTGTACTATAATTTTTTTCCCTTGTTTTGTTACCTCAAGATATGACATTTCTGTGTCTTTGTATATTGTGATTGTTTTACTATTTGTATATATATGCATTTATGTCGATGTATAATTGGTTTGTTTTGTGAATATTATTTGTATTTATACGCTGGCTCTGGCCTAGGGAAAACTATACTATCGAACGAATACATCGATAGGTCGTGTGGAGAACGAAAGCGTTTACGATCTTTGGTAGTGTGAACTCTACCGCGTGGAGCGCGGGCAGAGCGAGGGGAGTCTGGCTGGAGTAGTGCGGTTGAGCAGGTGTGTTGTGTGACGCTCCCGGGAGTTGCCGCGCTTTCGGGGGTTGGTAGCATCTAATTGCGCTCGACTGGCTATAATAGTTTCTAGCACGGTGTCGCGGATGGGAAGCATTAGCTGGCACACATCAAGAGCCCGTTTCGCCTGGTGACCGTGTCGAGAAGAAGGCGCGCCAGCATCCAGCTTCTGCAACAGCGACGGCCGACAATGAGTGACTGTCGCCACCTCCTCGATCGACGACTTCAAACCTTCAATCAACCAACAAGGAAGACTAAAAGCACGTAAAGTTTCAGAACTGTATGGCAGACCTCAGCTTTTAAAATTGTTGCATCACAAAATTACAGCAACTTAGCATGAACCTTTGTTGCTCATTGTCCCAATTGCATTACCAAGCAGGGTCCCTTCCTTTTCCGAAATGAACACGAGTGTCGTTGAAATTCAAACGCCAGCATTAAAATAATATAATTCAGTTTCACTGCCTTAATTTCAAAGTTCAGTTAAAGTATTCATAGCTGGCTACAATATTTAGATTACACGAGCACAAATTAAGAGTGCGAGTTTTGTTAGCATATTTTAGCTTACCTGTGACTGCAGCTCAGCTTGGTACGTACTAAATTTTACTATTGTTAATTGTTCAGAATCATTTAATTCAAGTTCGAAGTTAAATATCTTATTTCTAAATTGCGTAGATTCAAGTAGCTTTTGAAATGATTGTTGAGGTAGCCCAAGACTAATTGTATTTTATTGAATTTCGATATGCTTCAGAAACAAAGTTCACTATTAAAATCAGTCACTAAACTAACTTTCAATTTTCCAGTTTTATTAATTCTTTTGCTACATTAAGTCAGAGTGTAGCGAAATTTATTACTTCAGACAAACATTCAGTTTTCACACAACACGTGTCAACCTTCAGTTGCCACGCTTTTAGTGCTAATTATATGTGCAATAACCTTTCTTTTTCAGTTACTATAGTAATTGTCCATAGGACTGGCGACCGTAATTTTCCCCAAATCTCAAATATCTAATTACCGCTAGTTAATTGTTAACATAACGGCCACACACTTACTTTCTTTATTAACTTTACCCCATTTCAAAATTAATTTCCACCAGTTTCATTTGCATTTTTCTTTCATAGAGATGTAACCCTTTCCTCCCTCTTTACCGACAAATTAACTTCGGTGACGATTGCTTTTCCCAAATTTCCATTAGGTACACGCGGTTTAATTTTTCACTGTCATTAAGGTCGATAAGTGAGGACGAGGAGGTTACACACTGTCATTATGGGATTTATGTCATCATCAGACTTTACTGATGAAGCGATCTTTGGTAGAGATGGCATTGTAACCCAATAATATCGACATCTTGGGGGAAAGTTTCGATCGTCACATCAGGGAATACTTAGTGTCAGTGTTTGTTAAGGGGTTATTGACGACCAGTTACTTTGACCATCGCTTTGCCACCACGCCTTAATGGATTTCTGCGGGACACTCTGCTTGTTTAGCTCGAGCATGTGCCTTTAGCAACACGACAGGTATTGTGGTTGACGCATGATGGAGCACCAGCCCACTTCTGTGTTATTGTTCGTCGATGGCTCAGCTATTTTCGCCTGGAAAGGGATAAGATGAAGAGGGCCATGTGCCTCATCGTCCCGATCACTGAACTTTAGCCCCCATTTTATTTTTGTGGCAGAGTCAGCAAAGTGTTGTGAATGATCAGTTACTGACTTGCAGACCCTTGAACAGACAGCGTTGCTAGTGATCTTTTTCGTCTACAGCACGAAGCATCTGAAAGAGAGAGACAGGCCATGATGCGACATGTGAACGCACGCATTGGGTGCCATATCGGTCATTGTGAAGGCCTTTTGTAACATGAGAGAAATCACGTCAAAGCAGTATCTATAGTGATGGAGCACTACGAAGTGCTTTTTTTGCATGAGTGTATGAGGCCATGAGAAAAAATAAAAACTTTGAGGTCCGCCGATGACATTGTACTTCTGTCAAAGACAGCAGAGGACTTGGAAAAGCAGTTGAACGGAATGGACAGTGTCTTGAGAGGAGGATATAAGATGAACATCAACAAAAGCAAAACGAGGATCATGGAATGTAGTCGAGTTAAGTCGGTTGATGCTGAGGGAATTAGATTAGGAAATGAGACACTTAAAGTAGTAAAGGAGTTTTGCTATTTGGGAAGCAAAATAACTGATGATGATCGAAGTAGAGAGGATATAAAATGTAGACTGGCAATGGCAAGGGAAGCGTTTCTGAAGAAGAGGAATTTGTTAACATCGAGTATAGATTTAAGTGTCAGGAAGTCGTTTCTGAAAGTATTTGTATGGAGTGTAGCCATATATGGAAGTGAAACATGGACGATAAATAGTTTGGACAAGAAGAGAATTGAAGCTTTCGAAATGTGGTGCTACAGAAGAATGCTGAAGTTTAGATGGGTAGAATACATAACTAATGAGGAGGCATTGAATGGAATTGGGGAGAAGAGGTGTTTGTGGCACAACTTGACAAGAAGAAGGGACCGGGTGCTAGGGCATGTTTTGAGGCATCAAGGGATCACAAATTAGCATTGGAGGGCAGCGTGGAGGGTAAAAATCGTAGAGAGAGACGAAGAGATGAATACACTAAGCAGAATCAGAAGGATGTAGGTTGCAGTAAGTACTTGCACAGGATAGAGTAGTATGGAGAGCTGCATCAAACCAGTCTCACGACTGAAGACCACAACAACATAGGTTATGACCGCGGCCTGCTGCTAGTTTGAATGTCGGCTGGTTGTGTTGCAGCCAGGTGATGCGTTAAACAAAGTATACAAGCGGAGTAGAGACGAATCATTATAGTGACGATATGGGTCGAAAGTAGGGAAATGCATTGCCATTAACATGTTTGACATAGGGCAGACTGTTATGGCCCAGCGCCTGGGAACGAGCATCTCCAAAGGGCGATGCTGGTCGTGAGCATCTACAGATAATAATTTACGAATGACGAAATGAAGTGATCGTCTGGCATTGATGGCCGGGAGACCACTCCGGGGAAGTTCGGCCGCCGAGTTGTAAGTCTACCTGTCGATGATGGTGAGATGATAATGTCGAGAATACAACATCCATTCCCCGACGGGAGGAAATCGCCGACCCACCCAGAAATCGAACACAGACCTGCTACAAGGCAGTCAGACGCGCTGACCACTCAACGAAGGAGGTGGACTTACGAATGGTAAAATGGTGAAATCAGGTGTACACGACACGATTTTGGACCCACACGACTCATCGTAGAACGTGAAGGTCTCCTCAGCAACATACGCTGTGATCTGTGACAGATCTGACGACAGGGTACAGTGCTGGTGCCGGCACAAGTCTTTCTGAATACACCGTTTCGGTCACAATGTTGAGCAAGGGTCTCTGCATCAGACAACCGCTACGTGTTACATTGTTAACGCAGTGGCATCGTCAGTTACGATTGTTGCGTGCAGGGTATAATCTAGCATGGCCTGTGACTCAAAGGCAACCCCCGACCAGACGAACCACATTCTTCTGACACCAGGTCGATGATGCTGTCCAAGAACGCCACCATCCAGACGAACGGCTGCGCATAATCTGCCAGGACAGTGTCCTTGGCCACCACGGAACATGTCCTCGACGCCAACATAAAAGCTGTGGAGCACGAGAACATCTGCATCCTGACATCTTCCTGTCGCGTCCAGCGAGCGGTGTAGACGCTCGGTGACATTGGAGACCGAAGAAGAGCCGGCCAGTAAGTTAACGTGGAGATGGCTAACTGGAAGTTATGTAACACTGACGGGAAATAATCGAGTAAAGACGAGACTTGAATAACTACATTGTTTAATTGCTTATCTGAGCAAGAATTGGACAATGATGTGAATGGAAGTACAGGGTGATTCAAAAAGAATACCACAACTTTAGGAATTTAAAACTCTGCAACGACAAAAGGCAGAGCTAAGCACTATCTGTCGGCGAATTAAGGGAGCTATAAAGTTTCATTTAGTTGTACATTTGTTCGCTTGAGGCGCTGTTGACTAGGCGTCAGCGTCAGTTGATGCTAAGATGGCGACCGCTAAACAGAAAGCTTTTTGTGTTATTGAGTACGGCAGAAGTGAATCGACGACAGTTGTTCAGCGTGCATTTCGAACGAAGTATGGTGTTAAACCTCCTGATAGGTGGTGTATTAAACGTTGGTATAAACAGTTTACAGAGAATGGGTGTTTGTGCAAATGGAAAAGTTCTGGACGGCCGAGAACGAGTGATGAAAATGTAGCACGCATCCGGCAAGCATTTGTTCGCAGCCCAGGAAAATCGACTCGCAGAGCTAGCAGAGAGCTGCAAATTCCACAATCAACTGTATGGAGAGTCCTACGAAAAAGGTTAGTTATGAAACCTTATCGTCTGAAATTGGTTCAAGCACCGTCTGCAGCTGATAAGATTAAAAGAATCGATTTCTGTGATTTTATTCTTGCTCAAATGGAAACAGATGAATCTTTCGATGACATGGTGTTTCGGCCACCTCTCCCAGCCACCATTGATGATTTGAAACGAGAAATAACAGCAGCTATCCAAACTGTTACGCCTGATGTGCTACAGAGAGTGTGGAACGAGTTCGAGTATCGCGTTGATATTGCTCGTGTGTCTGGAGGGGGCCATATTGAACATCTCTGAACTTGTTTTTGAGTGAAAAAAAACTTTTTAAATACTCTTTGTAATGATGTATAACAGAAGGTTATATTATGTTTCTTTCATTAAATATACATTTTTAAAGTAGTGGTATTCTTTTTGAATCACCCTGTATATTACAGCTGAATGCAAAATCCCATGGAGGGCAGTGTACGACTTAAGTATGAATGCATGCAGAGCAAGAGAAAATAAGTCCAAGCCCCATCCCAGACCTGCAAAGACGTCCCTCCTGGACCACTGTATGTATGGAACTCTCTCACGGGATATGCCCCCTCCAACTTTAAACTGTCCAGCAGGCCACACTGCCCTTTCCAGTTTGGCATTTATGGACACGCCCTGCAGGGCCTCGTGTGTGATCGTATATGGTCGCCACTGACGCACTGCCATGCCTCGCGGCTTTTCATACACTTCCGGAAATGGAAAAAAGAACACATTGACACCGGTGTGTCAGACCCACCATACTTGCTCCGGACACTGCGAGAGGGCTGTACAAGCAATGATCACACGCACGGCACAGCGGACACACCAGGAACCGCGGTGTTGACCGTCGAATGGCGCTAGCTGCGCAGCATTTGTGCACCGCCGCCGTCAGTGTCAGACAGTTTGCCGTGGCATACGGAGCTCCAGCGCAGTCTTTAACACTGGTAGCATGCCGCGACAGCGTGGACGTGAACCGTATGTGCAGTTGACGGACTTTGAGCGAGGGCGTATAGTGGGCATGCGGGAGGCCGGGTGGACGTACCGCCGAATTGCTCAACACGTGGGGCGTGAGGTCTCCACAGTACATCGATGTTGTCGCAGTGGTCGGCGGAAGGTGCACGTGCCCGTCGACCTGGGACCGGACCGCAGCGACGCACGGATGCACGCCAAGACCGTAGGATCCTACGCAGTGCCGTAGGGGACTGCACCGCCACTTCCCAGCAAATTAGGGACACTGTTGCTCCTGGGGTATCGGCGAAGACCATTCGCAACCGTCTCCATGAAGCTGGGCTACGGTCCCGCACACCGTTAGGCCGTCTTCCGCTCACGCCCCAACATCGTGCAGCCCGCCTCCAGTGGTGTCGCGACAGGCGTGAATGGAGGGACGAATGGAGACGTGTCGTCTTCAGCGATGAGAGTCGCTTCTGCCTTGGTGCCAATGATGGTCGTATGCGTGTTTGGCGCCGTGCAGGTGAGCGCCACAATCAGGACTGCATACGACCGAGGCACACAGGGCCAACACCCGGCATCATGGTGTGGGGAGCGATCTCCTACACTGGCCGTACACCACTGGTGATCGTCGAGGGGACACTGAATAGTGCACGGTACATCCAAACCGTCATCGAACCCATCGTTCTACCATTCCTAGACCGGCAAGGGAGCTTGTTGTTCCAACAGGACAATGCACGTCCGCATGTATCCCGTGCCACCCAACGTGCTCTAGAAGGTGTAAGTCAACTACCCTGGCCAGCAAGATCTCCGGATCTGTCCCCCATTGAGCATGTTTGGGACTGGATGAAGCGTCGTCTCACGCGGTCTGCACGTCCAGCACGAACGCTGGTCCAACTGAGGCGCCAGGTGGAAATGGCATGGCAAGCCGTTCCACAGGACTACATCCAGCATCTCTACGATCGTCTCCATGGGAGAATAGCAGCCTGCATTGCTGCGAAAGGTGGATATACACTGTACTAGTGCCGACATTGTGCATGCACTGTTGCCTGTGTCTATGTGCCTGTGGTTCTGTCAGTGTGATCATGTGATGTATCTGACCCCAGGAATGTGTCAATAAAGTTTCCCCTTCCTGGGACAATGAATTCACGGTGTTCTTATTTCAATTTCCAGGAGTGTATTAGCTCACGTGGTACCTCATGAGTCCACATAATATTTCCAGTCAACGCTCAAACCAATGCTCATCCTGTGCCGTGTCCTTTGTACTCTGAGTATCTTCTAAAAAACTTATTCGTTCTGGCTGCTCTTCTGTAGGCTTTCAGGGATTGCATTTTTTAAATATGCTACATTTCAGCAGGATAACGGTTCGTGTCAAAAGGTCAGAACCGTGCTAAAGTGTACTGAAGAGGATTATTAAGAATGCGTTGATGTCTTGAGCACAAAATTCGCCTGGTTTCAACATGATGGAACACATGTGGGATGCTATGTGGCGTCATCTCCACGCCCCAAACTCCCAGCCCATAATTCACGGGAACTGTGCGTAGACGTCTGGTGCCACGTACCTCTGGAAGACTGCCAACGACTTATCAAGTCTATGCCACGCAGAATGGCTGATGTATGGTGATCCAGAGATGGACAAAGATGAGCAGCTCGTCATAACGTTTTAGCTCACCAGTGTGTGTTGATATGTGCTTTCCCTGCTATGAATCAACCCATGAACGTTGTTGCCTGATGTAATTTTCACCTTGCAAACAGTAGTTGCAGGAAATTGAATTCAAGCGACGCTTCAGAAACGCTACTGAAGGGACCCACAGACCAACAGCTCCGGTGTTCAAATGGTTCAAATGGCTCTGAGCACTATGGGACTCAACTGCTGAGGTCATTAGTCCCCTAGAACTTAGAACTAGTTAAACCTAACTAACCTAAGGACATCACAAACATCCATGCCCGAGGCAGGATTCGAACCTGCGACCGTAGCGGTCTTGCGGTTCCAGACTGCAGCGCCTTTAACCGAGCTCCGGTGTAGAATAGGAAGGAGGGGGGGGGCTCCAACTTGTCTCAGCAGTTCGTTACTGCTAGTAATGTGGTGTCTTTACATGCTACCGTCTGGTTTCTGTAAGATGGCGTGCGCATTTCTTACTTAATAGGCTTCTTATGGAATTACCTGCACGTGCTGCTATCCAGAATTCTACTTCTGGCAGATTGGCAGATTCCGACTAGCTACCCAGAGTGCACAGTATCAAGTGTGTTCCACGCTGCACTTTCAAAGAATAAACACTGGTGTAGTACCTAAATATAATCAACGAAATTCTTACTTGGAGGAAAAGCTTGCTTGCTGCCGACATAGAAATATTATGATGTTGATTCGATCGATAAAAAATATAAGTTTACGGTCTCATTTTACAAGAGCGCCTTCTACACGTACTTTGAACTCGTATTCCACAGATACTGCATTTCAGACGTACTGCATAAGTGAGGGTGTTGTACCTTCGAACTTTCCAGACTTTAGTCTCTAAACAGACCTGTAATAGCACCATAATATATTTTCTTACTGCATTTTGAAATGATAGCATTCACTTTATTTGTGCTGCAGTCCTTTTCTGTTATGACAAAATTTACTCCGGAAAAGTAAGATTTTTTACAATAGTGAGAAACTGTTCCAAGTTAAAATCTGGTCACGTATCTAGGAATAAGTATTTCATTCAAATGTAAAAGTTTTGCAGTCGAGAAAAGCTTGCCGATACTTAATAGTCTACAATACTACACACCAATAATCTGTAAGCTAAATCAAATTAGGAAGAAGTACAGGGTGATTCAAAAAGAATACCACAACTTTAAAAATGTGTATTTAATGAAAGAAACATAATATAACCTTCTGTTATACATCATTACAAAGAGTATTTAAAAAGGTTTTTTTCACTCAAAAACAAGTTCAGAGATGTTCAATATGGCCCCCTCCAGACACACGAGCAATATCAACCCGATACTCCAACTCGTTCCACACTCTCTGTAGCATATCAGGCGTAACAGTTTGGATAGCTGCTGTTATTTCTCGTTTCAAATCATCAATGTTGGCTGGGAGAGGTGGCCGAAACACCATGTCCTTAACATACCCCCATAAGAAAAAATCGCAGGGGGTAAGATCAGGGCTTCTTGGAGGCCAGTGATGAAGTGCTCTGTCACGGGCTGCCTTACCCCCTGCGATTTTTTCTTATGGGGGTATGTTAAGGATATGGTGTTTCGGCCACCTCTCCCAGCCACCATTGATGATTTGGAACGAGAAATAACAGCAGCTATCCAAACTGTTACGCCTGATATGCTACAGAGAGCGTGGAACGAGTTGGAGTATCGGGTTGATATTGCTCGTGTGTCTGGCGGGGGCCTTATTGAACATCTCTGAACTTGTTTTTGAGTGAAAAAAACCTTTTTAAATACTCTTTGTAATGATGTATAACAGAAGGTTATATTATGTTTCTTTCATTAAATACACATTTTTAAAGTTGTGGTATTCTTTTTGAATCACCCTGTATTTTAAAAAGCTAGTTACAAGGTAAAAACGTTATGAAATGGATGGTTTTGATATCTACTCGAATGTCCAAATTCGAGATAGGGAAATTTGCTGAGAAATTATCGAAATTAACTTAATTTACGGGTATCATGTGTCCCTTAGTAAAAAGATCTTTCTTTTCAAAATGCAATGCGGTACACAACTGACGAAATATAGCTTAACTGTCCACATGCTGTAATCCCTGACACAGTACTCTTTAAAGCCTGTGCTATGGTAAGTGAGCGGGTTCACCTTATGTGAAAGGATTTTTGTATAGATATCGACCGCGTGTACCTGAATGGTGGCAAATCAGACTTACATCCACTCTGTAATAACAATGATCCGTCAAGTAAGTTCGAAATGCAATCACACGTCAGCACGGATCAAAAGCTAACCAGAAGATGCTACCAACGTAACAATAATATGGTCGCCAACCTAATTAGGCATTAACTGAATTCCTTCCCTGTGCAGGTTGGTATATATTCATGCAAAGCCAGAAGTTGTAACACTGCATAATATAGTACAATTTTAGAACCAGAAAATCTATTGGACTGATAGTTTCACGTTCTGTACTGATATGGAAAATCATGAATACATAAGACTACACTATAATGTTTACTACAAAACTGTCTATTAATCTGATTAAAATCGGGCATAGGTTACCCTAGAAATTATACGTTCATGCCACACACAAAATGTCAATTTTGATCAAGATAAAACACTGATAAATTTTGACTTTTATATTGACTTTAACTTTTGCTGCTCAAACCAATTTAGAACATTTCAGAATTGAAATGAATGAGGGGCGGGGGTGGGGTGGGAGGGGAACCCTGAAACTGTTATGATCGCTGTATTTGAAAAAAAAATATTACTGAATTTATTATTCAGTCAAGATTTCCAGTATATAAGTTACCACTCTTTTCATCTTATTTACTGCCCACTTAAATGCCTTTAAATTTGTCTCGAAATAATAAACTTCATTACTATATAAATACTAAAGTTATCTTTCGACTTCGTTAGACCTTCGCTATTCATTTACTGGTTCATTAACAAAACATTTATTTAACCACCATTCTAATATAACTAATTTTGCAAATAATTATTATTAACACAATTTTTAATTTTCATTTCGGGACACTCAGATTGCGCAACGTTTGGAAAGGACCCTGTCTAGGTTAGTTGTGAGGATAATTAAATGATGGAAAAGTTCTGGTAAAATTTAGGTTATTATTGCACCAAACAAACACAGTTCACTCTCTGATCCATACGAATACAGTATTAAAATTTTCAACCTGCTAGTATCGATGCGGTGGTTGGTGGGCGGCGAGATGGCGAGGCACAGAGCACACATACAACCACAGCTATGGCTCTTGACGTATCGCCACTTCAATTCTTCTTAGCGTCGTAATACTTTTCCATTTAGTGCCTATGGAATTTTGCCATGCTGTGTGGGCGTTGGAACGGCATAGCCAAGGCCCAGTGAACCTATGTCTTCCAGGAGAGCCTCCACGCTCCAGAAGGTGTTGTTCAAACCAGTGCCAAACTCCAACTACAACTGCTGAGCCCGTTGTGCCGTGCAGTGCCCGCGCGCGTTTTCCCGCGCTCGCCTGCCATCCACCTTTTACCGCTCCCTGACAGACCGGGTATTCAACCGAGGATTTGCGTTATACAGATCATAACACATTGACTACGTATGGACCAGACGCACAGTTACAATTTTAAACATCTTACAACAGTTTCAACATTTGTTACATTTCAATTCTATTACAATATTACTTGACCGTTGACATAAACATTAATATTCAGACCGGCCGGAGTGGCTGAGCGGTTCTAGGCGATACAGTCCGGAACCGCGCGACCGCTACGGTCGCAGGTTTGAATCCTGCCTCAGGCATGGATGTGTGTGATGTCCTTAGGTTACTTAGGTTTAAGTAGTTCTAATTTCTAGGGGACTGATGACCTCAGAAGTTAAGTCCCATAGTGCTCAGAGCCATTAATATTCACATTGAAAGTTATTTACAGTTTCCTTAACATAATACCACGAAACAAAAAGAAATGAAATCAGAACTCCAATTACACAAGTTTATCGTAAAATGAGATGAAAAGAATTACTTATATGTACAATAGTAGAGAGTCGTTGTTGTTACAACGCTATGTAACTAGTTTAAAAAATACACAGAATTTTACTCACTGTAAAACACTGTAGTTGAAGAATGAACAATATTTTCTAAATAGCTTTGATATATCATAAAGAGTGAGTCTGTGCTGATGTTATAAATTTGAGGGTATGGTAGAGAAGGGTAAAGGCAATAATCTTGAGATGAGGGATACTAGACCTGAAACAATCGAGTCGAAAGGTAGGCCTATAAGCGAAAATGTGCTCAAGTTCCGCCTTAACCTCGCGCAGCACTCGAATTAGGGGACCAGATTCGGAGCCCCGAACGTACTAGTGTACAGAATTTCCACTGAATGCTTCCCAATACACTCCGATAAGTTCCTTTGTTGATAGAATAGTAACCTGATGACAGGGACATCGAAAATCCTAAGTCTACGACACAGTAATAATGAACTCCATTTACTTGCACACGTGTTACAAGGTGCAACATTTACAGCTGTTACTGAAAATAGCATCCCACAGCAACGTCGCACGAACTTCTGTCGCACCCATTGTAATAGCCCCAGAGTCGTTTGAGCAGTGTCGCATCCAGCGAGAATTGTTTCCAGGAACTCATCTTCAGTCTCGACATCCCTCTTGTACATAAAACTTCTCGCATGGTCCCACAAGAAGAAATTAATTGGGGCGAGGCCAGACGCAGATGTTGGCCACGAAACAGGACCTCTTTTGCCGATCCTACTTTTCAGGGAATGTCTGATCCAAATATTTACGTGTCCTCAGTTCAACGTGAGGTGTGGCTTCATCATGCTGGAACCACATCCGTTAACAAATAACAATTGGGATCTATTCCTGGAACCTGGGAGGTCTGTCTCTGAAATTTGTGGTAAGGTCTTATGGGGTCAAACTGCTAAGGTCATCGCTCCCTAAGCTTACGCACTACTTAATCTAACTTAAATTAACTTATGCTGATGACGACACACACACTCATGCCCGAGGGAGGACTCGAACCTCCGACGGGGGAAGCCGTGCGGACCCTGTCAAGACGCCTCAGACTGCGCGGCTATCCCGCGTGGCTCTGTCTCTGATAAACACGATGTACAGTGGCACATTTAATCTGGAAGGAAGAAGAAACAAGCCTAGCACTTCTGTTTTCAAGTCTTTTAACGACAATTTTTTACGACTTGAAGAACTAATTGATTATGTTCGACGGAAAACCGCTATACAGTACAGTGTGTAAACTTTTAGATGACAGACCTCTCCCTAGTCCTGAATCGGTAGAAGTCGGTAATCGTCGGGAGGCTTCGGTAGGCGCGCAATTTCGACTGCTGCCAACATTGCGTAGCTGACTGTGTTGTACAAGGTATCCGTTGTCGTCTGCTTCGTTATTGTTTTGTGCTGTACTGTTCTGCGTGTTTTTATTGTGCAGTTGTGCTAAACATTATCAAAATGAGCGAAGAGGCAGTTGCTGGCCCATCTCAGGAGTTTTTTAGTAATACGCCCGTGGCTTTATATACTTTTTTTAACACGTTTATGAAACGTGTTACGAATAGTGTTAGTAGTGAAGAATTAATAGAACAAATCGTCATGCCTGACGCGGCACCTTTTCACGCATCTCGATGTTTACCACATCATGTCTCCTGAATTATATGTCGTAAAGAGACATAAATTTGCCGGCGCATTTACTGATATATGTGGATATTGTATGCGAAATATGTTGCGATTAGAGTTAATAGTAACGAAATAATACATTAAAACGTCATGCCTACTGCGGCAGATTTACGGTATGTACTGAGAAAATGTAGTAAGCGACAACCGTTTTTCCTTTCATTATTTTGTAGGGGGTGTCAGCGAGAAAAATTTTCGTAAAGGTTTTAAATTGTATGTAACGTTTGTTGCTAGTCGCTAAGTGCTCTCATTCTCAAATAGTGGATGCATAAATCTGGGTATTTTCCCGCGGTGACATCTCATTGTTTATGACGTCATATCTCCTCAAGAATGTGTCTTATTTCTTTTTTTTTCGGCTAGGAATCTTCGTGGGCGTATGGAGAACAAATCATCAAAATTTCATCGCAATCGGATGAATGGTTTGGGAACTCACAGAGGGCAGACATACATACATTCATTTTTATATACAGAAATTGACAGTTACGTTATACTATATGACCTGTTTAAGTATATTTCAATTTTATAATTAATAGTTTAACATTGCGGGAATGAAATAAAATGAAAAAAAAAATTGAGAACAATGGGAATCGCTGCTTGACAAGCCTTTACCTAATCAATTGCGCTACCCGTGTTACCGTGACGTAACTATAGAAAGATTGTTCACTATGCTTTTCGGGCGTTCGGAGAACAACTCACCAAAGTTTCATTGCAATCGGATGAATGGTTTGTGAGGGCATAGTACACAAACATACATACATATATATATATATATATATATATATATATATATATATATATATATATATTTATTTATTTTAATGTACATGAAAAGTTCAGTTTCGTTTACGAACAATATTTAAAGCGAGTTTTACTTCCAGGCCTTTCGTCTGCTTTCGTGTAAGCATGACGCTCAATTTGTGGTGCCAGCACTGCAACTGGTAGGCGTGCCTTGTCCCCCCCCCCCCTTCCAACGGCTCCTCTTCCCTCCCCTCGCCAGCCAATGCTTGCTTCCTCCTCTCCCCGCACTCCCCTCACAACTCCAGCGTCTTACAATTAACACACTGTAGTGTTAAGCCAAACGATCTTTCCTTATGGTGGCTCTTTTGGAGCATATTTATTGCCAGGCATAATCTTGTCAGGGTTTCTCCACGTCAGGCTCACTATGATCCACAGAAAACTTTTCAATCAGCCAATCATCAGCTGCGACAGGCCCTTCTCCTATGTATATCATTGTTGACATTAGCGTGTTAAGTAATCGTTATTCTTCGTTCGGGACACCTCCTCGGACCTCAGCTTACGAGGAATGTAGTCTTGTTCCTGTACTAGTCGGGTTGCAACGGCCCCGTCAGTTCTGCTGTCGTACCTTATTTTGCTTTCAAGGGATCAGAATACTTCCATTTCGTCTGCTGTGTGTTCCCTCATTCTGATGCTAAGTTTGTCATGCCGTTCCAGCATCAGTAGGCCACCCGTCCGTTGCTCGCACTGCCACGGAACCAAATTCAACAAATCGTTTGCGATTAACGAGGCAATTTGGGACGTGCATCTACATCTGTACTACAAAAACCATCTTTTGGTGTGTGTGGTGGAGGCTATTTTGTGTACTTCCCACTTTTCTTGTTCCAGTCGTGAATGGTCCAGTGTGGAGGAACGATTGTTGGTGATCCTCCGTGTAGGCCTGAACTTCACCTTCGCAGTTTCATCACGAGATCTACGTAGGAGGAAGCAGTCTGTTGACAGACCCTTTTAGGGACACACGGTATCGGAATCTTAACTGTGAATTAGACAGTGACGCAGAAATCAAGGTCTGTCGCTGCAGCTGGCTGAACATCCCCATACACTTTCGTCCTTACTAAATGAGCCTGTCATGAAATGCGCTGGTCTTCTGTGGATTTTTCCTATGTCTTTTAGCAATCCTATCTGCTGTGATCCCAGACTGATAAGTGAAGCAGGTCGCAGTGGCGGTTGGTGTAGGACACAAACCGATCCCAACCCAGGTTTGTATGAGACTGCTAATTCAGTTAGTGAAGAGATCCAAACTCTAAATTTAATGAGGCTTAGTTGGAATTGATTTATTTTAAACAGATTTTTTACTACATTTACAATGACTGAAGAAAAAGGTGAAGAACCCAGAAGAGGAAACGAAATGAAATGTCGGAGGTTGAGATGATATGTGATGTTATTTCAGTGATCACAAAATCCAGTCAAACTGGAAATACGAGTCCACGTTTCAGTAATACGTTGCATCCTGGATTCTAGCTCGGATGCATCCACTGATTCGATTGGAAAGGACGTCATGAGACAGTTATATCCTCTCCTGAGGCAGTCTGGTCCGAAACTGTTGTAGCTGCTCCTTGACGTCCCGGCTAATGGGATAGACACATATTCAGTCGATGACAGATCTGGGGATCATGTTGGCTTCCGGAGTTCCTCAACATGACACAGACATGTGAATGTAGACTTTCCCGGAGAGTACGCGAGATGTCTCTAATGTACTATTGAGCCTTCAGAGTTACCACTGTTACTACTAGACATGACCTAAAATCATATACGGTGGCTTCCGATACCATTATGCTATGCGTGATAAAGGTGTGCCTTCCCAAATATACACAAATCAAAAAATGTTTTTTATCACCTCGGTTCAGAGAGTTGCGGAACCTGTACAGAAAACTGGAGCAGAGATCAACATAAACATCATTTCCGTCCTTTTTATTGCTCATGAAAACCACACATTGCATGTTGTGCCACCGTACACCGAGACCTTCAGAGGAGGTCGTCCAGGTAGCTGTACACACCGGTACCTCTAATACCCAGTAGCACGTGCTCTTGCATTGATGCAAGCCTGTATTCGTCGTGGCATACTATCCACAAGTTTATCAAGGCACTGTTGGTCCAGGTTGTACCACTCCTCAACGGCGATTCAGCGGAGATCCCTCAGAGTGGCTGGTGGGTCACTTCGTCCACAAACAGCCCTTCTCATTCCACCCATGTTCTATAGGGTGCATGTCTGGAGCACTTTCTGGCCACCCTAGTCGAGCGATGTCGTTATCCTGAATGAAGTCATTCATTCGGAGGATTACATTCACACGGCGACTTCCATTACCACCAGCGGCATACGTCGGCCCCAAAACATCAGTGCACTCGCTTGACAGCGTGTCTAAAGCTCTCAGCCTGACCGCGTTGCCTCCAAACACGTCTCCAATGATTGTTTGCTTGAAGGCAAACGCGACACTCATCAGTAAAGTGCACGTGATGCCAGTGCTGAGCTGCCCATTCGAAATGTTGTTGGGCCTATCTGTACCGCGCTGCATGGTGTCGTGGTTGCAAAGATGGACCTCGCCATGGACGATGGGAGTGAAGTTTCGCACAGTTTGAGTCTTAACATGACGTCCTGTGGCCTCACGAAGAGCATTATTCAACATGGTGGCGCTGCTGTCACGGTTCCTCCGAGCCATAATCCGTAGGTAGCGGTCATCCACTGCAGTACTAGCCCTTAGGGGCCTGTGCGAGGCATGCCATCGACAGTTCCTCTCTCTGTATATCGTCCATATTCGAACAACATACGAGGGCAGTTCAATAAGTAATGCAACACATTTTTTTTCTGAAACAGGGGTTGTTTTATTCAGCATTGAAATACACCAGGTTATTCCCCAATCTTTTAGCTACACAACACTATTTTTCAACGTAATCTCTATTCAATGCTACGGCCTTACGCCACCTTGAAATGAGGGCCTGTATGCCTGCACGGTACCATTCCACTGGTCGATGTCGGAGCCAACGCCGTACTGCATCAATAACTTCTTCATCATCCGCGTAGTGCCTCCCACGGATTGCGTCCTTCATTGGGCCAAACATATGGAAATCCGACGGTGCGAGATCGGGGCTGTAGGGTGCATGAGGAAGAACAGTCCACTGAAGTTTTGTGAGCTCCTCTCGGGTGCAAAGACTTGTGTGAGGTCTTGCGTTGTCATGAAGAAGGAGAAGTTCGTTCAGATTTTTGTGCCTACGAACACGCTGAAGTCGTTTCTTCAATTTCTGAAGAGTAGCACGATACACTTCAGAGTTGATCGTTTGACCATGGGGAAGGACATCGAATAGAATAACCCCTTCAGCGTCCCAGAAGACTGTAACCATGACTTTACCGGCTGAGGGTATGGCTTTAAACTTTTTCTTGGTAGGGGAGTGGGTGTGGCGCTACTCCATTGATTGCCGTTTTGTTTCAAGTTCGAAGTGATGAACCCATGTTTCATCGCCTGTAACAATCTTTGACAAGAAATTGTCACCCTCAGCCACATGACGAGCAAGCAATTCCGCACAGATGGTTCTCCTTTGCTCTTTATGGTGTTCGGTTAGACAACGAGGGACCCGGCGGGAACAAACCTTTGAATATCCCAACTGGTGAACAATTGTGACAGCACTACCAACAGAGATGTCAAGTTGAGCACTGAGTTGTTTGATGGTGATCCGTCGATCATCTCAAACGAGTGTGTTCGCACGCTCCGCCATTGCAGGAGTCACAGCTGTACACGGCCGGCCCGCACGCGGGAGATCAGACAGTCTTGCTTGACCTTGCGGCGGTGATGACACACGCTTTGCCCAACGACTCACCGTGCTTTTGTCCACTGCCAGATCACCGTAGACATTCTGCAAGCGCCTATGAATATCTGAGATGCCCTGGTTTTCCGCCAAAAGAAACTCGATCACTGCCCGTTGTTTGCAACGCACATCCGTTACAGACGCCATTTTAACAGCTCCGTACAGCGCTGCCACCTGTCGGAAGTCAATGAAACTATACGAGACGAAGCAGGAATGTTTGAAAATATTCCACAAGAAATTTCCGGTTTTTTCAACCAAAATTGGCCAAAAAAAATGTGTTGCATTACTTATTGAACTGCCCTCATAGTTTTGGTTCACACTAAGATGCCTGGACACTTCCCTTTTGAGAGCCCTTCCTGGCACAAAGTAACAATGCGGACGCGATCGAACCGCGGTATCTACCGTCTAGGCATGGTTGAACTAGAGATATGAGCCGTGTACCTCCTTCCTGCTCATGCATGGTTGTTTACATCTTTGGGCGGGTTTAGTGACATCTCTGAACAGTCAAAGGGACTGTGTCTGCGATACAATATCCACAGTCAACGTGTATTTTCAGGAGCTCTGGGAACCGGGGTCACGCAAAATAATTAACCTTATCTGTTTAAAAGACGATTACGTATAGCACGTTACAATTTTTGGAGAATGAATGGTCTGTGTGCAGTGCGTAATTCTAACGTGCTGTACGAAATGGTCTTTTAAACAGATAATGGTTAATTATTTTTGTCACGACTTTCTTACCATCTTTTAAACTGCAAAAATATTAAAATGGACTCGGTACACCAAACACTTCGGTGTGCTGAATAATTGATTAATTATTTCCTTTTATTGAAGTAACGTTTTCGTGAAGATACTTTATTGCATACCAAAGCAAAAATAACACAGCACTTGATCTCCTTTCGTGTCAGGAGTTGAAACTTTTAGTTTCCCAAGTATGCATACGTAGCTGGTTTGTTAATTTTAATTGCATGAAGCATGACACCTACGTGAAATATAACGCTCTCATATTTGTGCCCCAGTACGGCAAAATTTGCATCCGATAATTAAAATAAAGACTGAGACCCTTAAATATATTTTATAAATGCATAAACTGAATCACATAACTCAACAATATCTGGACTACAAGAGCCGTAATTACCAAAAATATTTGTACCGTCGGTAATGGGGGACAAAAGTAGGGTACGATCGTAACTAATAAAACTTTTAATAACTGCATTTAAAGACACAATTCTCCTATAAATAAAAGATGGTTTTCATAGTAATAAATAACATTTTGTATTAAAAACAATTTAGATAAATTGACAATTATTACAATTACTGCAGATTTCTTAATGCACTACTGGCCATTAAAATTGCTACGCCACGAAGATGGCGTGGTACAGACGCGAAATTTAACCGACAGGAAGAAGATGGTTGTTGTTGTTGTTGTGGTCTTCAGTCCAGAGACTGGTTTGATGCAGCTCTCCATGCTACTCTATTCTGTGCAAGCTTCTTCATCTCCCAGTACCTACTGCAACCTACATCCTTCTGAATCTGCTTAGTGTATTGATCTCTTGGTCTCCCTCTACGATTTTTACCCTCCACGCTGCCCTCCAATGCTAAATTTGTGATCCCTTGATGCCTCAAAACATGTCCTACCAACCGATCCCTTCTTCTAGTCAAGTTGTGCCACAAACTTCTCTTCTCCCCAATCCTATTCAATACCTCCTCATTACTTACGTGATCTACCCACCTTATCTTCAGCATTCTTCTGTAGCACCACATTTCGAAAGCTTCTATTCTCCTCTTGTCCAAACTGGTTATCGTCCATGTTTCACTTCCATACATGGCTACACTTCACACAAATACTTTCAGAAACGACTTCCTGACACTTAAATCTATACTCGATGTTAACAAATTTCTCTTTTTCAGAAACGATTTCCTTGCCATTGCCAGTCTACATTTTATATCCTCTCTACTTCGACCATCATCAGTTATTTTACTCCCTAAATAGCAAAACTCCTTTACTACTTTAAGTGTCTCATTTCCTAATCTAATCCCCTCAGCATCACCCGATTTAATTCGACTACATTCCATTATCCTCGTTTTGCTTTTGTTGATGTTCATCTTATATCCTCCTTTCAAGACACTGTCCATTCCGTTCAACTGCTCTTCCAAGTCCTTTGCTGTCTCTGACAGAATTACAATGTCATCGGCGAACCTCAAAGTTTTTACTTCTTCTCCATGAATTTTAATACCTACTCCGAATTTTTCTTTTGTTTCCTTTACTGCTTGCTCAATATACAGATTGAATAACATCGTGGAGATGGTGTGATACGCAAATGATTAGCTTTTCAGAGCATTCACACAAGGTTGGCGCCGGTGGCGACACCTAGAACGTGTTGACATGTGGAAAGATTCCAACCTATTTCTCATACACAAACAGCAGTTGACCGGCGTTGCCAGGTGAAACGTTGTTATGAAGCCTCGTGTAAGGAGGAGAAATGCGTACCATCACGTTTCCGACTTTGATAAAGGTCGGATTGTAGCGTATCGCGATTGCGGTTTATCGTATCGCGACATTGCTGCTCGCGTTGGTCGAGATCCAATGACTGTTAGCAGAATATGGAATCGGTGGTTTCAGGAGGGTAATACGGAACGTCGTGCTCGATCCCAACGGCCTCGTATCACTAGCAGTCGAGAAGACAGGCATTTTATCCGCATGTAACGGATCGTACAGCCACGTCTCGATCCCTGAGTCAACAGGTGGGGACGTTTGCAAGACCACAACCATCTGCACGAACAGTTCGACGACGTTGGCAGCAGCATGGACTATCAGCTCGGAGACCATGTCTGCGGTTATGCTTGACGCTGCATCACAGACAGGAGCGCCTGCGACGGTGTACTCAACGAAGGACCTGGGTGCACAAATGACAAACGTCATTGTTTCGGATGAATCCAGGTTCTGTTTACAGCATCATGGTGGTAGCATCCGTGTTTGGCGACATCGCGGTGAACGCACATTGGAAGCGTGTATTCGTTATCGCCATACTGGCGTATCACCCGGCGTGATGGTACGGGGTGCCATTGGGTACACGTCTCGGTCACCTCTTGCTCGCATTGACGGCACTTCGAACAGTGGACGTTACATTTCAGATGTGTTACGACCCGTGGCTCTACCCTTCATTCGATCCCTGCGAAACCTTACATTTCAGCACGATAATGCACGACCTCATGTTGCAGGTCCTGTACGGGCCTTTCTGGATACAGAAAATGCTAGACTGCTGCCCTGGCCAGCACATTCTCCAGATCTCTCACCTATTGAAAACGTCTGGTCAATGGTGGCTGAGCAACTGGCTCTTCACAATGCGCCAGTCACTACTCTTGATGAACTGTGGTATCGAGTTGAAGCTGCATGGGCAGCTGTACCTGTACACGCCATCCAGGCTCTGTTTGACTCATTGCCCAGGCGTATCAAGGCCGTCATTACGGCCAGAGGTGGTTGTTCTGGGTATTGATTTCTCAGGATCTATGCACCCAAATTGCGTGAAAATGTAATCACATGTCAGTTTTAGTATAATATATGTGTCCAATGAATACTCGTTTATCATCTGCATTTCTTCTTGGTGTAGCAATTTTAATGGCCAGTAGTCAGCGCGACAGAATGTCATTCCTAGGCGCCCGGGTTCGATTCCCGGCTGGGTCGGAGATTTTCTCCGCTCAGGGTCTGGGTGTTGTGTTGTCCCAATCATCATTATTTCAACCCCATCGACGCGCAAGTTGCCGAAGTGGCGTCAAATCGAAAAACTTGCACCCGGCGAAAGGTCTACTCGACGGGAGGCCCTAGAAACACGCTTTTTTTTTTTTTTTTTTAATGGCCAGTATTGTATGAAACAAAGGAAGAGCACGTCTTGTTACGTTAGCGGTACTACTCGTAATGGTACAATGTCTTCTCTTTTGTTAGACAAATGAAAATTAACAGAGTATAGATTGTCTTCTTTAGTCATTGTCTACACAGATAATAAGTCGTGCTTATTGTCTTTGTCGTTTTCACACGATAAACTTCACATCAAAATACGTCAATGTTTTTCACAATATTGAGTCCTTTTTTTAAGCATATTCATAGGGGAAAATACGCTCGGCGATTGCAGAAATGTCATGGAACCACTCCAAACGCAGCCGTTTGTTCTTATGTTAACGACGGCTTACGACTGGGACGATAAATACCTGGTCCGGCTGCTCCTAGTCTCCTACCAGTAGTGCGGGCATACACAGGATGTTGTAAGGAGTCCATTGAAAGGCGCAGATGTGAAGCGGTTACCATGTCCTTTGTGCACAATAGAGCGATTCTCCGTTGTCAGATGTGGTGGACCGGAAAATTAACGTCGGGAATAGTTGCCCTCACGTTCTCATGCAGCGCAGCATCGGGCCACTGTCAATATTCGGATGCCGCACAAATCTCGATATTTCACGGTTCGACCAGCTGGCCAAATAGATATCCACAATGATTCAGTTGACACCTGGTCACAAATGCGCGAATTTTTACAGCGCCATGTCTAGGCAAACACGAGATGAAGCATGTAAAAATGCGAGAAAAGTGAAATGGAGTGGATGAACAACAGATAGAAGATATTGCTAAGAACTGCTATTAAAGAATTTATTAGTATACATAAACAAAGTACACTTAAATGTATTCACAAATACCCACGAACGGAAAAACTTGACTACAAAAATTAGTCTTCATTCGAAGATGCGGACGTAATGATACCGGCATGGCACAGATCCTCGAGGAGAACAAAAGTAATCAACACAACGATATCTGATACTTTTGCTGCTATGAGTTCCATTTGTCTCCTCTGAAAGAATATTTACCATTCTGCATGGCAAGATCTCATCTGAATTCTAGTCGTCTTACTGTCTCACAAAATTGAGAGTGCGCGCAATATCCTTAAATCCACATTAACTCCGGCTGCAGAAAGGAAAATTTTCCATTTATTAAAAAAAATATGGTTCAAATGGCTCTGAGCACTATGCGACTTAACTTTTGAGGTCATCAGTCGCCTAGAACTTAGAACTAATTAAACTTAACTAACCTAAGGACATCACACACATCCATGCCCGAGGCAGGATTCGAACCTGCGACCGTAGCGGTCGCTCGGTTCCAGACTGTAGCGCCTAGAACCGCTCGGCCACTCCGGCCGGCCTCCATTTATTAGATAAATGCCAAATGCACATTATACATTACATAATGCCGTGCTCGTGATAGCCGATAGCTGTGTAATAAACAAAGAAATCTTAAGCTGTTGTCTAAAGACATAATCAGATTAGTCGTATATTTTTATTATCGCAAAATCGATTTTCTGTCACTGAGTGACCATCTTCAGTGCTGTATTATATAACATTAAATTAGTAAGCACTGGTGTCAATAAGCTTACGGCAATCACATAGACTATGTGATTGCTGTAAGCTTATTGACACCAGTGCTTACTAATTTAATGTTATATAATACAGCACTGAAGATGGTCACTCAGTGACAGAAAATCGATTTTGCGATAATAAAAATATACGACCAATGCTGTCTCTCTTTTAAAGTATACCCATTATCTGGTCGTAGTGCACAGGACACTATGGAGTCGCCAATCAATAATCACATTAAGTCTTCAAAATGGTTCAAATGGCTCTAAGCACTATTGGACTTAACATCTGAGCTCATCAGTCCCCTACACTTAGAACTAATTAAACCTAACTAACCTAAGGACATCACACACAACCGTGCCCGAGGCAGGATTCGAACCTGCGACCGTAGCAGCAGCGCGGTTCCTGACTGAAGCGCCTAGAACCGCTCGGCCACAGTGGCCGGCATTAAGTCTTCACTCATTGCAAAAGCCTAATCAGAGACAAACACATCGTATGGGGCTTCCAATCGATCATTCGAAAGAGGGACTGGATCTGGTAAAGTCCAAGTAACAGTAAATTTTTCCCCTAATTCACTTCCTTTCGGTGTATGAGTTGCCGATTCAATTCTTCGTTTAACAACCAGTTCCGATCGACCGCCCCCATCAGGTTTTCAAAATCATTTACAGCATTGTATTAGGTGAATTTAAAATCACTGATGTTGGATAATAAAATCATGAATTTGTCACGCTTGTCACAGCGTAATATAAATTATGTCGTCAATATATAAACTGTGTTTGACAGCGCATTCTTTCTTGTTGCATCTGTATGTGGTATGCATCTGTTCATAGCGTTAACGCTGATTGCTGATGTAACATGAAAGAGTTTGCTCCCTAGCATGGTTTATAAACTAAAGAGTCAACAAAACGGGTATAGGTATGCGTATTCAAATACAGAGTTAAAACAGGAAGAATACGGTGCTGTGGCCGGCAACTCCTATATAAGATAACAAGTGTCTGGCGCAGTTGTTAGATCGGTTACTGCTGCTACAATGGCAGGTTATCAAGATTTGCGTGAGTTTGAACGAGGTGTTATAGTCGGCGAACGAGCGATGGGACACAGCATCTTCGAGGTAGCGATGAAGTGGGTATTTTCCCGTAAGACCATCTCACGAGTGTACCGTGAATATCAGGAATCCGGTAAAACATCAAACCTACGACATCGCTGCGGCCGGAAAACCTGCAAGAATGGGACCAATGACGACTGAAGAGAATTGTTCAACGAGACGGAAGTGCAGCCTTTCCGTAAATTGCTGCAGATTTAAATGCTGGGCCATCAACAAGTGTCAGCGTGCGAACCATTCGACGAAACATCATCGATATGGGCTGTCGGAGCCAAAGGCCAGCTCGTGTATTCCTGATGACAGCGCGACACAGAGCTTTATGCATCGCCTCGACCCATCAACATCGACATTGGAATGTTGATGACTGGAAACATATTGCCTGGTTGGACGAGTCTCGTTTCAGATTTTATCTAGCGGATGGATGTGTATGGGGATGAAGACAACCTCATGAATCCATGGACCCTGCATGTCAGCAGGGGACTGTTCAAGCTGGTAGAGGCTCTGCAAGGGTTTGGGGCGTGTGTAGCTGGAGTGATGAGGGACCCTTTATACGATTAGGTACGACTCTGAAAGGTGACGTAGGCATCCTGTCAGATTAACTGCATCCATTCATGTCTATTGTGCATTCCGACGGACTTTGGCAGTTCCAGCAGGACAATGCGACAACCCACACGTCCAAAGTTGCTACAGAGTGGCTACCAGGAACACTCTTCTGTGTTTAAATACTTCCGCTGTCCACCAAACTCCTCAGACATGGACATTATTGAGCATATCTGGCGTACCTCGCCATGTGCTATTCAGAAGAGATTTCCACTCTCTCGTACTCTTAGGGATTTATGGACAGCCCTCCAGGATTTATGCTGTCGTTTCCTCCAGCACTTCTTCAAACATTAGTTGAGTCCATGCCACGTCGTGTTGCGGCACTTCTGTGTGTTCGCGGGGACCATACACAATATATTAGGCACCTTTACCAGTTTCTTTGGCTCTTACAATTTCATTTCTGACATCAGTGACTTTATATTCGCCTAGTATGATGATGTAAATGCTTTTAGGAACCTGATGATGGTTGTAAAATAAAGAATTTTATCATCATCTCGCGACGTTAATCATAACAGTTTTCAAATACACTCCTGGAAATGGAAAAAAGAACACATTGACACCGGTGTGTCAGACCCACCATACTTGCTCCGGACACTGCGAGAGGGCTGTACAAGCAATGATCACACGCACGGCACAGCGGACACACCAGGAACCGCGGTGTTGGCCGTCGAATGGCGCTAGCTGCGCAGCATTTGTGCACCGCCGCCGTCAGTGTCAGCCAGTTTGCCGTGGCATACGGAGCTCCATCGCAGTCTTTAACACTGGTAGCATGCCGCGACAGCGTGGACGTGAACCGTATGTGCAGTTGACGGACTTTGAGCGAGGGCGTATAGTGGGCATGCGGGAGGCCGGGTGGACGTACCGCCGAACTGCTCAACACGTGGGGCGTGAGGTCTCCACAGTACATCGATGTTGTCGCCAGTGGTCGGCGGAAGGTGCACGTGCCCGTCGACCTGGGACCGGACCGCAGCGACGCACGGATGCACGCCAAGACCGTAGGATCCTACGCAGTGCCGTAGGGGACCGCACCGCCACTTGCCAGCAAATTAGGGACACTGTTGCTCCTGGGGTATCGGCGAGGACCATTCGCAACCGTCTCCATGAAGCTGGGCTACGGTCCCGCACACCGTTAGGCCGTCTTCCGCTCACGCCCCAACATCGTGCAGCCCGCCTCCAGTGGTGTCGCGACAGGCGTGAATGGAGGGACGAATGGAGACGTGTCGTCTTCAGCGATGAGAGTCGCTCCTGCCTTGGTGCCAATGATGGTCGTATGCGTGTTTGGCGCCGTGCAGGTGAGCGCCACAATCAGGACTGCATACGACCGAGGCACACAGGGCCAACACCCGGCATCATGGTGTGGGGAGCGATCTCCTACACTGGCCGTACACCACTGGTGATCGTCGAGGGGACACTGAATAGTGCACGGTACATCCAAACCGTCATCGAACCCATCGTTCTACCATTCCTAGACCGGCAAGGGAACTTGCTGTTCCAACAGGACAATGCACGTCCGCATGTATCCCGTGCCACCCAACGTGCTCTAGAAGGTGTAAGTCAACTACCCTGGCCAGCAAGATCTCCGGATCTGTCCCCCATTGAGCATGTTTGGGACTGGATGAAGCGTCGTCTCACGCGGTCTGCACGTCCAGCACGAACGCTGGTCCAACTGAGGCGCCAGGTGGAAATGGCATGGCAAGCCGTTCCACAGGACTACATCCAGCATCTCTACGATCGTCTCCATGTGAGAATAGCAGCCTGCATTGCTGCGAAAGGTGGATATACACTGTACTAGTGCCGACATTGTGCATGCTCTGTTGCCTGTGTCTATGTGCCTGTGGTTCTGTCAGTGTGATCATGTGATGTATCTGACCCCAGGAATGTGACAATAAAGTTTCACCTTCCTGGGACAATGAATTCACGGTGTTCTTATTTCAATTTCCAGGAGTGTACTTACGAACTGTCGGTAACCACCGCCTGAATAGGAAACGATCCCTGCATGCAATGGCTATCAATGCAAAAGAAAAGTTCTTTTTGTAATTGTAATATTCGCTATCTGATTATCATGGTTTAGAGATTCTTACATATACCACAGAGAGTGAGAAACGTCTGCTGCCATCTCATACCTGGTGCTAATATTCTTCTACTCTTGTGGTCGGTGGTGTCATGTATTACTCTTTTAACTTCAGTCACATGACTGTCTAGGTCTCTTTAATTGTGCCCGCAGTCGTAAATCGGCTGAGAAGAGTGAAAAACAGCACCGCGTCAAACAAGTGACAGTCGATTCGTCGAGAACACGCACGTGTGCCGTAGCCTAAGGGGATAAAAATAACATTAGATGCACATGTGGTACGAGTAATACATACACAGCCTGGATAGTTAGTGAGAAGGATTTGATTGGCAGTTTCAGCGAAAAGGTACGACCAATATTCCAGTCGCTATATGCATCTAAAGCACGGTAACTACACCATCAATTACGATTGAAACGTCAGCTCTGTACATACAGCGCATTAGCGGGAGAGTCACAGAGAAAAGGCATCTGATCATGCATACACATTAACCGTACACATTATAGCTCACGCTCTAAGTGCGTAAACATGATAATTAACAGTAATTAAACGTTAGGGACGTAATTATTCACAGAATACCAAAGAAAATACCAGCTTGTGTTGTAATGAGTTCGGAAAACACGTGAATAACACGGAATTTCACGTGTTTCATAAATGCTGTCTAAACTAGCGGCTTTAAGATAAATAACTCAATTTCAGTAACTGATACGCTAGAGAGCAAGGTTTGGATCGGCAAGTTATTGGTTTCCAATTAAACTAGGTCCGCGATTGACCATCAGTTCATATTTACGATTAAAAAATTGACAAAATTTTCCAGATGTCGTGAAAGGCGCGAACAAATCTTTAACATACTCTAGTAATGCAGCCAAATAATTCCTTTACTTTAATTTACAATAATAAAATTCGTAATGTGGAGACACTAATCTTAAGTTTACTCTCCTTCAAAAACAACAGACATTTACAAAGTCACACAGTACTATTGAGTTAAGAAGTTGGAACCAATATTGTGCACGCACAGCCCTTAATGCCCACGCAACGCGGGATAATTACTTTTAGTTCACAAATGGTTTCAAGAACATTAAAGCACTAATACGGTTGAGGTAGGTCAAAGTACCAGAATTATCGTACAGTACTATTGAGTTAAGTTGTGGCACCACTAAGGTATAGTCCTGAGTGAGTTTAATCTTTAGGCACTGCTGTTGATACGCAAACTAATTTTTCTTAAACTCTGGACCATCAGTTACTGATAGCATTCTTTGAGCAATTCTACTCCTCGGTTTGTACCTTCGCACTTACACGGTCAATCGTAAGTGATAAGAATTTAAACACTCGTGGACTCACTAGCCCCACTTGAAGCAATCACTCCTCAAGTAAAGAGAAAACTTACACTTAATGTGCATAAATGTTTGTATGTAGCGACTTATGTAGTGCAAGATTGCCATGAATAAAAAAATACAGGACTATTCAAAAAGATGGAACAGATTTCAAAGATTTATTTCTTACAGACTACAAGAGATAGAAACGCAATTCCAACGTTCCTGGAAAGATAAAAGTTGAAATTTTTGTGCATTCAGTGTGAGCACCACGTGTTACACCACTAATATCAAAACGATGGCTCATTTCGTGCCACACACGACGCAGGTGGTCTCCCGTTATCGAATTCACAACTTCAACAGTGCGATGTCGCAGACTTTAGAGAGTGTCAGGCATAGGGGAGGACAAAACCCGACAGACAGAAGTCAGAAGGCGTGAGGTCTGGAGACCTGCGAGACCACCGCTGATGAAGTTCATCTTCCGCTCCTCCTCTTCCAATCGAACGTCCTGGAATGCTGTCGTTCAGGTAAATTCGGGCGTGCTCTTTGCCTGGTAATAAATTTTCTTCAGCGGTTCATGAGAAGTATACAAAATGATTCAATATCTTTCTACAAGAAGATGAAGTTTAGCTCACTTAGAACAAAGGTTGTAGTATTTTATTTATCACAGAAGTACAAGCAGAATAACTTGAGGTAGATTAAGGTTTAGATTCTACCTCATAACCAAAAACACAATTAGAAACTGGACGAGCGATCTTCTGGAAAACGACCACTACGTGTCTCGTTTTCTCCATGTCTCTGACTATCTTCTGCTATGCCGCCATCCACTCGCACAGTTGTATGTCTACATCTACATCATACTCCGGAAGCCACCTAATGGTGTGTAGCGCAGGGTACTTTCGGTACAACTATCTGATCTACATCTACATCTACATCCATACTCCGCAAGCCACCTGACGGTGTGTGGCGGAGGGTACCCTGAGTACCTCTATCGGTTCTCCCTTCTATTCCAGTCTCGTATTGTTCGTGGAAAGAAGGATTGTTCGTATGGTTCTGTGTGGGCTCTAATCTCTCTGATTTTATCCTCATGGTCTCTTCGCGAGATATACGTAGGAGGGAGCAATATACTGCTCGACTCCTCGGTGAAGGTATGTTCTCGAAACAAAAGCCCATACAGAGCTACTGAGCGTCTCTCCTGCAGAGTCTTCCACTGGAGTTTATCTATCATCTCTGTAACGCTTTCCCGATTACTAAACGATCCTGTAACGAAGCGCGCCGCTCTCCGTTGGATCCCCTCCATCTCTCCTATCAACCCTATCTGGTACGCATCCCACACTGCTGAGCAGTATTCAAGCAGTGGGCGAACAAGCGTACTGTAACCTACTTCCTTTGTTTTCGGATTGCATTTCCTTAGGATTCTTCCAATGAATCTCAGTCTGGCATCTGCTTTACCGACGATCAACTTTATATGATAATTCTATTTTAAATCACTCCTAATGCTTACTCCCAGATAATTTATGGAATTAACTGCTTCCATTTGCTGACCTGCTATTTTGTAGGTAAATGATAAGGGATCTATCTTTCTATGAATTCGCAGCACATTACACTTGTCTACATTGAGATTCAATTGCCATTCCCTGCACCATGCGTCAATTCGCTGCAGATCCTCCTGCATTTCAGTACAATTTTCCATTGTTACAACCTCTCGATACACCACAGCATCATCTGCAAAAAGCCTCAGTGAACTTCCGATGCCATCCACAAGGTCATTTATGTATATTGTGAATAGCAACGGTCCTATGACACTCCCCTGCGGCACACCTGAAATCATTCTTACTTCGGAAGACTTCTCCCTCCAACCCTGTTCCACTCGCGAATAGTGCATGGGAAGAATGATTGTCGGTAAGCCTCTGTATTGGCTCTAATTTCTCGAATTTTCTCCTCGTGGTCAATATGCGAGAAGTATGTGGGGGAGGGGGAAGTAATACATTGTCCGACTACTTCTGAAAAGTGCTGTCCCGAAATTTCAGTAGTAAATCTCACCCTGATGCACAACGCCCCTCTTGTAACGTCTGCCGGTGCAGTTTTTTTTAGCGTCTCCGTAACGCTCTCTCACCAGCTAAACGATCCCGTGACAAAACGCGCCGCTCTTCGTTGGATCTTCTCTATGTGCCGTACAGTCCTACCTGGTAGGGATTCCAGATAGATGAACAATAACCAAGAATATGGCGAAAAAGCGCCTTCTAAGCCACTTGTCTCGTGGATGAGTTACATTTTCTTTAGATTTTTCCGATGAACTCTGTATAATTACGCCTAAATATTTTACGGCAGACGCTGTCTCCAGCTGTTTGTCATCAGTAGTGCAGCTGTACAGTAGCGGATTTCTTTTCCAGTGTATGCGCAATACGTCACATTTATTTACGTTTAGGGTCAATTGCCATTCCTGTGTATGCGCAATACGTCACATTTATTTACGTTTAGGGTCAATTGCCAGAGTCTCAGTTCTCTGCGGGTCGTTCTGCAAATTCTTACTATATTCTGGAGTTGCTACTTTTCTACAAACGACTCCCTCCTCTGCGAATAGTCTTGAGGAGCATCCGACGCTTTTAACTAAATCACTTGTAAATGAAGTGTAAACAGCAACGTGCTTATCACACATTCTTGTCGTACTTCGGATATTACCATCACGTCTTTGAGCTTCCGTTTGGAGTTGCAGCAGTAATTCGTGATAATATTTACAAATTGCTATAACGTCGGTCGATTTAGTTCTGTTAAGAGCGACTTGTTGAGTTCGACCTGCGAGAAAGTTTTGAATCCAATCGCAGGTCTGCTCCGATACTCCGTAAGCTCGTATTTTTTCCATTAAACGGGAATGCGGGACGGTATCAAACGCCTTAATGAAATAAAATAAAACGGCATCAACCTGAGCGCCGTTGTCCACTGCGCTGTGGATCTCATGGAGGAACAGAGCGAGCCGAGTTTCGCAGGATCTCTGTTTGCGGAATCCATGTTGATTTTTATGGAGGAGATGTTCATTTTCCAGGAACGTCATAATTCTTGAGTATTCAACATGTTCCATAATTTTACAATAGATTTTCGTCAACGATTTAGGTTTGTAATTGTTTCGATCTGTCTTACGGCCCTTCTTAAATAATCAATGATCTGCGCTCTTTTTCCAGTCGTTAGGTAGCTTCCGTTGCTCAAGCGATCTACGATACATTACTGCTAGAAGGGGAGCAAGTTCTTTGGCATAATCTTTTCAGAATCTTATGGGTATCTCATCTGATCCTGAAGCCTTTCCACTTCTAAGCGATTGTAGCTGATTTTCAATTCCGCTATCGGTTGTTTAATCTCTGCCATTTCGATGTCCGCACGACGATTGAAAGGAGAGACAATCTTATGATCTTCCGCGAAACAACTTCGGAAGACCGAATTCAGTATTTCGGCCTTCTCCCTGTTAAAGATGAAACAAATAAGTCCTCGGTCACAATTTTTAGTCTTATTAACCAGGTTTCAACACTCCTAAGAGTGTCTTCATTAGAATTTAAATGTTTGAAGTGGCCCGTAACATAATGAAAAATTTATAGTAAAAGATTTTGTTTTAGATAAAACTGTAAGTACTGGCTAACAATACACGACAGAGACAGTACTTAAATGTCACGTATAAATTAAACAACAGGCCAGAGGGGCTTTAGCCACTTTTTTTTAAAAAAAGAATGCATGAAGGCGAACCACTATGGGCTGCTTACAGCTGTAAAGCCACAGGTAGCAACGGACTGAGGCGCCCGGGTTAATAAGTACGGACAGGTGAACATGACACCAAGAGTGCCATCTGGTAGCCGTAAATACACTCCTGGAAATGGAAAAAAGAACACATTGACACCGGTGTGTCAGACCCACCATACTTGCTCCGGACACTGCGAGAGGGCTGTACAAGCAATGATCACACGCACGGCACAGCGGACACACCAGGACCCGCGGTGTTGGCCGTCGAATGGCGCTAGCTGCGCAGCATTTGTGCACCGCCGCCGTCAGTGTCAGCCAGTTTGCCGTGGCATACGGAGCTCCATCGCAGTCTTTAACACTGGTAGCATGCCGCGACAGCGTGGACGTGAACCGTATGTGCAGTTGACGGACTATGAACGAGGGCGTATAGTGGGCATGCGGGAGGCCGGGTGGACGTACCGCCGAATTGCTCAACACGTGGGGCGTGAGGTCTCCACAGTACATCGATGTTGTCGCCAGTGTTCGGCGGAAGGTGCACATGCCCGTCGACCTGGGACCGGACCGCAGCGAGGCACGGATGCACGCCAAGACCGTAGGATCCTACGCAGTGCCGTAGGGGACCGCACCGCCACTTCCCAGCAAATTAGGGACACTGTTGCTCCATGAAGCTGGGCTACGGTCCCGCACACCGTTAGGCCGTCTTCCGCTCACGCCCCAACATCGTGCAGCCCGCCTCCAGTGGTGTCGCGACAGGCGTGAATGGAGGGACGAATGGAGACGTGTCGTCTTCAGCGATGAGAGTCGCCTCTGCCTTGGTGCCAATGATGGTCGTATGCGTGTTTGGCGCCGTGCAGGTGAGCGCCACAATCAGGACTGCATACGACCGAGGCACACAGGGCCAACACCCGGCATCATGGTGTGGGGAGCGATCTCCTACACTGGCCGTACACCACTGGTGATCGTCGAGGGGACACTGAATAGTGCACGGTACATCCAAACCGTCATCGAACCCATCGTTCTACCATTCCTAGACCGGCAAGGGAACTTGCTGTTCCAACAGGACAATGCACGTCCGCATGTATCCCGTGCCACCCAACGTGCTCTAGAAGGTGTAAGTCAACTACCCTGGCCAGCAAGATCTCCGGATCTGTCCCCCATTGAGCATGTTTGGGACTGGATGAAGCGTCGTCTCACGCGGTCTGCACGTCCAGCACGAACGCTGGTCCAACTGAGGCGCCAGGTGGAAATGGCATGGAAAGCCGTTCCACAGGACTACATCCAGCATCTCTACGATCGTCTCCATGGGAGAACAGCAGCCTGCATTGCTGCGAAAGGTGGATATACACTGTACTAGTGCCGACATTGTGCATGCTCTGTTGCCTGTGTCTATGTGCCTGTGGTTCTGTCAGTGTGATCATGTGATGTATCTGACCCCAGGAATGTGTCAATAAAGTTTCCCCTTCCTGGGACAATGAATTCACGGTGTTCTTATTTCAATTTCCAGGAGTGTATAAGTAGGTTACTTAACATTTAAAATAGAGACAGTTGAATGTTCAAATGAACAGTATTTAGTACTTGAACTCAAAGACAAAAACAACAGCAGACATGGTAACATATTGATTATGTAAAAGCATAGAAATACAGTTTGAAAACTGAAAACTGATTAACAGTACAAAACGAAGCAGTGCTTAAATAAATATAAAGCGAAACAGCTTGAGTCACAATTTAAAGTAAAGTGATTGAAAGGCGAGCCACTGAAGGCTGCTCGCATATGTCGTGCTTCAGACTGAGGCGCCCACGATGACAACTGCGGGCAGGCGAACATTGCACCGAGAGTGCCGTCTAGCAGCCGCAAGTACAACCTGGCCACTTAACATTCAGATGTAGACGAACGAATATTATGATGAACATTATTCAGTACATGACGTAAAAGGTAATATTTTGTTTAACAGCGACAGATGAAGTAACATTTTGTCTACGTCAGACCTTAGAAGTTCAGTTTGAATTATGGAAACATCACTATAGAAAATACAACAAGGATGAATGACACAGCCTGTAGAAAACGATATAACATGAAATACAGCCAATAAATCATTTAATAAATGAAAAAATATTAGTTGATTTAGACGGAGAAAAACATTTCGGTAACTGCACGAGGAGACCTGAAATTAAATATCAAGTAACGGCTTTATACCGTTGAAGAAATTTTTATTACGCAACTGCAGTTGCTCATTGGGAATGAGGTTATCATTTCGAGAAAGATGTTTAAAAATCTGTAATTCTTCAAGAATATGTAGTCTATGCCCTTTCTTCTCGGTGTGCAAAGTGTTGATATCGAAAATAGCTTTAGGCGCGTGACCTGTAATCAGAAGATGGGCGGCAAAAGACGAATTTTGGGTGCTTTATATCTGGTTGTAAAGGCACGTCCTGTTTGTCCTATGTAGTAAGAAGAGCATGTGTCACAGAAAATCTTATAGATGCCAGAACTTTCTAAGGGGGAGCGAGTCGATTTTAAATGATGAATGTTCTTTTCAGATTATTATTGGTAGAAAAGGCAACGTTGCAGTTGTATTCGTCTCCCGTTTCTGTTCTGATGTGGTCGCTGAAAGAATGAACAGATGGTTTTGACCCACTTACTGATTTTACATACGACCAATATCTCTTAGGGCTTTTACTCAAGTCTGTTGACGAAGTCTTACTTATAAAATCATTGAACGCTTCCTCTCATTGCTCTCCTTACGCTCGTTTTCGCTTCGTTCAGCTTTTGTTCCCCCCATGAACCATGGACCTTGCCGTCGGTGGGGAGGCTTGCGTGCCTCAGCGATACAGATGGCCGTACCGTAGGTGCAACCACAACGGAGGGGTATCTGTTGAGAGGCCAGATAAACATGTGGTTCCTGAAGAGGGGCAGCAGCCTTTTCAGTAGTTGCAGGGGCAACAGTCTGGATGATTGACTGATTTGGCCTTGTAACATTAACCAAAACGGCCTTGCTGTGCTGGTACTGCGAACGGCTGAAAGCAAGGGGAAACTACAGCCGTAATTTTTCCCGAGGACATGCAGCTTTACTGTATGATTAAATGATGATGGTGTCCTCTTGGGTAAAATATTCCGGAGGTAAAATAGTCCCCCATACGGATCTCCGGGCGGGGACTACCCAAGGGGACGTCATTATCAGGAGAAAGAAAACTGGCGTTCTACGGATCGGAGCGTGGAATGTCAGATCCATTAATCGGGCAGGTAGGTTAGAAAATTTAAAAAGGGAAATGGATAGGTTAAAGTTAGATATAGTGGGAATTAGTGAAGTTCGGTGGCAGGAGGAACAAGACTTTTGGTCAGGTGAATACAGGGTTATAAATACAAAATCAAATAGGGGTAATGCAGGAGTAGGTTTAATAATGAATAAAAAAATAGAAGTGCGGGTTACCTACTACAAGCAGCATAGTGAACGCATTATTGTGGCCAAGATAGACACAAAGCCCATGCCTACTACAGTAGTACAAGTTTATATGCCAACTAGCTCTGCAGATGATGAAGAAATTGAAGAAATGTATGACGAGATAAAAGAAATTATTCAGGTAGTGAAGGGAGACGAAAATTTAATAGTCATGGGTGACTGGAATTCGTCAGTAGGAAAAGGGAGAGAAGGAAACATAGTAGGTGAATATGGATTGGGGGGAAGAAATGGAAGAGGAAGCCGCCTTGTAGAATTTTGCACTGAGCATAACTTAACCATAGCTAACACTTGGTTCAAGAATCATAAAAGAAGGTCGTATACCTGGAAGAATCCTGGAGATACTAAAAGGTATCAGATAGATTATATAATGGTAAGACAGAGATTTAGGAACTAGGTTTTAAATTGTAAGACATTTCCAGGGGCAGATGTGGATTCTGACCACAATCTATTGGTTATGAACTGCAGATTGAAACTGAAGAAACTGCAAAAAGGTGGGAATTTAAGGAGATGGGACCTGGATAAACTGAAAGAACCAGAGGTTGTAGAGAGTTTCAGGGAGAGCATAAGGGAACAATTGACAGGAATGGGGGAAAGAAATACAGTAGAAGAAGAATGGGTAGCTCTGAGGGATGAAATAGTGAAGGCAGCAGACGATCAAGTAGGTAAAAAGGCGAGGGCTAATAGAAATCCTTGGGTAACAGAAGAAATATTGAATTTAATTGATGAAAGGAGAAAATATAAAAATGCAGTGAATGAAGCAGGCAAAAAGGAATACAAACGTCTCAAAAATGAGATCGACAGGAAGTGCAGAATGGCTAAGCAGAGATGGCTAGAGGACAAATGTAAGGATATAGACGCTTGTCTCACTAGGGGTAAGATAGATACTGCCTACAGGAAAATTAAAGAGACCTTTGGAGAGAAGAGAACCACTTGTATGAATATCAAGAGCTCAGATGGCAAAGCAGTTCTAAGTAAAGAAGGGAAGGCAGAAAGGTGGAAGGAGTATATAGAGGGTTTATACAAGGGCGATGTACTTGAGGACAATATTATGGAAATGGAAGAGGATGTAGACGAAGACGAAATGGGAGATAAGATACTGCGTGAAGAGTTTGACAGAGCACTGAAAGACCTGTGTCGAAACAAGGCCCCGGGAGTAGACAACATTCCATTAGAACTACTGATGGCCTTGGGAGAGCCAGTCATGACAAAACTCTACCATCTGGTGAGCAAGATGTATGAGACATGCGAAATACCCTCAGACTTCAAGAAGAATATAATAATTCCAATCCCAAAGAAAGCAGGTGTTGACAGATGTGAAAATTACAGAACTATCAGTTTAATAAGTCACAGCTACAAAATACTAACGCGAATTCTTTACAGACGAATGGAAAAACTGGTAGAAGCGGACCTCGGGAAAGATCAGTTTGGATTCCGTAGAAATGTTGGAACACGTGAGACAATACTAACCTTACGACTTATCTTAGAAGAAAGATTAAGAAAAGGCAAACCTACGTTTCTAGCATTTGTAGACTTAGAGAAAGCTTTTGACAATGTTAACTGGAATACTCTCTTTCAAATTCTGAAGGTGGCAGGGGTAAAATACAGGGAGCGAAGGCTATTTACAATTTGTACAGAAACCAGATGGCAGTTATAAGAGTCGAGGGGCATGAAGGGGAAGCAGTGGTTGGGAAAGGCGTGAGACAGGGTTTTAGCCTCTCCCCGATGTTATTCAATCTGTATATTGAGCAAGCAGTAAAGGAAACAAAAGAAAAATTCGCAGTAGGTATTAAAATTCATGGAGAAGAAGTAAAAACTTTGAGGTTCGCCGATGACATTGTAATTCTGTCAGAGGACAGCAAAGGACTTGGAAGAGCAGTTGAACGGAATGGACAGTGTCTTGAAAGAAGGATATAAGATGAACATCAACAAAAGCAAAACGAGGATAATGGAATGTAGTCAAATTAAATCTGGTGATGCTGAGGGAATTAGATTAGGAAATGAGAGACTTAAAGTAGTAAAGGAGTTTTGCTATTTAGGGAGTAAAATAACTGATGATGGTCGAAGTAGAGAGGATATAAAATGTAGACTGGCAATGGCAAGGAAATCGTTTCTGAAGAAGAGAAATTTGTTATCATCGGGTATAGATTTATGTGTCAGGAAGTCGTTTCTGAAAGTATTTGTATGGAGTGTAGCCATGTATGGAAGTGAAACATGGACGATAAATTGTTTGGACAAGAAGAGAATAGAAGCTTTCGAAATGTGGTGCTACAGAAGAATGCTGAAGATAAGGTGGGTAGATCACGTAAGTAATGAGGAGGTATTGAATAGGATTGGGGAGAAGAGAAGTTTGTGGCACAACTTGAGTAGAAGAAGGGATCGGTTGGTAGGACATGTTTTGAGGCATCAAGGGATCACAAATTTAGCATTGGAGGGCAGCGTGGAGGGTAAAAATCGTGGAGGTAGACCAAGAGATGAATACACTAAGCAGATTCAGAAGGATGTAGGCTGCAGTAGGTACTGGGAGATGAAGAAGATTGCACAGGCTAGAGTAGCATGGAAAGCTGCATCAAACCAGTCTCAGGACTGAAGACCACAACATCAACAACAGCTTTTGTTTTCCTGCTAGGTTTTTACTTCTCTTGAATCTCTTTGTTTACGTAGTGCTTTTCTAACACAGCTGTTAAACCATGGTGGATCATTCCCATCCCTTAAAACCTTACTCGAAACATACTTGTCTTGGGCATCTTGAACGATGCCTCTGAATTTTTTCCATCTGTTCTCCACATTTTCGCCGTTATCACCGAATATTTGATCCTGAAATTTGTATCCTGACACCCTTGTTGAGAAAATATATCCTCCTACCTTTCTTAACATTCCTGGTAGGACGCATCACAGTAACCCATCATAGGATTTCCTTAGCCCACCTTAGGTGAGCCATTTTGTGTTGATACACGTCCATGGTCCATAATTGTCATTCTGGGTTGGGGATTTTCTCTGGCCGGGGAATAGGTGTTTGTGTTGTCCTCATCATTTCATCATCATCACCATCATCATCATTCGTGACACTGGCTGGACTGAACTGTGTAACAATTTGGACTGTGAAAAAATTGGGACTTTGTATGGGCGATGATTATCGCACAGTTCAGCGCTCCACAAACCAAACGTCATCACCATCATCCATTCCAATTCCATAACAGTTACATTGACATCCTTATTTATCTTCTCGTGAGTTCTTCTTATCCCCAGTACATTTATTTCGAGTTATCGCTGTGAATTTGTAGTTTTTTTAGATAATTTGTACAGAGAAAAAACATGTCTGATAGCAAACGATTATATCTTGCAATAAATACTGAGACACGTTCAGTCGAATCTAGTTTGGAATACGTTATTCAATAACATATTGACTTGTATGCAGTCTCCATTCAACTTTCTGTTTCAGCATGCACGCGCTGAGCGAGTCCAATCATCCTTAGTACGAAAATTTTCCACCGGTTCGGAAACAATTTTAATCTGCGCTACATATCTTTCTGCATGCTAGTCGATTCAAACAATCCAGTCTTTCGGGTTGTTTACACGATATGGATTGGTCAGTATTCCTTCTACAGCGCCTGTAGATGATCAAGATTATCTTTGAAGTCAGGATGGGAAATAGTTACCTTGCAGAACTCCACTCTGAACTGTGGAAATTCTGCCCTTTTGATGTAATCTACTACAAATTGTTATGTCTTACAGATTTCAATCAAATTTATATTCAGTTTAGGTTCCCAAAGGTTTGAAAGTGATCTCTCGTAAGTCTGTTACATTAGAAATAATCTGGAAATCAATAATTTAGAATAAATGGTAGCTGAAACTCATTAAATTTTATATAACCTCGCTCATGACTTGTTCGTCTATCATGATTACATTCCAAGATCTGCTTGTTCCCTGAGTTGTTTAAAGATAATAATGATTAATATTTAAAGACAGAGAGTGAAAATGTTGGTAAAGATGTGATATAATGCTTATAAACAACAGTTGGCCTTTCAATTTTTAATTTTTTTTTTTTTTTTTTGTGAGTTCAGACACTTACAGCTCCTGGACGTTGTGAGAAAGTGGACATACTTGTCGGCAGGAAGTTATTTGTGATCCTTATTTGTAGAAAATGTGCTAATTTTCGTGTCTTCATTATTTTACATGACAGGTTTCGTGCAGTTTTGCCCAGGTTAAGATTATTTACCGTGGTTACTTTTAATGGAAATATTGCACAACCCTCTTTGTATAGCAATAAGAAGCCACTTCTTGGATTACGGAGAGTTGAGAAACGGTGAAACGTATTTATATGGAAGTAACTGCAAGAAAGATTCGTGAAATAAAGTTAAAACTTATAATAACGTATTGTCTGTGAATATGATGGTTAGACACAATAGATTTTGCAATTAAGAAAAACCTTACTTGATCTAGCTTCTAAAGAGTGATGTACATTTGTTAGTTAGCTGCAAAGGTCGATAAATAGCTGGCCTCTCGTTGTCATGGAAGTTGCAATCCAGCTCAGTGATTTACAGTACATGTTTAATGTTTGGAGTAACTGAGGCACACACAGGCCCTTTTACCATCACACTTTAGTACATATTGTGGTCTTGTACAAATTTTTCTTTGTATTCTATTCGGACACTGTTTCGTTATTGGAGACTCAACAAGGACAGATAAATTTGTGATAGTCATTAATGAGGACCCGTTATACTAACTTGCCCTAATGGAATCCGAGCAAATCGAAGCGATTTTCGACCGCATTCGAGATTTCAAATTCCCATAGTCTCCCATAATTACTTCAGATGATGGGAAGGGTGTTTCCTTTGAAAAGACAACACGTAATTTTATGAACATTTACATCTGCATCTACCTCTACATCTACCACTTCATCTGCTTCTACATCTACACTTCATAAGTCAGGTTAAGTGTGGCGAAGGGCGCTTGGGATACCAAAGTTACCTCCAGCCTTTCCAGTCCCAATCGCGAATGGTGCACAGGAAGAACGACTATTGGTAAGCCACCGTAAAGGTTAGAACTTCTGTGACAATACGTTCGTGGTGTTTTTGCAAGATGTATGAAGAAGTAAATAATGCGAAGGTGAGTCGAAGGAAACCCTTAAATATTTTTTAAATATTATTTATTGTGCAGAAGTGGTACAAAGCTGTATCACTTTTCAACATAATCTCACCCACGCTGAATGCAAGTCCTCCAGCGCTTACAAAGTGCATAAATTCCTTTAGAAAAAAAATTCTTTTGGTAGTCCAAGGAACCACTCATGCACCGCGTGGCATACCTCTTCATCAGAACGGTACTTCCTTCCTCCCACTGCGTCTTTGAGTGGTCCAAACATTTGGAAATCACTTGGGGCAAGGTCGGGTGAGTATGGTGGATGAGGAAGACACTCAAAATGCAGGTCTGTGATTGTTGCAACTGTTGTACGGGCAGTGTGGGGCCTTGCATTGTCATGTTGCAAAAGGACACCTGCTGACAGCAATCCACGTCGCTTTGATTTGATTGCAGGTCGCAGGTGATTTTTTAGGGTGTCTGTGTATGATGCACTGGTGACAGTGGTCCCTCTAGGCATGTAATGCCCCAAAATGACGCCTTTTTCGTCCCAAAAGAGAGTGAGCATAACCTTCCCTGCTGATGGTTCTGTTCGAAACTTGTTTGGGTTTCGTGATGAGGAATGGCGCCATTCGTTGCTCGCTCTCTTCGTTTCCGGTTGGTGGAAGTGAACCCAGGTTTCGTCCCCAGTAACGATTCTTGCAAGGAAGCCATCACCTTCTCGTTCAAAGCGCCGAAGAAGTTCTTCACAAGCATCAACACGTCGTTCTCTCATTTCAGGAGTCAGCTGCCGTGGCACCCATCTTGCAGACACTTTGCGAAACTGAAGCACGCTCGTGCACAATGTGGTGTGCTGACCCATGACAAATCTGTAAACATGCTGCAATGTCATTCAGTGTCACTGGGCGGTTTTCCTTCACTATGGCTTCAATGCTACAATGTTCTGTGGAGTCACAACTCGTTGTGTCTGACCTAGACGAGGAGCATATTCCACTGAAGTCACACCATTTGCGTACTTCCTACTCCTTTCGTAGACTTGCTGCTGTGACAAACATGCATCTATGTACTGAACCTTCATTCGTCGATGAATTTGAATAGGTTTCACACCTTCACTACGCAAAAACCGAATAACAGAACGCTGTCCTTCCCTGGTGCAAGTCGCAAGTGGAGAGGCCATCTTTATACTGATACTGCGACGGTATGTGTGCATCTGCACTACGCTGCCACCTACAGGCCATTCTGCACGCTGTTTGTAGCACGCTTACCAACTTACAGTATAACGGCGAGAAATTTCGATTTGTTGTTACAAATTTAAGATTTTCATTTGACTCACCCTCGGATGCTGGTCCTCGTTTCTAGAATGTACATTTTCAGAAGCTTAACGGTAAGCAGCACCATGACGTACGACGCCTCTCTCATAGTGACTGCCAGCGGTAGTTGATGCACATCTCCGTGGCGTCTTTGTACTTAACAAATGATTCCAAGACGAAACACGCTGCTCTTCTTGGGATTTTCTTTACTTCCTCTATCAACTTAATCTAGTAAGGGATCCAGTGAGAGGTGTAATAAAGCGTGGGCATGATAAAACTAAACTGGATAGTACGTTGCGCACAGTAAGATAGGCAACTCGGCTTACATCATCCACACCGAAGACATGTGGAGTAAGTTTGGTAGCCTATTTTAACAGTGCATGAACATACTTTCCAACACAGATTTTCACTGATCAGCCGGAACATTATGATACCCTACCTTATAGCTGGGTTGTCCACCTTTTGCACGGATAACAGCGGCGACGCGTCTTGGCCTGGAAGCCATGACGCCTTGGTAGGTCGCTCAGGGAGCAGCACTACACCTCCACACACAGATCACCTAATTCCCGTAAATTACGGGGAGGGAGACAATGAGCTCTGACACTACTTGAGTCACATCCCAGATGCGTTCGATCGGGTTGATATCTTGCGAGTTGGGCGGCCAGCATATCAATTGGATTTCGCTACTGCGTTCCTCGAACCGCTCGTGGCCTTGTGACATGACGCATTATCTTGATGAGAAACGCCGCTGTCGTCGGAAACCATGATCGTTATGAAGGCGTGTACGTGGTCTTCAACCAGTGTACGATAATCCTTGCCCGTCATGGCGCCTTCCAAGAGCTCTACTGGACTCACTGATGCCCATGTAAATGATCCCCAGAGCATAATGATGCCACCACCAGCTTGTCTCCGTCTCTAAGTACAGGTGTGAAGGAGCTGTTCCCACCCATCGGCATGAGGAAGAAGATATCGAGATTCATCAGACCATACAACGCTCTGTCACTGCGACAACGTCCAGGGCCAATGGTCATGTGCCCATTTCAATTGCAGTAGCTGAAGTCGTGGTATTAACATTGGAACATGCATGGGCTGTCAACTGCGGAGGCCAATCGCTTGTAGTTATCGATGCACTGTGTGTTCAGAAACACATGTACTGTGCCCAGTATTAAAGTCTGATGTTAGTTCCGCCACAGTTCCCCGCCTGTCTTGTTTTACCAATAAGCCCATTCTACGAAATCGGACATCTACAAAGAGGGGTAGCTGCCCAACACCACGACGTCTGGACTTGATTTCACCTTGGTTTTGCCACCTGTTGAAGACACTCACGACAGCACTCTTCGAACACCCGGCAGTTCGTGGGAGTCTCCGACATGCTCTAATTGAGCCGCCGAGCCACCACAAACTGCCCTCGGTCAAACTCATACAGATCGTCCGCCGTCCCCGGACAACACGCTCGCTGATATTACATGCACTGTGCGTGCGGCCTGACAGATGCTGCTATCACCTGGACGGGTTTATATCAACAGTATTCTGGTGGTGATAATGTTCTGGCTGATCAGTGTATTATGCCCACCCTGTACAAAGTATCATTCCGACAAGGATTTTATAAGCTACCATCTTCGTGGGAGGACTGCAGTTTTTGAGGATTCTTACAACGAATCTCAGTGGTACATCTGTCTTTACTATGGTTATTTTTATGTGGTAGCTCCACTTAGCTCTGCATGTATATTCCTAAATAATTTATGATGGGTGTAATTGTTGTTAGTAATAGTTTGCCAATTTTGAAATCAAACTATCATTGCTGAATATGAGTTAGAGTTCCGTGTTTGAGGTCCTCTTTATCAGTAGTACGTTACACACAAAACTTCATTCCCTTTGAATGTTTGCAGCGCATGATTGACTAACCTCAATGCTACTTAACTGGGAAACGGCTCGTCGAATGGAATTCTTTTCTTAACAGTTATCTCTCAGCGTAACCTAGCCTGCTACACCCTCAGTAGTTTTTGCGACTGTTTTTGACCATACTGTATAATGGTGTTGGCTTTCAAGTGTATATGTCTGCTTTCGTTGTCATATTTCGTTTTATTAGTTTGGACAAGAAGAGAATAGAAGCTTTCGAAATGTGGTGCTACAGAAGAATGCTGAAGATAAGGTGGGTAGACCACGTAACTAATGAGGAGGTATTGAATAGGATTGGGGAGAAGAGAAGTTTGTGGCACAACTTGACTAGAAGAAGGGATCCGTTGGTAGGACATGTTTTGAGGCATCAAGGGATCACAAATTTAGCATTGGAGGGCAGTGTGGAGGGTAAAATCATAGATGGAGACCAAGAGATGAATACACTAAGCAGATTCAGAAGGATGTAGGTTGCAGTAGGTACTGGGAGATGAAGAAGCTTGCACAGGATAGAGCAGCATGGAGAGCTGCATGAAACCAGTCTCAGGACTGAAGACCACAACAACAACAACAGTTTGCTCTAATGTTACGGAAAATCTGTGAGCTTCTCTTTGAATGTAAAACTGAGAAGGAAGTTTAGGCTAGTCTCTTTCTTATTGAACTGATCCATTGATGAATATATTGGACAATATTCAGAAACTGCATGAAAAATAAATTATTTATTAATTTTCGTTCTCTGAATCATGTGATGTTTATGTCTCAGGATGAGGTACATCATAGTTGACTAAATTATTTGAGCGCATTTGGGAAGATTTATACGAAGAAACGTCCATTGGTGATACTGTGTGCTGCCACAGAACGTGGTGAAAGAGACCGTAATGTAGCCGCTCTGACGCCTTCAGAGGAGCGGAGTCAATGGATTGACCATAGAGGCAACCAACTGCAGTGGGCGCTGTGAGTGCTTTACATGCGATTTACAGATGGCCGCACGTAGCACTGGAGAGCAACGTGCGCCCAGGTCTTTCCACAGCGGAGCTCCCATTGCCAGTAAATCAAGGCGACAACGATTTTCCGGCTGGAGAGGGGCACAGAGTTCCGTGGGTAATAGTGCGAAGCATCCGGACCGCGCCACACCGCTTCGGCAAATGTTCGTACTATTCGACTTCTCAGGAAAGCACAGCACCTCTTCCTCGTTCACCATCAGTGACTCCTTTTCATTCTTGCCTTCTTAATAACACCCTTGTTTCATACATACATACATACATACATACATGCATCAAACCAGACTTATGTCCTTCACAATAACAAATTACCTCCTCCTGTTCTTTGATTCCTGTACCCCTACTTAACACCCCCTTCGCCACTACAGTAAATACGTTTTTCACCTTCTGAATTTATCGCCTGCAGAATGAATTACAACACTTTACACTAATGAGCCAAAACACTAAGACCACTGAAACGCCTGGTTAAATCCGCAGGACAGATCAGGCAGCTGTAATTGTGGGAAGGGGCCAAAATTAGCGGCTGTCAGTTACACTCGAACACATATAACTTCATTTAGTTGCCCACACATTACAGCGCAAATTTCCGGCGTTAGCTATCGACTGAATATGGCACACAATCTTATGGCTTAAGGGCACAACCTCTTTAATTTTTAAAACGGCCGAAGTCCCATGATTTAAAACACAACTACAATGAATTTTCAAAAGTCAGAAGGTCCAAAGCTTTATCATTAAATAATTTTAGAAATGGAGGCTGAAGGCCCAAACAATCTAAGACTTGACAAGTAAGGAATTTTAATTTTAAAACGGCTGAAGGCCCATGATTGAAAAACACAACTATAATAAATTTTCAAAAGGCAGAAGGCCTATAGCTTTATCCAAAAATATTTTAAATGAGGCTGAAGGGCCAAACAATGCAAGACTTGACACGTAAGGAACTTTCAATTTCAAAGCGGCTGAAGGCCTATTATTTAAAACCCAACTAAAAGCATACAAATTCTAAACATCGCCTATGAGCCATTAAAATACACAGTCAAACACCAATAAGAAAAGGCAGTACAGCCAGTGGCGCTCAGAAGTTTCCGGGGGTTGGTCTGCACTTGAAATATTAACGTTCGATTAGGGGAGACAGGTAGTCGGCCCAACTATATCTGATCCAGTTTGGAAGGTAGGAGACGAGGTACTGTCAGAAGTAAAGCTGTGAGTACCGGGCGTGAGTCGTGCTTCGGTAGCTCAGATGGTAGAGCACTTGCCCGCGAAAGGCAAAGGTCCCGAGTTCGAATCTCGGTCGGGCACACAGTTTTAATCTGCCAGGAAATTTTATATCTGATCCGCCCGCAACCGACCAAGAGACAGTCAACGGACCCACCAAGTCCACTTCCTTTCCACCCGACCAGTAGACAAGGAACTCCAAAGCCGAAAAGTAAAAGGCGTAGCCGCCCAGAACCAAGTATGCATAAACTGTCAAAAGTACACACGTGTTGGACAGCGACAACACGGAGAGGAAAGGACACTGCCTGAATTTTACGTGAGCGGCCAGGGCAAGTAACCGGAACGCTAACAGCCACACGGAAGAAAATTCCGCTAGTGCACTTGGACTTCAACTAACCAAAATACAAATAAACAACCAGCGAATGGTGGCCAAACTTTCGCCAACTCGAACACTCGCTGTTGCTCAAGGGATTACCCCGAACAGCCAACCATGAAAACCAACGGCACAATGTGAACAAACTGGCTTCAGTAATTAAATGACCACTCAACTTTGATGTCCTGGGTCGGTGAGCCACGAACCTCGTAGCAATCGGAACAGCTCCCACAGACTCCGACACTGCGAAGAGACTGCCAACGGGCCCGGCCCACAGCGCCGTGCGGAGATTTCCTGGCTGATCCACACCAACTGACCGACAGCCGCACACCGGCTAGCCGGAAGCTATAAGAACCAGACCAAATATAGTACAAGCCGCGAATTTCGATACGCACCGCTGCTGCCACACGTAGAAGGGGGAAGAACCACGGCGTAACCGTAATAACAGTGGGAAACCAACAGTCAAGGTTTAAACCAACATAATCCGGGGCCAGCACGGCTCAACCTCTGCCAACCGTGAGGTTGTATGCTGCCTGGTGGCGCTGAGGGTATGTGACGCGTTAAGAGAAGTATATGAGAGGAGCAGAGCCGAATGGTGGACCATTCTAACGACGACAAGCGGCGCAGATGCGGAAATCTGCCGACGTAAGTGACTTTGACACAAGTCAGACTGTTGTGGCCCAGTGCCTGGGAGCGAGCGTCTCGTAAAGGGCGAAGCTGGTCGCCTGTCCGCGTGCTACTGTTGTGAGCGTCGATGGACAGCGGTTGAAGAAAGCTGAAACCGCGAGGAAGCAACAGGAAGTTGTACTTCCGTACCTCAAAACACAGCGTGGGGATCGGAGACTTGCCCGCTCTCTAAAGCAGGATAGGCGGCCGTCTGTGACAGATCTGACGGCAGAGTACGAGTACATTGCTGGAGCAGGAACGAGTGTTTTGGTGCACCCCGTTCAGCGTCGAACATAGCGTTCCGCAGCACATCGTCATTTATGACTACGGTGGACACGGAATTTTGGAGGTTGGATCGCGATCAATGGAATCGTGTCGCCTGGTGGGATGAATGCCGTTTGTTGTTAAACCACGCTGAAGGTAGTTAGATTAGATTAGATTAGATTAATACTAGTTCCATGGATCATGAATACGATATTTCGTAATGATGTGGAACTATCGAATTTTCCAATACATGACATAATTAGGTTAATTTAACAACATACTTAAGTTAATATAACAACTTTATTTTTTTGTGTTTTTTTTGTTTTTCTTTATTTTTTATTTTTATTTTTTTAATATTTTTTTCTTTTTTTCTTAATTTATATCTAAACATTCCTCTATGGAGTAGAAGGAGTTGTCATTCAGAAATTCTTTTAATTTCTTCTTAAATACTTGTTGGTTATCTGTCAGACTTTTGATACTATTTGGTAAGTGACCAAAGACTTTAGTGCCAGTATAATTCACCCCTTTCTGTGCCAAAGTTAGATTTAATCTTGAATAGTGAAGATCATCCTTTCTCCTAGTATTGTAGTTATGCACACTGCTATTAGTTTAGAATTGGGTTTGGTTGTTAATAACAAATTTCATAAGAGAGTATATATACTGAGAAGCTACTGTGAATATCCCTAGATCCTTAAATAAATGTCTGCAGGATGATCTTGGGTGGACTCCAGCTATTATTCTGATTACACGCTTTTGTGCAAAAATACTTTATTCCTCAGTGACGAATTACCCCAAAATATGATGCCATATGAAAGCAATGAGTGAAAATAGGCGTAGTAAGCTAATTTACTAAGATGTTTATCACAAAAATTTGCAATGACCCTTATTGCATAAGTAGCTGAACTCAAACGTTTCAGCAGATCATCAATGTGTTTCTTCCAATTTAATCTCTCATCAATGGACACGCCTAAAAATTTGGAATATTCTACCTTAGCTATATGCTTCTGATTAAGGTCTATATTTATTAATGGCGTCATATCATTCACTGTACGGAACTGTATGTACTGTGTCTTATCAAAATTCAGTGAGAGTCCGTTTACAAGGAACCACTTAGTAATTTTCTGAAAGACAGTATTGACAATTTCATCAGTTAATTCTTGTTTGTCAGGTGTGATTACTATACTTGTATCATAAGCAAAGAGAACTAACTTTGCCTCTTCATGAATATAGAATGGCAAGTCATTAATATATAATAAGAACAACAAAGGACCCAAGACTGACCCTTGTGGAACCCCATTCTTGATAGTTCCCCAGTTTGAGGAATGTGCTGATCTTTGCGTATAGTGTCCAGGTATGGCGTCATCCAGGAGAACGGCTGCTCTAGACATGCAGCGCGCCATGGGTGCAGGCCGGCGGGAGCAGTATTATGTAATGGGAGACATTACCCTGCGCTGCCATGGAACCTGCGGTAGTATCTGAAGGCACCATGACACCTGTGGATTACCGGTGACCCATTACGCTGGATGTCTTCCTCAAAAGCGATGGCATCTTCCAGCACGATAACTGTCCGTGTCACGTAGCCACAGTCGTACTGCAGTAGTTTGAGGTGCATGATTGTGACCTCACATCGATGTCTTGGCCATCAAATTCGACTTATCTGAATCCATTGAAACCAAACTGGGACACTATCGGGCGCCAGCACCGCCCCCACCAACCAGCCCCCCGTAAATAGCGGGAAGTGTTTGACCTGTGCATAAGCATCTGGGCCACAAACCTCTGGAAACCTACCAAGTACTGTAGATAAAATTAAAATTTTTGAAACAGTCTTGATCGCAATCTTGTTAAAATACTTTTTTTATTGGAGTGAGTGACTGGTTTCGACTCTATGAAAGAGTCATCTTCAGCGTACAGAGCGGTGGATGGCCACTGCTAGGTGAGTTCAAAATGGCTCTGAGCACTATGGGACTCAACTGCTGTGGTCATAAGTCCCCTAGAACTTAGAACTACTTAAACCTAACTAACCTAAGGACATCACACACATCCATGCCCGAGGCAGGATTCGAACCTTCGACCGTAGCAGTCGCGCTAGGTGAGTTCATTCGACGGAACTCATCGTACAACAATGTACGATGAACGCTTTGAACTGCATACAAGAGTATAGTGCTCTTTCGGCAGAAATGCCGCAGATCACCGTCTGTCCTACTTTACAGAGCAGGCAAGCCTCCGAACCCCAAGTTCTGTGAAGAGTCGTGGACGTCCAACCATTTAGTGCCTAGTGTTTAGTTTCACTCTGCTTCTACCTCTTTCCGCAGATGCTCACGACCGCGCCACTTGAACATTCGACCAGCTTCGCCATTTCCGAGATACTCGTTCACAGTCTCTGCTTAATAATACTCTGTCCTTTGCGGAAGTCGCTTTCTCAATGGATTTCCTCATTTGCAGCCCATCTTTTCGCTAGGGTGGTCCCGCGTCCGTGTCTGCTCCGCTTAAATACTTTTGTTACCGAGTCACGTGCTCAAAGCGCCATCAGGCGTCATCCAATGCCGCGGTGGGCAGTGCTCATAATGTTTCAGCTCATCAGTGTATACCTCAAAATGATTGTGACAGTAAGAGGAACAAGATACAGTGGACCTAGTGAAATGAGTCCGAATAATTCTTTACAGCTTTCTGATTGAAGAGTGAAGCTCTAATCCGTCGCCTTTTAATTTCAGCTCTTTAGGTAGTTGGAGAACAATGAGCCAGACTAATCTACTTGTAAAGTGCAGTCTGGAACAGACCTTACAATTTGACGTCGTGTAGAGAGGTGATAGGGCTCCAAATCACTTGAAGAAGTTCTCACTGAGGCTAACCTGTGGTTCACTTTGTCGAGTTATACAGTATGTTGCAGTACAATGGTTTGTGGTAACACATTTCTTTCTTGTGGAGACTAATTACTTGTTACGTGATAATAGCCTAATAACCCCAAAACCAGTTGGCGATTAAATAATTTTAGAGGAACAAACGAACTTTATCACCCTAAAATGTGGAGTTGTTCTGTGAAGAAGAGACGGAACAATCCATTAACATAAGAAATTGGTGGTATGCTTCTGCTGTTGTTCTACCGAGAGACTAGAATTAATTCACATCTTCCTGACTGTTTACGCTGTTTCCCCATTCTGATAGCCGGCTTTCGTTTACTCAGCCTTGAGCTAAAATTGGTGGCCAACAGTCCATCTGGCACCCACGACACAGGAGACCTGCTCAGAACGTCGGCGAGGTCGACACGTGTGGTTCGCTGTCGGTGGCTCGGTAATAGTTCGATTAGCGGAGCTAGACGGCCGCCATATTTCAGAGCAGCGTTTCGAGTGACGTACGAGCGGCAGTGCGTCACCAGAAGAGCGATGGCCGCGGCCGCGACACGGCGCAAGGCGGGCCTCGTGCGTCACGCGCCTGCTCAAACACCTGCTCTGCCTCGTCTCGTAAATCCGTGACAAGCGTTTCAGAGCTTCACGGTATTACGGTACCGGACATTATAACCGTTTTGTTGTAAATAATAAGCACATTTTGGGACTGCAGTATAGGAGTACCAAGACCCTCTCCAATCGATAGTCATGCGTGAATTCTGGCCTCTTGACTCTGCCGTGTTTTCTTGTAGCCGAAACATCAACCTGTCAGGGAAAACAAAACGAAAAAAAGAACCATGCCCGGGGTTGTCTGCTTCCTCCCTGTCTGTTTAACAGATTTGTGTGCTTCTAAGAAGTGAGATATTTTTCCTACATCGAGTGTTGAAGGTGTCGGACTGTGGATTTCGCATTTACAGTAGCTGAGTAGAAAAACCAAAATTGATAACCCAAGCCAAAGTGTGTGTTATACAGGGTGTATAAAAAAAGTTACGACCAAACTTTCAGGAAACGTTCCTCACACACAAGGAAAGAAAATATGTTATTTGGACATGTGTCCGGAAACGCTTACTTTCCATGTTAGAGCTCATTTTATTACTTCTCTTCAAATCACATTAATCATGGAATGGAAACACACAGCAACAGAACGTACCAGCGTGACTTCAAACACTTTGTTACAGGAAATGTTCAAAATGTCCTCCGTTAGCGAGGATACATGCGTCCACCCTCCGTCGCATGGAATCCCTGATGCGTTGATGCAGCCCTGGAGAATGGCGTATTGTATCACAGCCGTCCACAATACGAGCACGAAGAGTCTCTACATTTGGTATCGGGGTTGCGTAGACAAGAGCTTTCAAATGCCCCCATAAATGAAAGTCAAGAGGGTTGAGGTCAGGAAAGCGTGGAGGCCAAGGAATTGGTCCGCCTCTACCAATCCATCGGTCACCGAATCTGTTGTTGAGAAGCGTACGAACACTTCGACTGAAATGTACAGGAGCTCCATCGTGCATGAACCACATGTTGTCGCGTACTTGTAAAGGCACATCTTCTAGCAGTACAGGTAGAGTATCCCGTATGAAATCATGGCGTTGAATCGAGGAAGTACAGTACTGACGAAACTAAAATGAGCTCTAACATGGAAATTAAGCGTTTCCGGACACATGTCCACATAACATTTTTTCTTTATTTGTGTGTGAGGAAAGTTTCCTGAAAGTTTGGCCGTACCTTTTTGTAACACCCTGTATACACTACTGGGCATTATAATTCCTACACAACGAAGATGACGTGCTACAGGCGCAGAATTTAACCGACGGGAAGAAGATGTTGTGATATGCAAATGGTTAGCTTTTCAGAGCATTCACACAAGGATGGCGCCAGTGGCGACACCTACAACGTGCTGACATGAGGAAAGTTTCCATCAGATTTCTCATACACAAACAGCAGTTGACCGGCGTTGCCTGGTGAAACGTTGTTGTGAAGCCTCGTGTAAGGAGGAGAAATGCGTACCATCACATTTCCGACTTTGATAAAGATCGGATTGTAGCCTATCGCGACTGCGGTTTATCGTATCGCGACATTGCTGCTCGCGTTGGTCGAGATCCAATGACTGTTATCAGAACATGGAATCGGTGGATTCAGGAGGGTAATGACAGGCATCTTATCCGAATGGCTGTAACGGATCGTGCAGCCACGTCTCGATCCCTGAGTCAACAGATGGGGACGTTTGCAGGACAACCATCTGCACGAACAGTTCGATGCCGTTTGCAACAGCATGGTCTATCAGCTCGGAGACGATGGCTGCGGTTACCCTTGACGCTGCATCACAGACAGGAGCGCCTGCGATGGTATACTCAACGACGAACCTGGGTGCAGGAATGGCAAAACGTCATTTTCTCGGATGAATCCTGGTTCTGTTTACAGCATCATGATGGTCGCCTCCGTGTTTGGCGACATCGCGGTGAACGCACATTGGAAGCGTGTATTCGTCATCGCCATAATGGCGTATCACTGGGCGTGATGGTATGTGATGCTATTGGTTACACGTCTCGGTCACATCTTGCTCGCATTGACGGCTCTTTGAACAGTGGACGTTACATTTCAGATGTGTTACGACCCGTGGCTCTACCCTACATTCGATCCCAACGAAACCCTACATTTCAGCAGGATAATGCACGACCGCATGTTGCAGGTCCTGTACGGGCCTTTCTGGCGAGCACATTCTACAGATCTCTCACCAATTGAAAACGTCTGATCAATGGTGGCCGAGCAACTGGCTCGTCGCAATACGCCAGTCACTACTCTTGATGAACTGTGGTATCGTGTTGAAACTGCATGGGCAGCTGTACCTGTACACGCCATCCAAGCTCTGTTTGACTCAATGCCCAGGCGTATCAGGGCCGTTATTACGGTCAGAGGTGGTTGCTCTGGGTACTGATTTCTCGAGATCTGTGAACCCAAACTGCGTGAAAATGTAATTACATGTCAGTTCTAGTACAATATATTTGTCCAATGAATACCCGTTTATCATCTGCGTTTCTTCTTGGTGTAGCAATTTTAATGGCCTGTAGTGTAGAAGTACCAAGACACTTTCCAGTCGATAGTCATGCATGAATGCCTCTTGACTCTGCCGTTTTTTCTTGTAGCCGAAACATTAACCTGTAAAGGAAAAAACGAAGAAAAGAACCATGCTCGGGCTGTTTACTTCCTCCCTATCTGTTTAACGGGTTTGAACAGGTTTCTATACTTCGAAGAAGTGAGATATTTTTCTTGCATCGTGTGTTGAAGGCGTCGGACTGTGAATTTCACATTTACAGTAACTGAGTTGAAAAGAACATAATTGATAACCCAAGTGCAAGTGTGTTTTATATATATTCCAGATTAGTGCAATTCCAATGCGCATCTGCCAAGGATAGTTAACAGATAACATGTCGTTACCAGGCCATGAAGTCTTTCAGAAATTCATTCTGTGTACCCAGCAACTATGCCTCACAGACACACGTGTGAAAAGCAGCCGTCTTCAGGCCACAAGCGGCCCATCGGGATCATCCGACCGCCGTGTCATCCTCAGATGAGGATGCAGATAGGAGGGGCGTGTGGTCAGGACACCGCTCTCCCGGTTGTTATGATCGTTTTCTCTGACCGGAACCGCTACTATTCGGTCGAGTAGCTCCTCCATTGGCATCATGAGGCTGAGTGCACCCCGAAAAATGGCAACAGCGCATGGCGGCCCGGATGGTCATTCAAGTGCCGGCCATGACCGACAGCGCTTAACTTCGGTGATCTGACGGGAACCGGTGTATCCACTGCGGCAAGCCCGTTGCCCAGACATGTGAAAAGTATATGCAAATGTCCGCATTTGAGAAAGGACGTGTAATTGGGCTCAAAGTAGGTGGTTGGGGTATTCGACGAATGTTTCACCATTTAGATAGGAACGATGATACAAGGAATGGGTGAACCATGGCCGAACACATCTTCTAGAACAAAGCAGTCGAGCTAGAGACACGACAGAACCTGAGGACCGAGCAATGGTCAGAGAGACATACAGAGGCCCGGATTCATAATTATCATCGATTCGAAGTGCAGCTGATGATTCGGTGACCACAAGGGCTTGGCGGCTCACAGAAGTGGGGCTCAGCTACTGGTGTCTCTTGCGTCGGCTACCATTGATCTCTGTACACCAAAAAGCCCGTTTGCAGTGGCATCGGGCACATTCGGTCTGGAATCTCATTGACTGGAGCACCTTTGTCTACAGTGTTGGGTCTCGCTGTGATGACCAGCGAAGACGTGTCTGGGGACTCCCCAGACAATGTTGGGAAACCAACCTGAATGTCGCGCACCATACAGCTCGATAACGAGAGCTGATGATCTGCGCTGCCATTTCATTTCATAGCGTGACAGATTTCGTTGTCATCAACGGCACCCTTACAGCACAGAGGTACGTCAATGATATTCTACGCCCCGTTTCGTTGCTTTTCATGCCAAGCCATCCTGGGCTTACACTGCAGCAAGAAAACGACCGCCGACTGAGGGAGTGAGTTTCCACTGCTTGAGTTCATGGTTGCCAAACCATACTCTGGTCAGCAAGATCATCTGAGAAGGTTGGAACATTATGGCATTGACCTCCAACCAGCCCACGCCAATTGGACAGAGTTTGGCGCGGAGGACATGCAACAACGCTGCCAATTAGTGTCAAGCCGAAAAACTGCTTGCACAAGGGCCAGAGGTGCACCAACGCGTAACTGACTTTCTCAGTTTGTGTGGGTGCTTATTTGTTTTGTACTACTATGGCGGTACATCTGGCGTGTCCGAGGTCCATCCTGCATTCTATGTGTTTTTATGGCTGACGGATTACATATCGAGTTACTGTAGCTTCCTTTTCCCTTTTCATAATGTTATATGATAGATGGGTTTCGTATCCATCTACTTTTGTACAATCTGATGATGCCCTAGAGGGGTGAAACGAGTCTTCGTCATTAAATAATATCGCAACCAGGACTGTTTTATTCTGAAATAAGACTGGTCGCTGTACTTTTTTTTTTATCGTCAGTCTACTGACTGGTTGGATGCGGCCAGCCACGAATTCCTTTCCTGTGCTAACCTCTTCATCTCAGAGTAGCACTTGCAACCTACGTCCTCAATTATTTGCTTGACGTATTCCAATCTCTGTCCTCCTCTACAGTTTTTGCCCTCTACAGCTCCCTCTAGTACCATGGAAGTCATTCCCTCATGTCTTAGCAGATGTCCTATCATCCTGTCCCTTCTCCTTATCAGTGTTTTCCACATATTCCTTTCCTCTCCGATTCTGCGTAGAACCTCCTCATTCATTACCTTATCAGTCCATCTAATTTTCAACATTCGTCTATAGCACCACATCTCAAATGCTTCGATTCTCTTCTGTTCCGGTTTTCCCACAGTCCATGTTTCACTACCATACAATGCTGTACTCCAGACGTACATCCTCAGAAATTTCTTCCTCAGATTAAGGCCGGTATTTGATATTAGTAGACTTCTCTTGGCCAGAAATGCCTTTTTTGCCATAGCGAGTCTGCTTTTGATGTCCTCCTTGCTCCGTCCGTCATTGGATATTTTAATGCCTAGGTGGCTGAATTCCTTAACTTCATTGACTTCGTGACCATCAATCCTGATGTTAACTTTCTCGCTGTTCTCATTTCTACTACTTCTCATTACCTTCGTCTTTCTCCGATTTACTCTCAAACCATATTGTGTACTCATTAGACTGTTCATTCCGTTCAGCAGATCATTTAATTCTTCTTCACTTTCACTCAGGATAGCAATGTCATCAGCGAATCGTATCAGTGATATCCTTTCACCTTGTATTTTAATTCCACTCCTGAACCTTTCTTTTATTTCCATCATTGCTTCCTCGATGTACAGATTGAAGAGTAGGGGCGAAAGGCTACAGCCTTGTCTTACACCCTTCTTAATACGAGCACTTCGTTCTTGATCGTCCACTCTTATTATTCCCTCTTGGTTGTTGTACATATTGTATATGACCCGTCTCTCCCTATAGCTTACCCCTACTTTTTTCAGAATCTCGAACAGCTTGCACCATTTTATATTGTCGAACGCTCTTTCCAGGTCGACAAATCCTATGAAAGTGTCTTGATTTTTCTTTAGCCTTGCTTCCATTATTAGCCGTAACGTCAGAATTGCCTCTCTCGTCCCTTTACTTTTCCTAAAGCCAAACTGATTGTCACCTAGCGCATTCTCAATTTTCTTTTCCATTCTTCTGTATATTATTCTTGTAAGCAGCTTCGATGCATAAGCTGTTAAGCTGATTGTGCGATAATTCTCGCACTTGTCAGCTCTTGCCCTGCCAAAATGGAATGAAACAATTTTTATCTACACAATTCTCGCGGCCTAGACGCAGCGCTTCGCGTCGTGGCCTGCAGGCAAAGTACTATTCCGTTTCGTATTGCAAAAACAGTGGATGAGTACCCTGACAAATTAGTTTACGTGTCTATCCAGACTGTTACTGACGTAGGTCGTGTTATCGTTGATACGATACTGGTCCATATACTGAAACATAACTGAGCGTCAGGGCTGCAATGACAGATGGTCTAAGACATATGTATCAATAAAGATTAATACTAAATTGTTTTTGTATGTGGCTAGAAAATGTTCATAGCAAGAAGAGTGCACAAAGGCAACGCTTGCTTTGTGCCAGCGACATTCTCCAGTGCACTCATTCGTTAATCTAACCAAATGCCCACGTCTAACCAGTTCTCTGGAGTTTGATAAATAATTGATTCTCAACACAAACTCCAATACAACTGTTCATACTAGCAGACGGTGGGACGCATTTCCAGGATCGCAAACTGTTCCACCGAAATGTCGAAGTCCCACTTACAGCACACTCCTTTTTGTAAGTAAGTCGCAAGCCGCGGAAATACTTACCCACTCGAACGATAGTAAACGTAAGACCACTAAACATATTTTACTCCCTTCATCTTCAACAGCGTCACGTGACTACTGCTGTAATCGCATCAGCTCGTAACTTCTCCGCCACCACTGTAATTATTTACAAGGTTGAAAAATATTTAATATGAAACATACAATATACATCTGATGATTCCTCAACCTTCCATTAATGCACAGATTAATTTTATTTATGGTTGCAATTATGTTTTTAGATAATATTTTACGCCATAAATCGAAACTACCTGAACCTAACCAAAACGACGACTTTCTTCTCCATAAGCTTATGTTACTCGTCTAGTACACTACTGCTCCTAAAAACTTTAAATTCTTAACTTTTCGTATTAATGCAGATAAATAATAAAGTCCAATAGTATTAACAGTTCATTCACAGGCTAACCTTTTAGTGTAGCTGTGGTAAATTTCTGGTCTTGCATCCCTTGACAGCAACACAGTACCTTATTTATAAGAAATTCCTCTATTGTTTAATAGCTTATCAAATAGGCACATCCTGTACCTAAGTTCATTCTCTTTTGTATATTATTGTGTGTAATTGTGAACACTTTATATTAAAAAAAATTGCTGTAAATGCACACATCAAAAAAAGTTTTGCATCACCCCGGTTCCCAGAAATCCTGAAGATAGACGTTGACTGTGGGTATTGTATCACAGACACAGTCCCTTTGACTGTTCAGAGATGTCACTAAACCCGCCCTAAGATGTAAACAACCATGCATGAGCAGAACCTATTAGACGGAGGGAGTCCGACAGCCGATCAGTTCCAGTCATTCCACATAGGAGGTGATGCACGGTTAGTGTTGTCTGTAGTTCAACCACTCCTAGACGGTCAATACCGCGATCAGATATCGTCCGCATTGTTACTTTGTGCTAGGAAGGGCTCTCAACAAGGGAAGTGTCTAGGCGTCTCGGAGTTAACCAAAGCGATGTTCTTCGGCCATGGGGGGGATACAGAGAGACAGGAATTGTCGATGACATGCCTCGCTCAGACCGCCCAAGGGCTACTACTGCAGTGGATGGCCGCTACCTATGGATTATGGCTCGTAGCAACCCTGACAGCAGCGCCACCATGTTGAATAATGCTTTTCGTGCAACCACAGGACTTCGTGTTACGACTCAAACTGTACTCAATAGGCTGTATCATGCATAACTTCACTCCCGACGTCGAAGGCGAGGTCCATGTTCTCATCCACGACATCATGCAGCGCAGTACAGATGGGCCCAACAACATGACAAATGGACCGCTCAGGATTGGCATCACTTTCTCTTCACCGATGAGTGTCTCGTATGCCTTCAGCCAGACAATCGTCGGAGACGTTGTTGAAGGCAACCCGGTCAGGCTGAAACTCTTGGATACACTGCCCAGCGAGTGCAGCAAGGTGGAGGTTCCTTGCTGTTTTGGGGTGGCATTATGTGGGGCCGACGTACGCTGCTTGTGGTCATGGAAATGTCGTGTGGCTAGGGCCTCCCGTCGGGTAGACCGTTCGCCTGGTGCAGGTCTTTCGATTTGACGCCACTTCGGCGACCTGCGCGTCGATGGGGATGAAATGATGATGATTAGGACAACACAACACCCAGTCCCTGAGCGGAGAAAATCTCCGACCCAGCCGGGAATCGAACCCGGGCCCTTTGGATTGACAGTCTGTCACGCTGACCACTCAGCTACCGGGGGCGGACTTGTGGTCATGGAAGGCGCCGTAACGACTGTATGGTACGTGAACGCCATCCTCCGACCGGCAGCGCAACCATATCGGCAGCATATTGTCGAGGAGTTTGTCTTCATGGACGACAATTCGCGTCCCCATCATGCAATCTTATGAATGACTTCCTTCAGGATAACGACATCGCTGGAGTGGCCAGCGTGTTCTCCAGACATGAACATGCCTGGGATAGAAGGAAAAGGGCTGTTTATGGACGACGTGACCCACCATCACTCTGAGGGATCTACGCAGAATCACCGTTGAGGAGTGGGACAATCTGGACCACCAGTGGCTCGACGAACTTGTGGATAGTATGCCACGACGAATGCAGGCATGTATGAATGCAGGAGAACGGGCTACTGGGTATTAGAGGTACCGTAGTGTACAGCAATCTGGACCACCACCTCTGAATGTCTCTCTGTATGGTGGTACAACATGCAGTGTGTGGTTTGCATGAGGAACTCTCGGAACCGAGGTGGTGCAAAACTGTTTTTGTTGTGTGTATTAATAAGATTGATACATGGTGACAATTCTTGAACTATATGAAGAAAATTTACTTTTGAATACATTATGGGCACAGCAGTGATCAATGTCTTATAGATAATTACTATTAAAAACAGTCTTGATCACGATTTATTTAACAAGGTGACCGGTTTCAACCACTACTGTGGTCATCTTCAGACCATTGAGTAGGAACCTCTTTCTGTTGAAGAATCACTACTGAGTAGTGATTCTTCAACAGAAAGAGGTTCCTACTCAATGGTCTGAAGATGACCACAGTAGTGGTTGAAACCGGTCACCTTGTTAAATAAATCGTGATCAAGACTGTTTTTAATAGTAATTATATGAAGAAAAAACGTGAATTAGTTACAGACTACGACGTGCACACACTTTATTCAATATTTAAATGTCACTACAGATATTCGGATGTGGGTTATGACATGTTCGATGTGCCTGCGATCAGTGGCAGACGAATACTGAATTCTGCATGACCTGCTTAAGTGTCAGAAGATCGATTCTTTCGATGACCTTCTGAATGACTGTTTTCAGCTCAGCTGTGGTTTTGGGGTTATTGCTATTCACTTGTGTTTAATGTAACACCACAAAAAGAAATCGCTTATGTTCAGATCCGGAGAATTTGGCGACCAATCGAGGTCATGACAGCGACCTCTGGGTACCCCAGAGCCAGAATGTGGTCCCGAAAGTACTCCTTCTGCTTCGATGAGGTCTAGCTCCGTGTTGCCTAAACCACATCTTGTCGAAACCAGGGTCACTTTGGATAATGGGGATGACATCATTTTGCAAAATCTTCATGTACCGTTCGGTACTAATAGTGCTATCAAAGAATGTCACACCGATTATTCCGTGACGGGACATTGCACTCCACTCAGATTCCCGTTGAGGGTGAAGAGACTTCTCGATCGCGAAATGCGGATTCTCGGTCCCCCAAATGTACCAATTTTGTTTATTGACGAAGCCACCCAAATGAAAGTGGGCTTCATCACTAAACCAAACCCTAAAATCCTATCATGCCCCGCGGCCAGTCGTCCTGTTTGAACGTCCTAACGCAAACCCTTCAGAAGTATTGACGATTTTCTTTCATATACTTCAATAATTGTCACACTGTAAAACTGGTCCTACATGGGTCATAAAATTTGTATCCTTTGCGTAACTCGAGTTACATGATACATTCAACATTGCTTTAGCTAGTCTGGATCTAATTCAACTGTCTTTTGGTGAACTTTTCAAGTATTTGGATATGAGTATTGACATTCTCTTTGCATGCTGGTGTCGCTTGCAAGCATGCAGACCCGATACTTAAGCGTTTAAGAAGGCCAAATAGGTAATTGTATGCTTGGTAAGTACACTTGCGTAACGGTGCTTGAGCAAGCATGCACAACGTTTTTGCCCCTTCCTATGGTACAAGCATGCTCGTTCGAGCATCAGTTTGTTTACCAGAGAATTATAAGCTCAGACAACGATGCGGTGGCTTTGGCAGTCTTTTGGCATGCGCTAAGGGGGGAAAAGTGAAAACGTGAAATGTGGAGTAAAGACTGGTAAAAGAAACGAAAATACTATTCTCGTATTATGTATTCGCGGTAGACGCGCTACAGTGGCTGTCTCACACATTGTGTTTTTCATCTTTATTTCTTCATGTTATATTTAATAGGATCAAATAAAAATTAAATCAAATCAAACCATTCACAAATGCTTGCACAAGCCTCCGAATTCTTGGTACACACGCTCAAGCATACACACGCTTGAACGCTTCTACAAGCATGCATAATCGAAGTTAGACTACATGATCGTTTAGTCCTGGTGGTTCGGCACATTTATCTCATTTAGGCTCAAGCATGCTTGGGAGAGAGCGCTTGCGCAAGCTTGCTTGAGAAACGTGCAGTAACGTCCGTGGACGCCTTTAGGCAATTCCATATAGGGCGCTCTCCCCTCTACGCTAGCCCATCACTTAGCCTGCTCGCTACCGAGTTCTCCTTACCTGTTTCAGCCGCTTCGCTACGTCACCCAGCAACGAGCAATGCATTCGACCCCACTTTTATCAAACTATATACAAGGTGTCTCAAAAATGAGATCGACATGAAGTGCAAAATGGCTAAGCAGAGATGGCTAGAGGACAAATGTAAGGATGTAGAGGCTTATCTCACTAGGGGTAAGATAGATACTGCCTACAGGAAAATTAAAGAGACCTTGGGAGAAAAGAGAACCACTTGTATGAATATCAAGAGATCCGATGGAAATCCAATTCTAAGCAAAGAAGGGAAAGCAGAAAGGTGGAAGGAGTATATAGAGGGTGTATACAAGGGCGATGTACTTGAGGACAATATTATGGAAATGGAAGAAGGATGTAGATGAAGATGAAATGGGAGATACGATACTGCGGTAAGAGTTTGACACAGCACTGAAAGACCTGAGTCAAAACAAGGCCCTGGAGTAGACAACATTCCATTAGAACTAGTGACAGCCTTGGGAGAGCCAGTCCTGACAAAACACTACCATGTGGTGAGCAAGATGTATGAGACAGGCGAAATACCCTAAGAGTTAAAGAAGAATATAATAATTCCAATCCCAAAGAAAGCAAGTGTTGACAAATGTGAAAATAAATTAATAAGTCACAGCTGCAAAATACTAACGCGAATTCCTTACAGACGAATGAAAAAACTGGTAGAAGCCGACCTCGAGGAAGATCAGTTTGGATTCCGTAGAAATAATGGAACACGTGAGGCAATACTGACCCTACGACTTATCTTAGAAGAAAGATTAAGGAAAGGCAAACCTACGTATCTAGCATTTGTAGACTTAGAGAAAGCTTTTGACAATGTTGACTGGAATACTGTCTTTCAAATTCTAAAGGTGGCAGGGGTAAAATACAGCGAGCGGCAGGCTATTTACAATTTTTACAGACACCAGAGCCGGCCGCTGGTGGCCGAGCGGTTCTGGCGCTACAGTCTGGAACCACGCGACCGCTACGGTCGCAGGTTCGACTCCTGCCTCGGGCATGGATGTGTGTGGTGTCCTTAGGTTAGTTAGGTTTAAGTAGTTCTAAGTTCTAGGGGACTTATGACTCAGCAGTTGAGTCCCATAGTGCTCAGAGCCATTTGAACCATTTGAACAGACACCAGATGGCAGTTATAAGAGTCGAGGGGCACGAAAGGGAAGCAATGATTCGCAAGGGAGTGAGATAGGGTTGTAGCATATCCCCAATGTTATTCAATCTGTATATTGAGCAAGCAGTGAAGGAAACAAAAGAAAAATTCGGAGTAGGTATTAAAATCCATGGAGAAGGAATATAAACTTTGAGGTTCGCCGAGGACACTGTAACTCTGTCAGAGACAGCAAAGGACTGAGAAGAGCAGTTGAACGGAATGGACAGTGTCTTGAAAAGAGGGTATAAGATGAACATCAACAAAAGCAAAACGAGGATAATGGAATGTAGTCGAATTAAATCGGGTGATGCTGAGGGAGATAGATTAGGAAATGAGACATTTAAAGTAGTAAAGGAGTTTTGCTATTTGGGGAGCAAAATAACTGATGATGGTCGAAGTAGAGAGGATATAAAATGTAGACTGGCAATGGCAAGGAAAGGTTTTCTGAAGAAGCGAAATTTGTTAACATGGAGTATAGATGTAAATGTCATGAAGGAGTTTCTGAAAGTATTTGTATGGAATGTAGCCATGTATCGAAGTGAAACTTGGAAGATAAACAGTTTGGACAAGAAGAGAATAGAAGATTTCGAAATGTGGTGCTACAGAGAATGCTGGAGATTAGATGGGTAAATGGCTCTGAGCACTATGGGACTTAACATCTGAGGTCATGAGTCCCCTAGAACTTAGAACTACTTAAACCTAACTAACCTAAGGACATCGCGCACATCCATGCCCGAGGCAGGATTCGAACCTGCGACCGTAGCGGTCGCGCGTTTCCAGACTGTAGCGCCTAGAACCGCTTGGCCATACCGGCCGGCTTAGATGGGTAGATCACATAACTAATGAGTAGGTATTGAATAGAATTGGGGAGGAGTTTGTGGCACAACTTGACTAGAAGATGGAATCGGTTGGTTGGACATGTTCTGAGGCATCAAGGGATCACAAATTTAGTATTGGAAGGCAGCGTGGAGGGTAAAATCGTAGAGGGAGACCAAGAAATGAATACACTAAATAGATTTAGAAGGATGTTGGTTGCAGTAGGTACTGTGAGATGAAGAAGCTTGCACAGGATAGAGTGGCATGGAGAGCTGCATCAAACCAGTCTCAGGCCTGAAGACCACAACAACAACAACAACATACAAGGTGTTTATTTTGAGACAACTAATTATCTGGAAAACGATGCATTGTACGAGATAATTGTTCTAGGTGAAATTTTAATATTAGTGAAGCAGTCATCTGTCTGTCCCACAACTGGCTACCCCCTAACCACCTCTCCTGCATGGGAGGGGTAAAGTTTGTATTTTCAAATCGAAATCCCCCATTTTCACAGTGTATTCAGATTCTACGCCAAAGGTACGCAATTTACACAAATGATTTTTTCCTAATATTTACTCAAACCATTGCTTCCCATTCGTGGTAGACAGGGCTGTAATCGGGTAATATCAAGTGCGCCTGTTTTCGCAATTTTGTGTGAGCTCCCTCCAGCGACGTACCAAGCCTCATTGGTTTCATGACACAAACCGTTGCCACTAATATCTGTGTCAAACGTCTGGGGAGCTACAGTCATGGACTGTGCAGCTGGTCCTGGTGGCGGTTCGAGTCCTCTCTCGGGCATGGGTGTGTGTGTTTGTCCTTAGGGTAATTAATTTAGGTAGTGTGTAAGCTTAGGGACTGATGACCTTAGCAGTTAAGTCCCATAAGATTTCACACACATTTGAACATTTTTGTGTCAAACGTGGACATACCGGCTAATCAGTGTACACTCCCCTAAAATATCTTAACAGATCAGGTAGCACTAAACACGAACGGTCGCAGGTTCGAATCCTGCCTCGGGCATGGATGTTTGTGATGTCCTTAGGTTAGTTAGGTTTAACTAGTTCTAAGTTCTAGGGGACTAATGACCTCAGCAGTTGAGTCCCATAGTGCTCAGAGCCATTTGAACCACTAAACACGATCAACATTGACGCATCCTGGTGGTCGTCCTGACAGTGACACAGATTTGTGTCTTTAATCATTTACATACCCACCGATGGTGTACACGTGTACGAAGTTACATTCACAGCCTACCATTTCTTCTGGGTGCTATGCAGGCAGTGTAATACATCCGATGTCACTTAAATGCTGTAGGATGTAAAGTAGAAGAATTTGTGAGAAATTGTAAACGCATCCATAAATGGTGGTGGTGGTGGTTAGTGTTTAACGTCCCGTCGACTACGAGGTCATTAGAGACGGAGCGCAAGCTCGGGTTAGGGAAGGATTGGGAAGGAAATCGGCCGTGCCCTTTCAAAGGAACCATCCCGGCATTTGCCTGAAACGATTTAGGGAAATCACGGAAAACCTAAATCAGGATGGCTGGAGACGGTATTGAACCGTCGTCCTTCCGAATGCGACATCCATAAATGCAGATTTTACAAACCACGTACGTTAGTTTCAAGAGACCGTGTAAATTTAGTGTAGAAGGAGTTGTTTTCGTTGTTGGATTTATTTACAGCATAGGAGGCGGTGTCTGATTTGTGAGGACCTAGAGAAGAAATCAGTTTTAAGATAAAAGACAAAAACGAAGTTTCATCGCGGCAGCATTAGTTTACATAAATTATGGCGTCTCTGGGAAGGAAATTTCAGCTACCAGATGAGATGCTCCCTTCTAAACGCTGGATGACGTTTCTACATTTTTTTTCCTCCAACGAAAATTGAGGCGCAGAGAAGAACCAAGCGGAGAGTGGCCATACCGGCTAATGGAAGACATAAATTACAGGCGAGCTCTCGATTACAGGAGTGAGGCCGGAAATGAAGGACACCTGCATAAGCAAAGCGCCCATTCCTCTCGCCGGGGCTCTCGTTGATTCTGACTGGGAAAACAGAAAGCTTCTGTATGTTAGAGAGAACTGAGTTTGTTTCATGTTCACTCTGTAATTTTCCTGCAAATTAAGGAAGAGTTATGTTTCAATCCGAGCCAAAACATTTACTCCCAGTTTTCATTCATATTAAATATTTCACACATTTTTTGCTGTTCATATTTTACTCTTCTCGATCCCTAGCTAAATCGTGCAGTTTGAAGAACGCTAAGAATTGTTAGCAAAAAGGTAACCTTATGCAGTGGTTAATAAGCTTCTCCATGACGATCGAACAATGCTGTTATCTTTTGCAGGTTATCGAACCAATAGTGTAAGACTACTACCAGCTCTCTCACTTTCATAATTTAATCTCTGCTTTCCCATTCGTAGTTTCCGCCAGATAGCTTGAAAGGTGTTCGTTATAATTGGCCATCTTCCTTTTATCGTTTTTAAATGGCTTCGACTTGATAGCAACCTTCGCTATTATTTGCGTGTGGCATAGTGATCGATTTCCGCATATTCACAGCCCCCTTGGCTACACAGTGTACCTATCAGAGGTCTTCTGCTGTTACCTGACACTGTCAACAAGGAGACAAGCGATGTATTATGTTACAAAGAATGGCTTAAAGTCCTGGGTTAGGATAGCAAAAATATCCTTATTGGTAACTAGTTTGAGATCACTGAGGAATCAGCTTCAGCTCAATATAAAATTATTATTTTTTTCAGTGTGTATCAGTCACCAAGCATTGCTCCTCGTCATAATCTACAGAGCTGAACAGCTTTCATTAAAGTGAAGGATAATATCGGCATGTACACTAATGGCCATTAAAATTGCTACACCAAGAAGGAATGCAGATGATAAACGGGTATTCACTGGACAAATATATTATACTAGAACTAACATGTGATTACATTCTCACGCAATTTGGGTGCATAGATCCTGAGAAATCAGTAATAACGGCCTTGATACGCCTGGACATTGAGTCAAACAGAGCTTGGATGGCGTGTACAGGTACAGATGCCCATGCAGCTTCAACACGATACCACAGTTCATCAAGAGTAGTGACTGGCGTATGGTGACGACCCAGTTGCTCGGCCACCATTGACCAGACTTTTTCAGTTTGTGAGAGATCTGGAGAATGTGCTGGCCAGGGCAGCAGTCGAACATTTTCTGTATCCAGAACGGCCCGTATAGGACCTGCAACATGCGGTCGTGCATTGTCCTGCTGAAATGTAGGGTTTCGCAGGGATCGAATGAAGGGTAGAGCCACGGGCCGTAACATATCTGAAATGTAACGTTCACTGTTCAAAGTGCCGTCAATGCGAGCAAGATGTGACCGAGACGTGTAACCAATAGCACCCCATACCATCACGCCCAGTGATACGCCAGTATGGCGATGACGAATACACGCTTCCAATGTGCGTTCACCGCGCTGTCGCCAAACACGGATGACACCATCATGATGCTGTAAACAGAACCTGGATTCATCAGGAAATATGACGTTGTGCCATTCGTGCACCCAGGTTCGTCGTTGAGTACACCATCGCAGGCACTCCTGTCTGTGATGCAGCGTCAAGGGTAACCGCAGCCGTCGTCTCCGAGCTGACAGCCCATGCTGCTGCAAACGTCGTCGAACTGTTCGTGAGGGTGGTTGTCTTGCAAACGTCCCCATCTGTTGACTCAGGGATCGAGACGTGGCTGCACGATCCGTTACAGCCATGCGGATGAGACGCCTGTCATCTCGACTGCTAGTGAGACGAGGCTGTTGGGATCCAACACGGCGTTCCGTATTACCCTCCTGAACTCACCGATTCCATATTCTGCTAACAGTCATTGGATACGACCAACTCGAGCAGCAATGTCGCGATACGATAAACCGCTATCGCGATAGGCTACAATCCGACCTTTATCCAAGTCGGAAACGTGATGGTACGCATTTCTCCTCCTTACACGAGCCATCACAACAACGTTTCAAAACGCAACGCCGGTCAACTGCTGTTTGTGTATGAGAAATCGGTAGGAAACTTTCCTCATGTCAGCACTTTGTGGGTGTCGCCACCGGCGCCAACCTTGTGTGAATGCTCTGAAAAGCTAATCATTTGCGTATCACAGCATCTTCTTCCTGTCGGTTAAATTTAGCGTTTGTAGCATGTCATCTTCGTGGTGTATCAATTTTAATGGCCAATAGTGTACATACTAAAGCCAAAAGTTATTGGTTACGAAACTTTTGCGACGTTCGTCATTCAGTATTGGTATTACCACACTTGTGTGTTAATACAAAGTGACTGACAGCGGTAACAGTTACACACAGTCATGGGAAAAAGTATTAAAACTAAAGCTCAACCAGAGATGTTATTTGGTGAACTAGCAGTATGAGGTTTCCTTTCTAATCAGTACAATTCAAATGGAATTAACTAAATTAGGCTTCTGCAAAAAATAAATAAGAAATCTTTACCAGCAGCCTTCACACATCGACAGAATAGGTATTCACACATTGGTGGAAATGTAAACATGGAAACGATTAACGAGCAGCTTGTAGCAAGGAAAGCCTTCAGTGACGAGCTGCACCTCCTGGGTATTGGTACTAATATTCAGTTAATGCCGTGCAGAAGCAAAACATTTGTCCATGAAGGAAAGGAAACAACTCCAGAAGAAATCAGAATGGTTCTCTTCCAATATGAAAATGAAAGTCATTTTCAGACATGGTTATTATTATTGGAAGAAGCCGGGCATCTAAGCTGTCCATAAAATGGCGATTCTCATTAATAGTGAAAGAAGAGGCCGGCCGCAGAAGTTAACGCAAAGACGACGCAATATGTTAATAAGGGTGGTTGAACAAGAACCTAAACTGACAGCTTCTGCATTGTCTGCGCATGTTAATGATCAGTTCGGGACGAAATCACACCAAAGGCTGTTCGCTATATTTTAAGTAGTGCAGATTATGGAGATAGGAGAAAACTATACATCAGCAAGAAGAAACTGAGACTTGAATTTGCTTGATAGCATACCCTGAAGCGCCAAAGAAACTGGTATAGGCATGCGTATTCAAATTCAGATATATGTAAGTAGGCAGAATACGGCGCTACGGTCGGCAACGCCTATGTAAGACAACAAGTGTCTGGCGCTGTTGTTAGATCAGTTACTGCAGCTACATTGGCAGGTAATTAACATTTAAGTGACCAAAATGAGATTTTCACTCTGCGGCGGAGTGTGCGCTGATATGAAACTTCCTGGAGGATTAAAACTGTGTGCTCGACCGAGACTCGAACTCGGGATCTTTGCCTTTCGCGGGCAAGTGCTCTACCATCTGAGCTACCGAAACACGACTCACTCCCGCTCTCACAGCTTTACTTCTGCCAGTATCTCGCCTCCTACCTTCCAAACTTTACAGAGGCTCTCCTGTGAACCTTGCAGAACTAGCACTCCTGAAAGAAAGGATACTGCTAGTTTTGCAAGGTTCGCAGGAGAGCCTCTGTAAAGTTTGGAAGGTAGGAGACGAGATACTGGCAGAAGTAAAGCTGTGAGGACCGGGAGTGAGTCGTGCTTCGGTAGCTCAGATGGTAGAGCACTTGCCGGCGAAAGGTAAAGGTCCCGAGTTCGAGTCTCGGTCGGGCACACTGTTTTAATCTGCCAGGAAGTTTCAAGATTTAAGTGAGTTTGAAAGTGGCATAGTGACCGATTTCCGCATACTGGCGCACGAGCGATGGGACACAGCATCTCCGAGATAGCGATGAAGTGACGATTTTCTCGTACGACCATTTCACGAATGTGCCTTGAGTATCAGGAATCCGGTAAAACATCAAATCTCGGACATCGGTGTGACCAAAAAAAAGAAAAAAGGTCCTGCAAGAACGGGACCAACGACGACTGAAGAGAATCGTTCAACGTGACAGAAGTAAAGCCCTTCCGCAGATTTCAATGCAGAGCCATCAACAAGTGTCAGCCTGCGAACCATTCAACGGAACATCATCGACATGGGCACTCGCAGATGAAGGCCCACTCGTGCATCCATGATGAACGCACGACACGAAGCCTTACGTCTCGCCTGGGCCCGTCAACACCGACATTGGACTGTTGATGACTGGAAACATGTTGCCTGGACAAACATTTCTTGTTTTAAATTGTATCGAGCGGATGGGTGTGCACGGGTATGGAGACAATCTCATGAATCCGTGGACCCTTCATGTCAGGAGGTGACTTTTCAAGCTGTTGGAGGCTCTGTAATGGTGTGGGGAGCGTGCAGTTGGAGTGATGTGTGACCCATGATACATCTCTGACAGGTGACACGTGCGTAAGCATCCTGTCTGATCACCGACATCCATTCACATTGTACTGTATCTCCTGAGGTGGTCACGAATTTCAAGTTCGTAAATACCATGTAGTGATAACTATTGTATGAATAGATGGCACCGGCTACTGTGGCCGAGCGGTTCTAGGTGCTTCAGTACGGAACCGCGCTGCTGCTACGGTCGCAGGTTCGAATCCTGCCTTGGGCATCGATGTCTGTGTTGTCCTTAGGTTAGTTAGGTTTAAGTAGTTGTAAGTCTAGGGGACTGATGACGTCAGATGTTAGGTCCCACAGTGCTTAGAGCCATTTGAATAGCTGGCGATCTATGCCAAAGAATAAACAAATTGAAACTTCCTGGCAGATTAAAACTGTGTGCCCGACCGAGACTCGAACTCGGGACCTTTGTCTTTCGCGGGCAAGTGCTCTACCAACTGAGCTAACGAAGCACGACTCACGCCCGGTACTCACAGCTTTACTTCTGCCAGTACCTCGTCTCCTACCTTCCAAACTTTACAGAAGCTCTCCTGCGAACCTTGCAGAACTAGCACTCCTGAAGGAAAGGATATTGCGGAGACATGGCTTAGCCACAGCCTGGGGGATGTTTCCAGAATGAGATTTTCACTCTGCAGCCGAGTGTGCGCTGATATGAAACTTCCTGGCAGATTAAAACTGTGTGCCCGACCGAGACTCGAACTCGGGACCTTTGCAAAGTGGAGTGATGTGTGACCCATGATACATCTCTGACAGGTGACACGTGCGTAAGCATCCTGTCTGATCACCGACATCCATTCATATTGTACTGTATCTCCTGAGGTGGTCTCGGTCGGGCACACAGTTTTAATCTGCCAGGAAGTTTCATATCAGCGCACACTCCGCTGCAGAGTGAAAATCTCATTCTGGAAATAAACAAATTCATTGTGTTGCAATATATTCCATGGAAATTCGAGATTCTGTGCCTGAACTTTTTTTTGTCTTCTTCTGTTCTTGGTTTCGAAGAGGAAAGAATGATTGTCTGAGGTTCATCTTGCGTAACAATCTATGCCAGTTGTAAACGGAACTAAAGTATATTTGTTCATGACTTCAAACTTACGTACAGTACATAATTATTTGTAAACCAAACCTTGCTTGTCCTGAGTAGACGTGGCGTTAACGGAATATTGACCATTGTTAGGCGCCATACTAGAAAATAATAATTTCCTTGCAGCTGATCTGGGAGACGTGCCGCCGTTAGGACACTAAACCCTTTGAGAATCCACGAGCTATGCGGACGCCAAAAATAATGTATTTCACTTTCAGATTTTCTCAAGGTGGCGAGACAACATCCCAGGCAGAAAGGCCTGGTCACAGGATTCTAGTTCTAATATAAGATTTCATCTGCAAAAGATTATGCTTGTTATCTTATATTGGTGTTCGAAACGAAACCACGATCTGGAGTTACGGGCTTTTTATTACTTCACATTGAACTGACCTACGAAATATTATCTGGTGCTATAAGCACATGAGTTTTAACTATAATTTTGATACATATACTGAGGAATATCTGTGGTAATTCAAGAGAGAGGCAATTAATTATTTATAATCCCATAACCACCCTGAGTTCTAAGCCATTTGGCTGTTTGTTGATCCGCTTCGGGCGAAGTTAAATTACATTACACTGCTCCTAGTATTATTAGAGTTATTTCTCTTTTGTTTTGACGTCACTTTATTGAAAGCTATCAAAGCAAATATAAATTAAATTACACTACAATATCCATTGCGCATTCCGGCGGACTTGGGCAAGACCAGCAGGACAATGCGACACCCCAGACGTCCAGGAACACTCTTCTGAGTTTAAACACTTCCGCTAGCCACCAAATTCCCCAGTCGTGAACATTATTGAGCATATCTGGGCTCCTTGGAACGCGCTGTTCAGAAGAGATCTCCACCCTCTCGTGCTCTTACGGATTTATGGTCAGCTCTGCAGAATTCATGGTGTCAATTCCCTCCAGCACTACTTCAGATATTTGTCGAGCTTACGCCATGTCGTGTTGCGGAACTCTTGCGTCTCGCGGGGGCCCTACACGACATTAGGCATGTGTACCAGTTTCTTCTCTCTTCAGTGTATGATTGGATTTTTATGTTCTTGAGTGCAGTATAATGCATTAACAGTTACATGATAACTGCTTCGTTTGACTTAGACCATTTTATCATCATGCTTGTACTACAATGGGTACTTAAGAACAGTGCTGACAACAACAATATCATTAGTAAATTTTACTAGTGAGTATTGAAAAGGTGGTCAAAGCATGAGTGTTAGCCTACAAAACCGACAGGAGTCTCATAGTCATTGTAAACTTCCCCCCTAATCAACGTTTATGAGCTTGAAAGACGTGTTAAGAAACATCCTTCGTAACATTTATCTTTACGCGTGTTGTGAGTAGCTGTCCAGGAGCGAAGACTCCGTATGTACTGTTTTAGTCTGCTAGGAAAGCAGACTAGATTAAGAAAAGGCAAACCTACGTTTCTAGCATTTGTAGACTTAGAGAAAGCTTTTGACAACGTTACCTGGAATACTCTCTTTCAAATTCTGAAGGTGGCGGGGGTAAAATACAAGGAGCGAAAGGCTATTTACAATTTGTACAGAAACCAGATGGCAGTTATAAGAGTCGAGGGGCATGAAAGGGAAGCAGTGGTTGGGAAAGGAGTGAGACAGGGTTGTAGCCTCTCACCGATGTTATTCAATCTGTATATTGAGCAAGCAGTAAAGGAAACAAAAGAAAAATTCGGAGTAGGTATTAAAATTCATGGAGAAGAAGTAAAAACTTTGAGGTTCGCCGATGACATTGTAATTCTGTCAGAGACAACAAAGGACTTGGAAGAGTAGTTGAATGGAATGGACAGTGTCTTGAGGGTATATGATGAACATCAACAAAAGCAAAACGAGGATAATGGAATGTAGTCAAATTAAATCGGGTGATGCTGAGGGGATTAGATTAGGAAATGAGACACTTAAAGTAGTAAACGAGTTTTGCTATTTAGGGAGTAAAATAACTGATGATGGTCGAAGTAGAGAGGATATAAAATGTAGACTGGCAATGGCAAGGAAATCGTTTCTGAAGAAGAGAAATTTGTTAACATCTAGTATAGATTTAAGTGTCAGGAAGTCGTTTCTAAAAGTATTTTTATGGAGTGTAGCCATGCATGGAAGTGAAACATGGACGATAACCAGTTTGGGCAAGAAGAGAATAGAAGCTTTCGAAATGTGGTGCTACAGAAGAATGCTGAAGATAAGGTGGGTAGATCACGTAACTAATGAGGAGGCATTGAATAGGATTGGGGAGAAGAGAAGTTTGTGGCACAATTTGACTAGAAGAAGGGATCGGTTGGTAGGACATGTTTTGAGGCATCAAGGGATTACAAATTTAGCATTGGAGGGCAGCGTGGAGGGTAAAAACCGTAGAGGGAGACCAAGAGATCAATACACTAAGCAGATTCAGAAGGATGTAGGTTGCAGTAGGTACTGGGAGATGAAGAAGCTTGCACAGGATAGAGTAGCATGGAGAGCTGCATCAAACCAGTCTCAGGACTGAGGACCACAACAACAACAGGAAAGCACCATCCTTAGTTGCATTACAAATGTATATCTGTATGCGCTACGTTGGAGGCCGTATCCTATTGACCCGTCCGCTATCAGGGCGGTTGAGATTTGAGTTAGGTTACTCACGTGTGTTTCCGTTGACCGCGCAGGTAGTCACATCACGAGGACTCTGCCCACAGTTTTCACGCTTTGATCGCCATTTCTACGCCGCTCGCTACCAGAATTTATAGTGAGAAAGATGCCTGCTAAATACTTTGGCGTAATATTCAATTGGAACATTTTCAACTCTATACGGATGTGCTTTCTTTGTTATCTATGTTAAATCTGTCCGTGCGAGAGAGAGACTTTGTTCTAGGAACAGTATCGGGGTTTCATTAACTCCTCCGTGAATGCAGGTCTTGTTTCACATTGCAATGTCACTCATTTAATAGTGCTACATTGATGAAACATTATTTGGGGTTCCTTTTGTTCTGTTTTTGATTTGGGGTTCCTTTTGTTCTGTTTTTGACGACTCGTGGTATTATATTCCACGTAGTCTCATCGAGGATACATTACTTTGAAGACATATTAATTTCATTACTGAATTTTCGTGCTCGTTTCTCTAATAACAAAAGTTATTTTAAATTCTCTACAACAATTTTTAGTTCCGTTTCCATCGTCGGCTCTAATGCGCTCACTTATTCTCTATCCAAAGTCGTAGTTGATACGAGAATATTTCGCAAAATACGAGGGTCACTCCAAAGAAATGCACACTATTTTTTTTTAAATCCATCTTTTATCCTACATGTTTGAAAGTTTTACAGTGTGTAGATACATCCTATAGAAACAATATTTTCACTTCTCGACATAATTTCCATCCCTCTCAGCTGCCTTACTCGATCTTGGAACCAGCGCCTGTATACCCGCACGGTAAAATTCTGGACTAACCTGTTGGAGCCACTGTTTGGCAGCGTTCACAACGGAGTCATCATCTTCAAACCTTGTTCCACAAAGAGAGTCTTTCACTTTCCCAAAGAGATGACAGTCAGATGGAGCCAGGTCAGGACTGTAAGGAGGGTGTTTCGGTGTTGTCCATCCGAGTTTTGTGATCGCTTCCATGGTTTTTTGACTGGCATGTGGCCGTGCATTGTCGTGCAACAGCAAAACATCCTGCTTTTGCCGATGTGGTCGAACACGACTCAGTCGAGCTTGAAGTTTCTTTAGTGTTGTCACATATGCGTCAGAATTTATGGTGGTTCCACTTGGCATGATGTCCACAAGCAAGAGTCCTTCGGAATCGAAAAACACGGTAGCCATAACTTTTCCAGCAGAAGGTGTGGTTTTGAATTTTTTTTTCTTGGGTGAATTTGCATGATGCCACTCCACTGATTGTCTCTTCGTCTCTCGTGAAAAGTGATGGAAACATGTTTCATCACCTGTCACAATTCTTCCAAGAAATTCAACTCCACCATGGTTTTTTGACTGACATGTGGCCGTGCTTTTGCCGATGTGTTCCAAAAGTTCGCTGCATACCGTTTTTCTTGTTTCCTGGGAACCCATCTGGCGCAAACCATTTTTAACGCCAACACTTTCAGTATTCTGCAAACACTTCCTTCCCCTATCTGAACGTAGCGTGACAATTCGTTCACTGTGATGCGTCTGTCAGCAGTCACCAATTCGTTAACTCTCTGCACATTGTATGAAGTGTGTGCAGTACGAGGCCTGCCGCTGCGAGGACAATCCTCAATATTGCCGTGCCCGCTTTCACGACGTAACCTGCTTGCCCACCGACTAACTGTACTGCGATCGACAACAGCATCTCCATACACCTTTTTCAACCTCTTGTGGATGTTTCCCACTGTCTCTTTTTCACAGCACAGGAATTCTATGACAGCACGTTGCTTCTGACGAACGTCAAGTGCAGCAGCCATCTTGAAGACATGCTGTGACGGTGCCACTCACGGGAACAGGTTGAACTAAGTTTGAAAACAAGCGGGAAGGATGTATCTACACATTGTAAAACTTTCACACACGCAGAATGAAAACTGTATCTTTACAAAAATAGTGTGCATTTCTTTTGGAGTGACCCTCGTAGCAAGTATAAGGCAGGAATGAGCTGTGGAAAAATTCGAAATAGGGCTGATCGTGGAAGTGTAGAGCGTGATAATTGTGAAACATCCTTGTCATAAGAAGGTGTTAGACTATACAACGTAGAGTCTATATTTCGATTGCAGAAATTTTCTCTACAAGGAGGATACAATATACTTTCAGATTATTTTGACATGTTGTTACACAATGGTCGTAATTTTACGTTACCTGAACATGTTTTCAAGATCCCCTACATTTATCGTTGCGCAATGAAAGTTCTTATTTCCGAATATGTCACACATAGAAGTCAGTTCGCGTTATTGATCATTCATTAGTCAAACGTTTGTATACGAAGAGGAACATTTATAGGGATTTAACACTGGGGTTATAACAGTTACGTGCGCAGATGAAATTTAAAAAGGAGCAGGAGACTTCCAAGCTCTTTTCGAAGTCTTCAGTAGTTTTCTTACTAATCAACCTCATTGTTTTCTTTGAGGGCTTCTGAACTATACGTGACGCTGTGTGAACTGACTAAATGTGCATCGTGATCTGACAAGCCCTTTCTACACAGTCTTCCTACATACTCCGCACGCGACCGCGCGGTGCCTGCTGTAGGACACCGTGTACCACTGCTGATCATTACCTTTCCTGTTCCACTCCAAAGGACTGTCAATATGCTTCCGTGTGGTCCCTAATTTCTCTCGTCTTCGTGGTCCTTATCCGATATGTACGTCGGCTGAAGCAGAAGTAAGTCAGCTTCAGATGCCAGTTCTCTAAATTCTCTAAATAGTTTTAAGCGAAAAGAAGATCGCCTTCCTTCCAGGTATTTCCATTTGAGATACCGAACCATCTCCGTAATAATTGCTGTTGTTCGAACATGTTGATTTGTTGTTGTGGTCTTCAGTCCTGAGACTGGTTTGATGCAGCTCTCCATGCTACTCTATCCTGTGCAAGCTTCTTCATCTCCCAGTACCTACTGCAACCTACATCCTTCTGAATCTGCTTAGTGTATTGATCTCTTGGTCTCCCTCTACGATTTTTACCCTCCACGATGCCCTACAATACTAAATTGGTGATCCCTTGATGCCTCAGAACATGTCCTACCAACCGATCCCTTCTTCTTGTCAAGTTGTGCCACAAACTTCTCTTCTCCCCAATCCTATTCAATACCTCCTCATTAGTTATGTGATCTACCCATCTAATCTTCAGCATTCTTCTGTAGCACCACATTTCGAAAGCTTCTATTCTCTTCTTGTCCAAACTATTTACCGTCCATGTTTCACTTCCATACATGGCTACACTCCATACAAATACTTTCAGAAATGACTTCCTGACACTTAAATCTATACTCGATGTTAACAAATTTTTCTTCTTCAGAAATGCTTTCCTCGCCATTGCCAGTCTACATTTTATATCCTCTCTACTTCGACCATCATCAGTTATTTTGCTCCCCAAATAGCAAAACTCCTTTACTACTTTAAGTCTCTCATTTCCTAATCTAATACCCTCAACATCACCCGACTTAATTCGACTACATTCCATGATCCTCGTTTTGCTTTTGTTGATGTTCATCTTATATCCTTCTTTCAAGACACTGTCCATTCCGTTCAACTGCTCTTCCAGGTCCTTTGCTGTCTCTGACAGAATTACAATGTCATCGGCAAACCTCAAAGTTTTTATTTCTTCTCCATTGATTTTAATACCTACTCCGAATTTTTCTTTTGTTTCCTTTACTGCTTGCTCAATATACAGATTGAATAACATCGGGGAGAGGCTACAACCCTGTCTTACTCCCTTCCCAACCGCTGCTTCCCTTTCATGTCCCTCGACTCTTCTAACTGCCACCTGGTTTCTGTACAAATTGTAAATTGTTCGTACGTACCGGCAACAAATATAGCAGCCCGCCTGTAAAAAATGTCTTCCTTTTATACGACCTGGTGCGGATCCCAAACACTTGAGCGGCACTCAGGAACAGGTCGCACTAGTGTCTCATAGCGGTGTCCCTTACAGAAGAACAACATTTAGCTAAAATTCTCCCCATAAACCGAAGTCGACAATTGGCCTTCCTAGTACAATCCTTATGTGTGACACGCCCGCTAAACCCGCTGGGCAGAACACGTGATTAGAATTGTGGAAAGCACCAGATAAGGTGGCGGTCAGCTTCACTTCAAAATTGTAATTTATTGTAATTTAATAACACATTTAAATCAAAACGGCACATAGTCGAACCTTTACAGCTAAAAGTTTCACAATCCAATTCTTTCACAGCTGAAGGCCTCCATATATATATAATCACAGCTAGGCTGAAAGGTTCAAGGCAAAAGTGGATAGAACAAACATATACATGATGCAATACAAACAGCTGAAGGCCACAATTAAATTTCAAAATTTTAAAATATATTACCATAATCTTTTAAGGCACAAGGCTGCAGTGTTTTCGCTTAAGGGGGAATACAGAGAATAGGGATTCAAGCGGCTGAAGGCCCACAGTTGATTTTCCAAAAATTCAAAAAATACCTTAACCTTTAAGTTTTAAGTGGTCGATAGCTCTCTAAATCAAAAGGCAACGCAACGACAATAACTAAATTTAAGAATAAGATTTTAAGCGGCTGAAGGCCAACAACTGATCTTCCAAAAATACCTTAAACCTGTAAGTTTTAAGTGGTGACAGCGCACTAAATGAAAAGATAGCACAACAACAGTAACTTTCAACAAAATATCCACTTGCCAGAATTCAAACTTACTTATACGGGCTGAAGGTCCTTGATTTACATGAAACACAATAAAAAAATTTTTCTTTTAAAGCACTGGCTATAATAGGTTACCAACAGACCACTAAACACCCATGAAAAGGACAGTATAGACAACGGCACTCTGGCGCCTCCAGGGAGGGGAGGGGGGACCTGCCCTCGAAACATTAACGTTCACTTAGATGAGTCAGGGCCCAACTACGCTTGATTCGTCGGTAACCCAACCAAGAGACAGTCACGGACCGACCGACCAAACGACTTGCTAGCCACCTATCGGTACATGAACTCAAGGACCAAACTGTTACGGACTTGATTATCCACAATGAAATACGTTTTAAGCTGTCAAAACTACACAATGCCGCAAGACCGCTACGGTCGCAGGTTCGAATCCTGCCTCGGTCATGGATGTTTGTGATGTCCTTAGGTTAGGTATGTTTAACTAGTTCTAAGTTCTAGGGGACTAATGACCTCAGCAGTTGAGTCCCATAGTGCTCAGAGCCATTTGAACCATTTGAACCACACAATGTGTTGGACAGCGACAACAGGCAGTGGCCAGGGCAGGTAAGCGGAACACTAACGGGCACAAGGCAGAAAATTCCGCTGGTACTCTTGAATTTGAAATAAGGTAATATAGTTAACTCCATCAAAAAAGAACACTGCCTGAACTGACGTCAGTGGCCAGGGCAGGTAACCAGAACACTAACGGTCACAAGGCAGAAAATTCCGCTGGTGCACTTCAATGTATTGAACCAATATAGCTAATTCCACCGCACGGCGGCTCGATTTCACCACTGCAAACACTCTGTGTTGCTCACAGGAAAAGCTCCCCAACAGCGAACCATCGAAAAGAACGACACAACATGAACGGACGTGGCTTGGATACTTAAGACACCACTCAACTTTGACGTCCTGGGTCGGTGAGCCAAGAAGCTCGTAGCAATCGGACAGTTCCACACAGGCTCCGACACTGCGCAGGGACCGCCAGCAGACCCAGGCGACCGCGCCGCAAGGAGATATCCTCCCTGGTCCTCACCAACCGACCGACTACCCTCAGAATGCCGACAACATCTAAAATAGTCGTCATTGGAAATAACGCCAACTACACACACAACCTGACAAACACTTGCACGAAGACCTGAACGATACCCAACAGTAACTAAGCACGCACGAAGACAAATCGGGAGTCGATGCACACACACACACACATACACACACACACAGCTGACTCATGAACGATCGGCGAGCCAAAACGCGTCGTCCCGTAGGACGACCGACCGACGATCCACCAAGGCTTTGGCCCTGCTCAAGTGATGCGTGGCGGCAATGATCGGGCGAGCCATTTCGAGGCAGACCTCACAGCTCCAACCTGACTACACTAGTGCCGCATTGCAACTCGCCGACTGGGAGGTCCTGACTGTGCTTGCCCGCATCTCGTGGTCGTGCGGTAGCGTTATCGCTTCCCACGCCCGGGTTCCCGGGTTCGATTCCCGGCGGGGTCAGGGATTTTCTCTGCCTCGTGATGGTTGGGTGTTGTGTGCTGTCCTTAGTTTAGTTAGGTTTAAGTAGTTCTAAGTTCTAGGGGACTGTTAACCACAGCAGTTGAGTCCCATAGTGCTCAGAGCCATTTGAACCAATTTGACTGTGCTTCAGACGAGTTCCAACTGACTGGCAGCCCGAACTCGCGACCCGAACTGGCTTACGACAGACAACGACCGGGAAGTAATAGCAGTCGAGCAAAGATACTACCAGAGGGGATATATCGATAAGCGCTGCTAGCGCCGCACACGGTCAGGCAAAGCAGCAACTCAGTGACACCAGTAATTTAAATTAACGTAGTGAGGTGGAAGTACGTGAAAATCAGGGTGTAAAATACATGATGGCAAGAACATGAGCCACGCACGGCTCAATATGCTTGTCCTACTTATCGCACTGCAACGTTACGCCCAGATGTTTATAGAAAGTGGGTTTCTTTTTCCTGCTTACATTTAGAGCTAGCTGGTGTCACACTAACTAGAAATTCCATCTACGTCATCTTGTGTCCTCCTACAGTCACTCAACAATGACACCTTCTTCTCTTCGCCCTGTCCGCCGTATCATTAACATACACACATCAAAAAATGGTTCCAATGGCTCTGAGCACTATGGGACTCAACTTCTGAGGTCATTAGTCCTCTAGAACTTAGAACTACTTAAACCTAACTAACCTAAGGACATCACACACATCCATGCCCGAGGCAGGATTCGAACCTGCGACCGTAGCGGTCGTGCGGTTCCAGACTGCAGCGACTAGAACCGCTCGGCCACCTCGGCCGGCATACACACATCACCCCGGTTCCCAGAACTCCTGAAGATAGACGTTGAATGTGGATATTCTATCATAGACACCGTCCCTTTCTTCAGAGATGTCACTAAACCCGCCCGAAGATGTAAACAACTATGCATGAGCAGCGCCTGTTAGACGGAGGGGGTCTGACAGCCAATGAGTTCCAGTCATTGCACCAGGAAGAAGGCACACAGCTCTTGTTTTCTGTAGCTCAACCATGCCTAGACGCTCAATACCGCGGTTCGATCGCGTCCGCATTGTTACTTTGTGTCAGAAAGGGCTCTCAACACGGTAAGTGCCGAGGCGCCTCGGAGTGAACCAAAGCTATGTTGTTCGCACATGGAGGAGATGCAGAAAAACAGGAACCTTTGATGACATGCCTTTCTCAACTGCCCAAGAGCTACTTGCTGCACTGGATGACCGCTATCTACGGATTATGGCTCGGAGGAAACCTGACAGCAACGCCAACGTGTTGAACAGGGCTCTTCGTGCAGCCACAGGACGTCGTGTTACGACTCAAACTGTGCGCACTAGCCGGCCGGTGTGGCCGTGCGGTTCTAGGCGCTTCAGTCTGGAACCGCGTGAGCGCTACGGTCGCAGGTTCGAATCCTGCCTCGGGCATGGATGTGTGTGATGTCCTTAGGTTAGTTAGGTTTAAGTAGTTCTAAGTTCTAGGGGACTGATGACCACAGATGTTAAGTCCTATAGTGCTCAGAGCCATGTTTTTGTGCGCACTTGGCTGCGTGACGCGCAACTTCACTCCCCACGTCCATGGTGAGCGGACGATTTGGATGGGATTCGGTTAATGAAAAGGAGACATACAGTTCAAGGTTTATTCCCCCAAAACAATTAATTAACTGTAATAAATTACACTGTGGCTTACAAATTACAGTCACACAAACAAGTCAAGCTGCTTACAATATGACGTAATAAAAATGTTATATGCCACAGGTGAACAGAGAAACTTATTTGTGTCGTTTGAATCACTGCCAAAAAAACTGTTAACAATTTGATACATTAAAAAATAATCATTGTGCATTAAAGTACATACTTTCACCTAATACAGTTAAATTTTATAATGTGAAGCACAAATGTATAATTTACAATTAAATTTTCAGTCGAAGTTACTCCTTCCTTTACCTTCTTTAAAAGAGTGATAAACTTTCCAAAAGGTATCTCAATTCAAAATGCCCTAAAACCCTTAACACGACAACACGTACATGACTAGCTCAAATAATAAATATATGTACGGCAAGGCCCAACATTTGTTTCCTTACAGAAAGTTTGCTGATTTCAACAGCGCAGAGCACATTCAAACCCTAGCCACTTGCCGGTCAAAACACGTTACGACTGAGGCAGCGGGCAAACTTACATGGGTAATAAAAGAACACAGACCACCTAGCAATCTTACCAAAATCAGTTTACACGGAGGAGGAAGAAGGGAAGGAGGGGGGGAAACACAATAAATACCCTACGCAAGTGTACTTGCCAGCCTTACGACTAAAAATACAGTATAAAAAGATCTAAATTAATGACAAAATCCGGGATAGGCCCGGCAATATTGCACCTGAGCGCTAGGAGCCCAAATAAGGTTGACAGATACCAAGGTCTGACATCATCTTAGGGCTAACTGGCACAACAAATAAATAAGAGCAAAAGAACCACCAAATGGCAATGCCCAAGAATTTAAATAGGATTACGTACACACGAGGCTAAAATCAATTGCTAGCACCTTGGACATCGTCTTAGGCTTAATTGACACTACAGATAAATAAATATAAAGAACAGGCAAATGACAATGCCGAGAAATTTAAATAAAAATAAGTAAGCACAAGGCTAAAAGCAATTTCTAGCAACTTAACAAGCACACATAAATATATCAGACTGCTGCCACATCACAAAACGGAACAGGCGCGCGTGCAGTCCCCAGCAAGCCAGAAAACCAATAACACACACTCCAGCAACCGAGCCAGCCTGACCACAGTAATTTCAACTCAGAATCAGGGCGCGGGAGCACACCGGGTCCACGCAAAACACACACACTGCCAAATAATTCCCACCAACAGATACGGCTGCCCCCCCGGGCGGGAAAACGGGGGCGACGACCGGGTTCACACCAGCAGAAAACTCGACACCTAGACTCCGGCCAAAACGGAATCACGCAGAGAATATAAACAACAGCTGAAGTAAGGTGAAACGAACCCCGCCACACAGATCGGACAGAGCAAACACACAGAAAGCCTGCCCTGCAGTCCCTGCAACGCCTGGGTGCAGAAACCCAAGCGATATCGTGGCACCCTTTTCAGAGGCGGAGAACCTCGAGCGATCGCGTGCGGGGATCCATCAGTTGTCCACTACACCACATCATCAACATGCCACACCGTCCAACAGCCAAATCGACGAGGCCCGCCAACAACGAGACCACACCTCCGTGCCGGGGCGGAAGGCAAAATACCACCAGCTCGGTGCGAATCCAACTGCCGAGTCGAGCGCGCGCGGCCTCCGCGAAAAACGCTCCAGAGGGCAGCAGCCGCCTCAGCGCCTGCGCAGGCCGAACGAGACGGCAACAGAAATACAAGTCGCTGTCGATAGTGCCGGATACGCAACGCGCCAGAGAAATGGCGCACATGGCGAGGTCCATCTTTGCCAACCACGACACCATGCAGCGCGGGACAGATGAGCCCAACAACATGACAAATGGACCGCTCACAATTGGCATCACGTTCTCTTCACCAATGGGTGTCGCATATGCCTTCAACCAGAAAATCGTCGTGTTTGGAGGCAACCCGGTCAGGCTGAACGCATTAGACACACTGTCGATCGAGTGCAGCGGGATGGAGGCTCCTTGATGTTTTAGGATGGCGTTATGTGGGGCCGCCGTGCGCCGCTGGTGGTCATGGAAGGCGCCGTAACGGCTGTACGAACGCGAATGCCATCCTCCGATCGATAGTGCAACCATATCGGCAGAATATTGGTGAGGCATTCATCTTAATGGACGATGTTTCGCGCCCGCATCGTGCGAGCATGTTCTCCAGACATGAACCCTATCGACAAACCTGCGATAGATTGAAAAGGGCTGCCCCACCAACCGCTCCGAGGAATGTAAGCCGAATCGCCGTTGAGGAGTGGACCAACAGTGCCTCGATGAAATTGTGGACAGTATGCCACGACGAATACAGGCATGTATGAATGCAAGAGTACGGGCTAGTGGGTATTAGATGTACCGATGTGTACAGCAATCTGTATTACCAGCTGTGAAGGTCTCGCGGTATGGTGCTACTGTGGTGTCACCGCCAGACACCACACTTGCTAGGTGGTAGCCTTTAAATCGGCCGCGGTCCGTTAGTATACGTCGGACCCGCGTGTCGCCACTATCAGTGATTGCAGACCGAGCGCCGCCACACGGCAGGTCTAGAGAGACTTCCTAGCACTCGCCCCAGTTGTACAACCGACTTTGCTAGCGATGGTTCACTGACAAAATACGTTCTCATTTGCCGAGACGATAGCATAGCCTTCAGATATGTCATTTGCTACGACCTAGCAAGGCGCCATTATCAGTTGCTACTGATATTGTAAAGAATGTACAGACAAGAGCTACGTTCAACATTAATGGATTAAAGTTAAGTATTTACACCATCTGCGTACGTTTCTCTAAGTTCTAATTTCCTTGTCCTATTCCAGACCTCACGCAAGCCTGCGTGAGCTTAAACGCGTGCATTTCGGCTTCCTCCAAACTCCGTGGGTTGGCTCTCCTGCCAATCCACAACATTTTGATCCCATCCTCAACGCCAAAATGTTGTGGATTGGCAGGAGAATCAGCGAACCAACGGGTCCCCGATCCGTGACTTTGGCAAGGGCCATTGCGTAGCAACAACACGCAGAACGGTAGCAAGGACAGGGTCGGTAGCTGTGGCTGTAGCTACACGACGGAAGTCAATCGGAAACGATTCGACCACGTCATCAGTTTCCGCATCATTGAACATGCAAGCAAGTTCGGAGGAATCGAATGCCCTATCCTCAGCAACAGGCAAACGGGACAACGCATCAGCGTTTCCGTGCTTAGCATTGGACCGATACAAGATATTGTAGCGGTACTGCGAGAGGCTCAGCTGGCGAATGGCGTGTTCGCATTCCGTCGTCCAGACGAACGGAACACCTTTACGGCGTAAGAGATGAAGCGGAGCTGAAATGGAAGAGGCATGTGGGATTCTTCGTCCACCGGTATTTGCAAGTATGCTTCTGCGACGTCCAACTTCGAAAAATATTTACCCGGGCACAGTTTGTCAAAAAGATCTTCTGTGCTGGGTAAAGGAAAAGTTGCAATCACTAGTTGCGGGTTCACTGTTGCCTTGAAGTCCACACAAAGTCTCAGTGTTCCGGAAGGTTTTGGCAAAATTACTAAGGGTGATGCCCAGAGAGAAGCCTGCACACGTTCAATTACACCTTGTGATTCCAAATCGTGTAATGTTTTTGCGACCTCATCACGCAATGCGTGGGGAACATTGCGCGTTCTGAAAAATTTCGGTTGCACGTGTACTTTCAGTTCCAAATGTGCTTTATAGTTCTTAGCGCAACCAAGGCTCGGTGCAAAAATGTCTGCAAATTCTTCACATAGACGACAAACACTGTCTGACGGCACAGTCTGGGTCACTGATAGGACCTGATTGACTATAGACAAGTTAAACAACTGAAATAAATCTAAACCAAACAAGTTCACTGCAGAAGAAGAACGAAGGACGTAAAATTACACAAGTTTTGTTTTTCCCTTGTATGTTGCAAGAAGGCTGCACTGTCCTAATACAGGGAGCTCGTGACCTGAATTGGTAGTTAACATTTGCGGCACGCAACAGAGGTGTGCCCAGCTGTTTGTACGTGTCGTGATTGATCAGTGAAGCTGCAGCTCCAGTATCGAGCTGGAATGGTATCACTTTGCCGTTAATGTCCAAGTCTACAAAAAGTTTATTGTCCTGCTGACGACAAGAGCGACTGTCTTGTGCAACATGAACTGACACTGGTACATAAACACTTGCGACTTGACGGGATTTCCGGCGATGTCGATGCACACTATTTGTGGGACGAACACAGTCACTGTTAGAGAGAGTGGCACTGGGCGGAGTGGAATGAACTACATGAATTTCCATGGGCGAAGTTCCACGAGCCTGAGTATCCTTGGTTCGAATCCAATTCTGGCGCGAAGCAAAGGGCCTGGAATGGTTGTGAGTTTCCGATCTGAGCTTTTTCTGGCAAACACTCTGTACATGTCCTTTTTTATTACAGAAAAAGCAAATAGCCTGGCGTGACGGTCAATTCTCACGCGAATGTCTAGTAGCACACCACGAGCATGATTTCAGCACTGCATTTGCTTGCCTGTGCGGCACACGTGGCTGAGAGCCAGGCGGCAGGGTCGCGGCCAGGCGCGAGGGCTGTTTACTGCTCCGCGCAGCTCGCCCGGCGGGTCGGTTAACCTGACCCACGGCTGGTGAAGTTTCAAATGATTCCTGGACAAAATCAAGTGTGTCCTGCCGATCCAATATGTCCATCACTTGTTGAAGGGAGGGATTGACTAGTTTCAAAATCTGTTCCCTTATACGAACATAAGAAACGTTCTGTGCAATTGCATCACGTAGCATAGTATCTGAATAAGGGAGTCCACATTCACACTCAAAAGCACAATCCCTAGTAAGGTCTTGCAAAGTTGCAACCCACTCCCGATTAGTCTGACCTGCCATACGTTTTGTACGAAAGAAGGTATACCTTTTCGCAACTACATTGACGGATTCTTTGAAATATGCATCTAATGCAGACAAAATTTCGTCGTAGGAAAAGTTGGTGCAACAGCCTGTTGTGGCTGCGTTAGCAGTGGAGCGGCGGCTGCTGCATCATTGTGCATTGCCTGATGGCCCTGGACGAGCTGTCCAAGGGCATTCAGTAAGGCCTGCGTCTGCTGATTCTGTAAGCGATAAAATTCGGACAGTACATCTGGAGATTGTGGCGAAGCCATTACACAAGTAAATCAGGGCAATATCGATAAGAACGCGGAGTGGCCTCGTCGCCAATGTTGTGGTTGGCAGGAGAGCCAACACCGTGTTACTAGAGGAGACCGAAAGGCACGCGTTTTAGCTCACGCAGGCTGGCGTGAGGTCTGGAGCAGGACAAGGAAATTAGAACCTAGAAAAAAGGACGTAGCTGGTGGAATACTTTACTTTAATCCATTAATGAAGAACGTCGCCGGCCGCGGTGGTCTAGCGGTTCTAGGCGCTCGGTCCGGAACCGCGCGACTGCTACGGTCGCAGGTTCGAATCCTGCCTCGGGCATGGATGTGTGTGATGTCCTTAGGTTAGTTAGGTTTAATTAGTTGTTAGTTCTACGGGACTGATGACCACAGATGTTAAGTCACATAGTGCTCAGAGCCATTTGAACCATTTTTTTGAAGAACGTCGGTCGGACGGTACATGATTCACAAGATCATTAGTAACGGATAATGGCGCCTTGCTAGGTCGTAGCAAATGACGCAGCTGAAGGCTATGTTAAACTATCGTCTCGGCAAATGAGAACGTATTTTGTCAGTGAACCATCGCTAGCAAAGTCGGTTGTACAACTGGGGCGAGTGCTAGGAAGTCTCTCTTGACCTGCCGTGTGGCGGCGCTCGGTCTGCAATCACTGATAGTGGCGACACGCGGGTGCGACGTATACTAATGGACCGCGGCCGATTTGAAGGCTCCGACCTAGCAAGTGTGGTGTCTGGCGGTGACACCACAGCTACAACATGCAATATATGGTTTTCAGTAGCAATAAAAAGGTTCGAAATTAAGTTTATGTTGATCTCCATTTCAATTTTCTGTACAGATTCTGGAACTCTTGGAACCGAAGTGGTGTAAAACTATTAAAACTATTTTCGAAGTGTGTATATAGAAAATAACAGACGTCCTATAACACTTCCCTGGGGCACTCTTGACGATAACACCCGCCATTTATCACTAAGTCTTCAAGCAACTCAGATATCTCTGAATCTATTCCTCATACTCGCACCTTCGTTCACGGTCAGCTTTGGGGCACGGTGTCAAATGCTTTCCGGAACTCTGTAAATATGGAGTCTGCCTGTTGCCCTTCACCCACAGTTGGCAATAATAATGTTGGATAAGGACAATCTGAGTTTCAGGAGATCGATTCTTTCTAAAACCCTACTGATTCGTGGATATAAAATTTGACGTGTCAAGGAAATTTGTTATATTCGAACTGAGTTTCTGCTCAAGAATTATGCAGCAAACAGGTGTTAAGGATATTGGTCTAATTTCGCGGGTCCTTTCTTTTACCCTTCTTTGTATACAGGAAGCAGCTGTATTTTTTTTACCGCAGGGGAGGCATGTGTCTCTTTAATTTGTTTGTTGTGTGGAAGCATTACACGCAAATGTGCCACTACCCAGAGCAAATCTGTTAGGGAAATTTATGTCTGACACTAATAGCACCTCTAGATCACTTTTTTCGTCAGATTCCTTCTAAATCTTTGCAGTAAACGCAATGAAAATTAATAATCCATTTTTTTAAACGATGCCAGCACTCACAGTGCCATATAAGACCGCACTTATTAATTGAGAGAAATAACACAGAAACGGAACAATAGACGAGTGAAGGAGTGTAGTGTCAAATCTTGCCTTTCGTCAAAGAAATGGGATCAAATCTAGAACCTTGCTGTAGATTTGATCATAAAAGTCGTTCGTCTTCTGTTCACTGCGATGTGAACGGCAAGAGCGCTTGAAACGGTACAGCTATTTCTCTCTCTAGTGTGTTTGTAAATATGGGTTCAAAGTTTAGTTGGTGTGGTCCTTTGA